>NC_083406.1:62282284-62585314 GCF_020745735.1 Hemiscyllium ocellatum | reverse complement strand
TAACCTGCACATTTTTGGACTGTGGGAGGAAACCGGAGCACCTGGAGGAAACCCACGCAGACACGAGAGAATGTGCAAACTCCACACAGACAGTTGCCTGAGATGGGAATTGAATCTGGGTCTCTGGTGCTGCCCAGATGGTGAAATTTGAATTCAATTAAAGAAAATCTGGAATTTAAAGACTCACACTGACTATGAATTCATTATTGATTGCTTGGCAACCCCATCTGTTTCACTAATTTCCTTTAGAGAAGGAAACTGCAACTGTTACCTGGTCTGGACTACACATGACTCCAGACCAACAGCAATATAGTTGACTCTTAACTGCACCCCATAGATGGACAATAAACGCTGACCTAGCCAGCGATGCCCTCATCACCTTAATGAAGGAAAAAAAATACATAAGTATGAAGGTTATTCTTTAGTTATAAAGTGCACTTTTTAAAGGAAATAAATAAATATATTGAAAGCAGTACAGCCATTGGTCGGTAATTGTACTGATCCAGATCCTTTGAAAAAACTCCAGAAGGTACTAAAATGCCAATGAATAATGCTTTCACATTAAATTTACAACTGTTTATAGAGTATTTTTGCAGGGTAAGCACATAGACAGAAGAGTGTTCTCTAACACCAGTGTCATGCATTGTGCAGCACAGGGAATTCTTCTGTTGCACAGTATTTTATAATGTGTGTTATATGGGTATGTAGTGACGTTGTGAAGGCCAATGTAATGCAAAAATTATGCTCCTCTTTCTTAGAACTAGAAAAAAGAATGTTCAAAATGAAGAAGAACTATTTAAGATTTTAACCAGATGGGAAATCTCACAATGACCAATGAAAACTACAATAACAATCAAAACCCAGACAGGCTTTATTACCTGTGGATGACAGTTTATTAACTGCATCCCAAGATTTCTTGATGCTTTCAGAGCAGCCTTTTCCACTCTTCAAGAAGTCATTGGTCACAATATTATAAAAGCCTTCACATGGTGACAAATTCTCAAACAGCCATATTGGTGCAGAAGCAGCAAGAGCTCTACAACACAAACACAAATGGCTTAGAATTCTGTTCTGCATTTATTAGTGATCATAATACTCAATATGATTAAGGTGCACATTGCCAACTTGTTTAACAAAAATAGTCAGCTGTCTATTTAACATTGGCATAAAAACAATAGGAAATAAATTCCAAGTGATCATGTTTACTAATAGAGAGAAAAGCTCATGCAACAAAATCTTAAGGATAAACTAGTAACACAAATAATCAATTGTTCCTTCCTAGATTTCACAGCAAAAATATTAAACAGAATTACAATAAATGTCCTTACACTGCATATGCACCAATACTTAAAATATGATGGAAAACATCCAGATAGATTAGATTTCAATAGTACTGATAAGATTTCATATTTTTAATTGGGATTACATATGCAAGTACCCAGGTGGATACAACATCACACTTTTATTGTAATTTGGGTTTGATTATTTACATAAGTACTGTGCAGTGTTAAATCATTCTGATACAAAGTTGTATTTATCCAAGTAACCATAAGAAATTAAGAATAGATATAAGTTAATTACAACATTTAAGATAAACTAAAGAAACATTTGAAAAAGAAAAGTTTATTTTTAAAAAGAAGATTATGATAAAATAAAGTGGAACTGCTGTAGGAGCAGAAATAGACCATTCGGCCAATCAAGTCTGCTCCAGCATTCAATGACATCATGGTTGATCTGATAATCTTCAATTCCACTCTTCCTGCCTTTTCCCCACAAGTCTAGTGAACCTTCGCTGGAATGCCTCCTATGTTGGTGTACCTTTACTTAGATAAGAATCCCGAAACTGTTCCAGTTGTGGTGTGTCTAGTCCCTTTTGTCATTTTAATAAAACCTCCCAACTTTTATACTCCATTCCTTTTGAATTAAAGGCCATCATTCTATTTGCCTTCCCTAATAGCCACTGAACTTGGAAACAAGCTTTTTGTGATTTGTGGACAGGAACTCACAAATCCCTCTGTTCCATAACATTCTGCTGTCTTTCTTCCTTTAAGTAAGATTTAGTTCCTCCATTTTCCAGCCATAGTGCATAACCTCACACTTTCCTGCATTTTATTCCATCTGCCAAATTTTTGTCCATTCACTTAACTTGCCTATATGGCTCTGCAGTCTCTGTGTCATCCTCACCACTTGTCTTCCGAACTGTCCTAATATATCTAAACTGCCTCAATACTCAAAATTAATGTTTCTACCACTTAATTTTATATGATATTATTGTAAACCTCTTCCTGTAAATTGTTTGTTAACTTCTATCGTTTTTATTTTGGTCCAGATGGGAGCATTCAGGCAATATTGATTAGAATCTAAATGCAAATTTTATTTAAGTAAACGCTTTTATTTTGACAGAGCTGAGATACTCGTTTCTATATATAGACAATTTATAATATTTTAACTTCTATTATCTGCCATTAAATCATACTATATTACATAGATTCATTACTTCAAAAACTAAACTTCTAAACAATAGAAAACTTAAAGATCAAACTGAATGCAAACTAGAAGTCATGTGTTTTTCTTCAAATATTGCACATTCAAAAACAGTTCAAGTTTCTGTGGTATATTAAATTAAACTAAGACAGATTTGCTTCCTGCAGATATTTTCTCTTACCCTCCCAAATTATTACTCACCCAACAACAATGTTTGGATACTTCATCCTAAACCAGGCTGCTAACATTCCTCCATAGGAGCCACCTATAGCAATAACAGGACTATAATGAGCTCCAGGGATGGTCTGTTTCAGATTCCGAATGAGAACTGCAAAATCGGCTAAAGCTTGCTCAGAAGTGAAGTAATTCAAGTTCTTGAGATTCTAGAAGAGAAACATTCATAAAATGTAATTTCAAATAACAACTGAAAATGAACATGGCAGCTTAGTTCCAAAGAAGAGTCATTGGACTAGAAATATTAATTCTGTTTTTCTCTCTACACATGATGCCAGACCTGCTGAGTTTCACTAGCCCTTTCTGTTTTGAAGACATTGAACAAAAAACAAAGAAAATTTACAGCCCAGTAACAGCCCCTTCGGCCCGCCAAGCCTGATCCGATCCAAATCCACTGTCTAAACCTGTCGCCCAAACCCTAAGCATCTGTATCCCTCTGCTCCCCACCTACTCATGCATCTGTCCAGATGCACCTTAAATGAATCTACCGTGCCTGCCTCTACCAACTCTGCTGGTAACACGTTCCAGGCACCTACCATCCTCTGTGAAAAGTACTTGCCTGCATGTATCCCCCTTAAACTTTTCACCTCTCACCTTGAAAGCGTGACCTCTTGTTATTGAATCCTTCACCTTGGGAAAAAGCTTATCTCTATCTACCCTGTCTATACCCTTCATGATTTTATAGACCTCAATCAGGTCCCCCTCAATCTCCGTTTTTCTAATGAAAACAATCCTAACCTACTCAACCCCTCTTCATAGCTAGCACCTTCCATACTAGGCAACATCCTCGTAAACCTTCTCTTCACCCTCTCCAAAGCGTTCACATCATTTTGGTAATGTGGCAACCAGAACTGTACACAGTATTCTAAGTGTGGCCGAACTAACGCATGTACAATTTTAATATGGCCTACCAGATCTTATACTCAACACCCGTCCGAAGCAGGCAAGCATACCATATGCTTTCTTGACCACTCTATCCACCTGTGCAGCAACCTTCAGGGTACAATGGATCTGAACCTCCAGATCTCTCTGCTCATCAACTTTTCCCAAGACTCTTCTGTTTACTGTATAATTCGCTCTAGAATTAGACTATGAAAAATACATCACCTCATATTTGTCTGGATTGAAATCCTTTTGCCACTTCTCCGCCCAACTCTCCAGTGTATCTATATTCTCCTGTATTCTTTGACAGTCCCCTATGCTTTTTGCTGCTCCACCAATCTTCGTGTCATCTGCAAACATGCTGATTATATCAACAGTGCCCTTTTCCAAATCATTTATGTATATCACAAACAACAGTGGCCCCAGCACTGATCCCTACACATTCCCTCATAACTTTTAAATATTTCAAAATACACCTACATATAAAGTTAGTTTTTAAATAGTTAAACAGTATGAAGTAAACAATCAGTGAATTAACACAAAATTAGCTCACAATTATGCTTTGACATATGTATTACAAAAAACATCAGACATTTTGGGGAAAAAGCTCAAATTCAGCATAAAGAGTTCAGTGCCATTTATTGCAAAATTGAAATTCACAGTGACTTTTGTCTTCGTTATGACATCCCAATGGCATTGGTCTCAGGGCTACAACAGTACATGCACCACTAGCCAAGATAGAGCATCACAATAATGCATGAATATTATAAACAGTAACTGTGTTATGCATAGCTATTTCACAATATAGCTACTAAATATTCAAGAATTGACATGAAAATGCTTTCTCCTTCCAAACTATTTTGCCAAGTTGTGATTTAGGAATTCACTTTACTAGCCGTATACGTCACTCATCTGAGGACGAAGAGCTCCAACCCAAATTAGTATTTACTGCCTCTTGTTTCAAACATTGCCCCATTCACACTCCAAAATAAGTTTAAAAAGTACAAGAAATACTCATGGCACCCCAGATCCAGTCTTTTCTTGCACAGTGTTCTTCTCTCATTTTGTCTACATTTCCAACCAATATGAAGTTTCAAAATTCCCTTTTCCCATACAAACCTACTCTCTTTCACATTCCCTCCCAATTAATTCACTTCTGTGGTATTTAAAATTTATTGCCTTGAGAGTAAAAGTAGAAATCAGAAAATCTTTTTAAGGCTGTGGGAATTTGGCAGTGAAACCTGCTTTGCTCTATATCCCACCTCTGGCAGTTTTACCAAATCAATCCAAACATCGTCAATTCAGGTTTATAGCAGTCGTAGGAACTTTAGTTTCTGTACATTCAACTCCCATTTGTCACCATAAACAGGCCATTACCCACCATAGAAATGCCTTCTTTGTTCCTTTTCATCCACCTAAATTGGCTTTCAATTATTCCTGACAAACTATTTTGGAATTGCTGCATCCTTCCTTTCAGCACACAAAGACTGATTACAGAGCCAGGTGCAAGAGGCACGGATCACAGCTAAATTTTACAGTGTATTCACATTTAGAAACTGAATAAGCATTTTTCTAACTTCCACATACTTTTCATTTTAAATGGCCAGGCATCAATTCTAACTACTTAACCATTCCCTGCCTAATTGTAAATATCTTCTTATTCTCTAGTTCATCTATTTTGTTAATTTGAAAAAAAAACACAGATGCTGATGTAAGAAGTAACTTGGACTTTATGTACCCTGTAAAGAGCCAACTGAATTATAAATACACAATTATGTCATTAACTTCTAGTTTCATGGTTCGTATACTATTTTACAAGTAATTTCAAGTGTTGTGATGACAAGGTAATTAAAATGGTGAACTTTAGAAATTGCCAGAACACCACACAAGTACTAGGGTTCAAGGTATTTGGTTATACTAAACTCAGAATGAGAAAGGAAAAACAATTGATGACCCAACATTGAGCTTGTGGTTTAGCCAGGGGGTCTACACTTGCACCAATAAAATATTTAATTTATATACATGGCTCCCAAATGAAGATCTAAAAGCTGTTTGTAAATATGGAAGCTTCTATGTGGAAACAGCAAATCTGGAAGAGAGGTTTGCTGACTTCATTACACATATAAACTATATATCCACATGTTGGATTTAAAAGATTTGGTTTTGGAGCAAAGGGTTAATTACTGCAAAATTCTGATTGGAATATCCCAGGTATGCCACATTTTCATGTAGCTTTATTGCATGGAACTACTCTTTGCTGTAGGTTTATTTGTGTTTTATTCACAGACACAAGCAGTTCAGCTTGGAGAAGCCAAAAGACTTTGGACTTGGATCTGAAAGCAACCAAGTTTGTGTGTTACCCCGAGTTCAAAAGGCAGAGGAAAATTATTTACTAAGAACTGTGAACAGAAGAAGTTAGACCAGGATATTTCTAGATTTCTGTTAAATTCACCAAGCAGAAATTGAGAATGAAGTTCAGACTTCAAAGCTGAAAAATCCTGGACTCTTCAAGGGAACAGAGGTTAAAAAAAAACGAGTTAGTCTGAAGAAAGTGGATAGCTTTAATGAACATGATAAGTAGCTAAAGACTTTCTGGGGGATGTGACAAGAAAAATGGAAATTTCTGTTGAGAGTTTTAGTCTGAAGCATACATGATCATGTTTATTTATGTTTTTTGATGTAAATTGTAAACAGTTACCTTAGAATTTTGCTTGATTCTTTACGACTAAAATTCTTTTCTTTAAACTATAAAACCTTGTGACTTCAGTCTAGTAAATAACTGGGATTTCAAATTTATCTTTAGATGATAACAGTCTCTATGTGGATTGCAACAATTGTGACTGCAGACTTCAGAAGCCAGGACCTTAGAAATGAGTCTTCAGAATTTCAATGTCCATATAAGACAAAGATTTACCATCATTCATTTAATTGCAGAAGAAACTGAAGACAATGGTAACACAGTAATAGAGACCAAAACATTTTACTCTGAAATAAATCTGATAAAATGTTAAGTTTGTAAAATATATTTTTCCAAACTTACGCTGAACGATTTGTTCCCAAAAGGCAAAGACTCTCCATAATACCGATGTTCGGCAAACACCAACATGGCTTCCAGTTCCTTTGAAACTTCCCACATAAAACCCTAGAAAAAATGCACAAAAGCTATGATTTCAACATTGATTATAAACAAATAAAGCAAAATGTACACAGGTTGAGACCAAGCCTGATAAAGTTAAGAAGAATAACTCGAAGGAAAAACATCAAATTTAACCATCTACCTTAATAATGGCCCTCAGTATTTCAATTTACATATAGGATTGAGATTTACCATCATTCACTTACTTTTGGGTAAATTTTGAGAGGAGAAGAACATAAACGTCACCATCCAATACTCTGATGCTTTGAAGAATGCTATGTTCTTGAACCAGAACTTGCCCAGGTAATGTCCTTTTTCTTAGTGAAACCTTTAGCCATGACGAACAGCAAAGACAGGACAAACACACTTAACTAACAAGCCAGAAGAACAGAGAAAGAAATTGATGCCAGCACTAAGAAAATGCATTAAAAAAAAGACAGAAGGCAGAAGTGAACAAAAGAAGAAAAAGAAATACAGAAGAAAGAATAAAAATAAAACATGAACAAAAAAGGGAGTGAAGGAAAGAAAGTTTCCTTAAGCGCTTCAAATACAAATTAAGCTTGAAAACATATCATTGTTTGAAATAAGTAAATGCAGAAATTAATTTACCAAAGCAAGATTCTCCAATGGCAAGATGATCAATGATTAATTAACCTGTTTGTGATTTTTTTTGTAAATATATTTATTAGCAAATTTTTTTAACTTTACAAACATATAAAATTACTGAAAATACAAGCAATAACAAATATCAGTATAATTAAAAGAAAAAAACCACAAATTACAATATGATTACTGTTTACTGACTACTAAACTACCCTTTAATACAAAACAAACCCTAACACTGTGCAAAGCAACACCAAAAAAAGAAAGAAAAGCAAAAAAACTCCCCCCCCAAAAAAAAACAAAATACAAAACAGCTATGCTTAGTGTAAAGCTCCCAAACAAAGGAACGGGAGTATTGTATACATACCCGTATTAACTCAGGAGACCCCCTCCAGGGCCCAGGACTTAACAAATCTAATCATCCTAGTTAAACAAATGCCCTAGTTAAGATAACTGACAAATCTATATCCAAATAACTCAAGCAGGGCTGCCATGTCTTATAAAAATGGTCTGTTGTGTGGTGCACCATGTTTGTAAAAAAAGTCCAAGGGAATGTGCTCCATAATTAATTTCTGCCATCCCAGCAAGCCTGGCGGGTTCTCAGACACCCAATTCATCAGAATATTCTTCCGTGTACAGTATGCAAGAATATCAAATAGTTTCTTCCCATGCCTGTCTAAAGATGATAAATTTGGTAAACCTAAGAGGAGAGATATCAGGTCTACTTTGACTTCAGTCCTCAATACCCTCCTTATCTCTCCTGCCACTGCGCTCCAATAAACACTGAGCCTGTGGCATGTCCAGAAGCAACGGGTAAGAGTACCTACACTTATTTTACATTTGGGGCACAGTGAAGATGCCCCTTTTTTAAACTTCGCCAGACGGTCTGGTGCCAGATGAGCCCTATACAGAACTTTTAACTGCGTAGTGCATGTCCTATTACAGATTGAGATCTTTCAAGTATTCTCCCATATGTTCTCCCATGTTTCAGAAGTGATCTCCACTCCCAGCTCTCCTAGCTCCACTCCTTGTTCCCAGACCTCACATAACCGGTTAATATCCTGCCAGGCCCTGCCACCCAGCAGGCGATAGAGGGCACTAACCGAAAGGGTCCTTGTGGAACGTAGCAACAATCTCTCTGTATCGGACCTATAGGGCTTAGTGAGAAATGTAGTCTTCTTCTGAATGAAATCCCTAACCTGAAAAAAATGGAAAAGGTCTCTGCTGCATTACCCATATTTGCAGCTCAGTTGCTCAAAAGACATCACACCCTCCCCCTCAAACAAATCTCCCAAACTAGAAACTCCTCTCGCTGCCCATAGTTTGAACCCTGAGTCCATCATCCCTGGTCGGAACCCTGGCATGCCAACTATTGGTGTAAGTGGCGAAGTCTTGGATAAACAACCCTCACTCTGACGCATCGCCCTCCATGCCTTGACTGTACTAATGACTTTCCAATCCTCCCACTTCCTCCAAACCAAAGGAGTAGCCATGGGCACCCACATGGGCCCCAGCTATGCCTGCCTCTTCGTAGGATATGTGGAACAGTCCATCTTCCGCAACTACACTGGCACCACCCCCCCACCTTTTCCTCCGCTACATCAATGACTGTATCAGCGCTGCCTCGTGCTCCCATGAGGAGGTTGAACAGTTCATCCACTTTACCAACACCTTCCACCCCGACCTCAAATTCACCTGGACCGTCTCAGACTCCTCCCTCCCCTTCCTAGACCTTTCCATTTCTATCTCGGGCGACCAAATCTCTCTCACTGTACTAATGACAACAGGGTTCCAGCAATGGTCCATAACTGTCCTCGTCTTATCCATGAACAACAGGTTAATAAGAGGGCACTTTGCTTGGGAGGCCTCAATATCCAGCCATATTGAGTTTGGATCGTTACCTACCCAGTCGCAGACAAAGGAGAGCAGGGAAGTCATTTGATACCTCCCGATGTCTGGGAAATCAACGCCTTCCCCTCCTTGAGGCAACTGCCAATTTAGTAAGTTTGATGAGGGGCTGCCCACAATGCCAGATGAACCAAAGCGTTGACCTGGGAAACATTATAGGGAACATATGCATGGGATAAAGCAAGCGAGGGAGAACATTCAACTTAATAAGAGATATTCGGCCCAGCCATGAAATTGGAAGAGCCTCCCATCTCTGGAGATCTCGCCTAATATTGTCGAGCAAGTGAGCAAAGTTAGTCCGAAATAACAGATCAAACTTGTGGGTAATAAAAATGCCTAGGTACCGGAACCCTGTCCGTGACCACTTAAAAGGGAACTTAGAGCCACCTTCAACTTCTGGCACATCCTTAAGGTTTCCCAAAGACATAGCCTTCGATTTTGCAAAGTTAATCTTATATCCTGAAATAGCCCCAAATGAATCGATACATTGTATAAATGGGGTACAGAGGTCATCGGGTTCGATAAAAACAGAAGGACATCATCCGCATACAGTGTAATCTTGTGTGCCCTCAGTCCCACTTCCAGAGCGATAATGTGGACGTTCTGATGAATGGCCTCTGCCAGCGGTTCTATCACCAACATAAAGAACAACGGTGAGAGGAGGCAGCCTTGCCGACTACCCCTGCCAATCCTAAAATTCCCAGACTTCACCCCATTGATGATGACCGCGGCCAGAAGGTGGCGATATAAAACCTCCACCCACCTGGCAAAGACTCCACCCAACCCAAACTGTTCTAAGACAAAAAAAAATACAGCCATTCCACCCGGTCAAATGCTTTCTCTGCATCTAAGGAAATCACCAACCCCTGAATTGATCATTGCTGACAAACTTGGACCATATTCAGCAACCTTCTAATATTATTAGAGGACTTATGAACCTTTATAAAGCCTGTCTGGTCCTCTTTAATAAAATGGGGCAATACCCTTTCCAATCTCAGCTCCAGGATCTTGGACCAAATCTTGAAATCTGAATTTAATAGAGAAATGGGCCTGTGTGAGGCACAATCCTCAGGAACTTTCCCCTTCTTAAGAATTAAGGAAATATCAGCTTCTCTCAAAGATGGTGGTAGGTATTCATCATATAGGAGTGATTGTACATCTCCACCATCGGCCCTGACAGAATCCCTATAAACTCTTTATAAAACTCACCCGGGAGACCATCAAGGCCGGGTACTTTCCCACTCTGAAGTTGCCTAGCTGCCTCCTGTATTGCCTGAACTGTTAAGGAGGCATTAAGAAGAGAGGCCTGTTCCAAGATTAACCCTGGGAGGTCCAGGTTCTTTAAAAAGGTGTCCATTTTAGCCCTCCTGTCCTCGCAACCTTCAGATTGATACAATTCAGAGTAAAAGCTCTGAAAAGCCTCATTAATCTTTTTAGCATCGGATGTAAGGACCCCGGCGCTGTCTCTGATTGCAGTAATGGATTGGGGAGCACGCATTTTCCTAGTCAGGTACGCTAAATACTTCCCTGGCCTATCCCCCTATTTGAACAGCCTTTGTCTAGCAAAAACAAGTTCTTCTTTGCGTTTTGTGTCAGTATTGAATTCAAGGCAGCCCAGATGGCTGTGATCCGCTGTAGCTTAGTCACCAAAGGCCGCTCAAAATGTGCCATCTCAGCGGCTTTCAACCATGTCTCAAGTAGACAGTGCTGTTCCTCCTTCTGTCATTTCAGGCTACCCAAATAGGAAATAGCTAATCCCCTAGCAAAGGCCTTAGCAGTCTCCCATAGCATAGATGGACTACTAGCCATGTCTGAGTTGATAGTCAAGAATCACTGAAGCTCTCTCAAAACGTATTCCACAAATTTGGAATCCTTAAGGAGAAAAGGGTCCAAACGCCAGTGTCGCAAACCTAGCCCTTCACTCTTGGCCTTAACCTCCAAATATACTGCCACGTGATCAGAGATAGCTATATTCCCAATTTTACCATCCATAATCGAATCCAGAAGGGCTGAGGGAGCCAGAAAGAGGTCAATCCTCATGTGACATTTATGTGGGTTTGAAAAAAAGGTGAAGTCGCTGCCAGTAGGGTGAAGACATCTCCAAATATCCACCAGCCCCAATTCCTCGCATAAGTCAATCATCTGCTTGGCCTGCAAAGAAATAGTTGGGGGCCCACAAGGCATCCTGTCCACTGTTGGATCCAAAAGACAATTAAAATCCCCCCCCCCACCCAGATAATAATGTGCCGTGTTCCAAAAGCACTCAACGTAGACAAAGCACTAATCAAAAATTTGAGGGGATGCACCGGAGGACAGTAGACGTTTAAAATGCCATATTCCTCCCCATGTATCAGGGCTTTAAGTATCACAAACTGTGCCTGCTCATTCGTCACCTGCTTTAATAATGTGAATGGAAGATTTTTCTGGATAAGTACCGCCACTCCCCTACTTTTAGTAGGAAAGAATGAAAAGAATACCCAGTCATAACACCCCTGTTGTAATTTCAGGTGTTCCCCATTATCAAGATGGGTTTCCTACAACAAAGTGATATCAAACCTTTCCCTCTTAAAACTAGAAAGCACTTTTTTCCTTTTAACAGGCGAATGACTTCCCTTAATGTTCCAGGTGCACCATTTAATAAGACACTTAGCCATATCCCCACGGGGGTGGGGGGGGGGGGTTGTTGCTGCACCAGCCCTGATCTGTGCATTGTAACCCAATATGCCCTTTCAATCTGAAGCCTGCTGGACTCAATGTAAAGGCCCGAAAATTTCAGCAGCCAGCTTTCAAAGAAGTTGACTGGCTGTTCACCTTCCTCACCTTCAAGGAGCCCGACAATTCGGAGATTTATCCTCCAACCTCAATTTTTGAGGTCTTCGACATGGTCTCGCAAGGCCCGCACCTAGATTCGACTGGATGAGGACTCCATCACAGTTTCCGAGGCCTTAGTTCGACCCTCCAACTCCTCTAGCCTCTCCCCAAGGCCCTGGATCTCCTGCTCATGCTTCTGCAGCATGGATGCAATAGATTGGATCTGGGCACAGATCACCCCACAGACTTCCTCAATCGCAGCCCCGACATTCAAGGTAAGTGTCTCCATTGCCGCAGCCAATCCCTGTGAGTCTATCAAGTCCCCGGGGGGATTCATGAGAGGCTGTTCCTGCTACTGCTCCAGTCTCTGGTGTGGTAGGTGCTGCAGGGGAGTGTCCTCCCTGCTGCTGTTTGCTTGTTCCTTTTCCCTTTGACATCCTTCCCACTCTAAAATATTAACAAATATGTGTTCTGTAAGGTTTTAAACTAATAATTCCACTATGTAAATTGGCCAGCGATAGCAAAAAATACCAGTATGCTTGGCTGTTAGGCAGAGCTGTCCACAGAATTCTACAGAATCACCACCATCTTGCCGAGTCCCGTTTGTGATCCTTATAAGCATTCCAACATACTTTTGACTCCTTAATACGCATTACCTTAATAGTCTTGGTCTTACCAAATGTTTACATCACTCAATAGCTATATATTAAATGATTAGCAATCAACCCATGCCAGGAGCTTTAGTTGTTTCTACTCCTTTCTTTCTTCCCCCCCTTTTGGTTTTAATCTTATTAATTATAACAAATATTTTCTGTTCAGTTCTGATACAGGGCTTTATCTCAAAACATTTAACTTTAGTTGCTTATTCTTTACAGAGGCTGCATATTTCCAGCATTATGCATCCTTATTTCTATTTTTGCTGATATTCCCACTCATGAGAAGGAAAACATAAAGCAACACATTCTAGTAACCAATTTCCATGACGTCTACATGGTGATGGGCTTGCCAAACCTTGTTCCCATAGCTGTCTGATTTGATGAATACCATTAGCTCTGTACAAATAGGATAAAGCTCCAACACAGCTACAAAGTGATACTCCATTTAATGGAAGAACAACAAGCATTATAAAGGACGGTTAACACAGAAAATATCCCACAGCGGTTCACCGAGGTGTAAGGAAAGCAGACATCAGCCAAAGCTGAGGAGGTTAGCCAAATAATGGAGGAGATTTTAAGTGACAGAAAACTGAATGCATGGAAAAGAATTCTAGAGTCAAGGTGAATGAAAATGGCATCAAAGTGACTGAAAATATAACTATCAATTAGTGGGATGTGGTAATGGGTCGAATGCGTGGAAATGCACAATGCTAGAGTCAGAGAAATGGAGAAATCGATGTAAGGGAATGAGAGTGTGCGGGTTTATTATGGGGCTGAAATAAATCAAGAAAGAGGGACAATGCTATGGGCGGATGGAAACACAAGATAAAGTTAATCTTCCCCTGCTACCTCCACACCACTAAAAACATTTGAATGGGTTCTTACTGAAAGCTGAGAAAAATGCTTATAATTCATAAATGTAACTTTTGAAATCAATCTACCTAGTTACCACATACAGATTTCAAAACAAACATTTTTATATGGTTACTAAGAAATCCATCTTTTAAAACAGCAAGTTTCAACTAAGCAATTAGTAGATTACTGAACCCATGATAGAAGTGTCAGTTATTTCTCCTCCCTCTTGCCACCCTTAGTTTCAATAGCAAGTACAACATACACTATTAAAAAAAAGAGTTACTGATCTCGATTAAGATAGTAACAACCACAAGAGTACATGAAAGTTGAATTAATTGAGGCAGATATCAGACTGACAACTCTCAATAGTGAGGTGAGAAAGAAGTACACAGAGTGGTCAGCTAAAGTAAATTAAGAATAGTAAAGATTACGTAAGTTTGACTGAACCCCTTATATGAGTGCAATGAGTAAAATTAGTGAATTAGAAGTGCTGAAAAGTCAATTGAAAATAAGCTTCATAAAAAGTAACCAGCAAATTGGCTAGTGAAGTATGAGAATTGAAGAATAATTGAAGAATGAAGCTTGTTTGTGCTTTGTGGAGGAGAAGGAGAAAGGAAGATAATACTTGTCAGGAAGAGTTTCATGTAACTAAAAACTGAATGCTGAAAATTTTACTGAGCCTGAGATTACTGAGAAGTAGCCAACAGAAAAGTGAAATGAACATGATATGATACAAACAGTAAAAGATGACAGCTGTAAGATTGCTTTGGAAATCCAAGAAAGAGATCAAAAGTGTGTTGTCAACTGTGATCATGAAGACTTCAATCCGTCTAATATTCATCTGATTCATAGTGAGGATGTCAGTGGTTTTGTCACAGGGTGCTGTTATGCATCATGATCAATTGCTGTGAGCTAGCTTACTGTAAAAAGAGAACCAAGTTTCTCCTGTCAGAACAATGCTGCAGCATTACCAATATACATGAATTGCCAACTCACAGACAGATAGCAACTAGGAATCTGATAGATCTGGGTTAAACTGCATGGGAATCTCAGCCCCCAAACACATAACATAGAAAGCTACTGGCACCTAGACATGTCCTGGTGTCTATCAGTCAGGTCCAAGCTATGGGTAAAATGACTTAGAAAAGTCAAAGCTATTGGACTGGAGTCCAATGGGTAGCTGGTGATCTGTTTAAGCAAGCACCTTTTCAGTAAATGCTGCAACTCTGGATTTTGCACACAGGCACTTCTGTTGTTCCTGTGAATTCAGTTTATATGGTCAAGAGGGAGATGCAGATGCTGAACAAGACTGTGTCTCCAAGTCCTGATCACAGTGTGCAAACAAAAAGCATCCAACTCTCTGCGTGTACAGCAAAGACAGAAAAATCAAGAAAGCTTAAAAGAATGCATGCAATAAAATACTTGATCAAACAAAGAATGACCATCACCCTGCAAGCAGCAATGTATCTTCATTGGAAAAAAATAAATGGGATTGCGAGAAATAACATTCCAATGTGATCTGAACATTCTTTCTCCACCCATAGTATATGTATTAAAATATTTGTCTTTTATCCATCTTAAGTCTGATTGAGTAAATGCATATTTTCAGGTTTTAAAGGGGTATATTTTCAGTTGCATAGTAGAAGGTTAGAAATCCTTTCTTTTCACTGCTCTTGTTAAAATTGGGTTTACAATAAATAGTTAATTTTCTGCTACCTAGAGTGAAATGCTTTCAGCAGTCAGTTAAGCAAAGGGTAGTCATATTGGAGTTTTATACATTTTATTGTAGCTTAAAGGACAGTGGTGTATGATTACCAGTGCATTCTTCCGATTAAGTCATGATACTTGTTGAAACAAATGTAATTATTTCCACGACTGGATATCTGCTGCAATCATCAGTAACAACTTGCAATTTTTCACTAGTGTTCAAGTCTGCAAAATCAACACTAATATAATCCATATCCATGTCCATGAGGATTGAGAAGATTTGGCATTGTAGTTGCTCCTTGCCATGGTAAGCACAGACTGATTGTGTATTCAAATATGTCATCAATTCCTGAGAACCATTATCTTTCCTCCAAGTCGTTTAATATTCACAAATTCCTGATCAATAACATATTCCCTAATGATTGTGAAATGTCAATGCTATTGATGCAGAACACAAGATCATGGGTTATAATGGTGACCTCATTCCAACATTGTGAAATTTTGTTTGTAAGTACTCTTCTGACCATATCATTCCACTTTCATGATTCCATAGGTATCATGCCCAATGTTTCATCTTGTTTTGTTGCTGGTTTGGTGTCAGCTAGTTTGAGCAGTTTTGTCACCACATTTAGATCTAAATTATTAAGTTGTCATTTGCCAACATTTTCCTCACAAATAGTATGACTGTTGGCAATGGACTGTTGTGAGAGATAGCATACTGGTTGAGCTTGCCTGGCTGGTACTCAACAAGCAACTTGGACTTTGGTAACTTCAGTATCCCAATGCTGTACTCAAGTGTGCTTTGTGGATTGCTGAACAAACGTACTAGTGGTCTATGATTGGACATCACTTCAAACTCAGCTCTGCACAAATAGAAATGAAAAGGAAAGACATCCCATTCAAGACAGCACATCCTTTGCAAATAACATTGCTCCACAGATATTTTAAAAATGGCTTACCATTGCAACAATTGATGGGTTCCCTACTTTGTAATTTTGTTGGAAAACTGTATTTAGCCAAAAGGCTTGCACTGAAGACAAGGTGGGTAGTTTTCTCAGTCAATTTAGGTATTTGTACAACATGATGACAACTGCTGTTTGATCTGGTTTGAGTGATATGGTCCACTTCCACTTGGTGGTCTCATTTGTTACATTGTATAGTGAGGCCAGGACTGATGGCTCCTAGAAAACTCCAAACTTCCTGTAAAATTGTTGCGGCTACACCACTTGCAATGGCTTCAGCTTTCCATGTATCAAATAATGCCCCATTATTGCTGAATACATCGCTGAAGAATTTGATTCTAATTTCATTGAACAAATACTTGTCTTTACTCAAGGTGAAAGCATGTTAGAACACAGAAGAATACAGCACAGTATAGGCCCTTCAGAGCTCGATGTTGTGCCAACTTTTTATCCTACTCTAAAATTAGATTATCCTACATACCCTTCATTGTGCTATCTTCCACATGCCTAACCCAAGAGGTGCTTAAGTGTCCCTAATGTATCTGATTCTACGACCACTGCTGGCACTGCATTCCACACACCCACCACTCTCTGAGTAAAGAACCTACCTCTGACATCTCCCCTAAACCTTCCTCCAATTAACTTAAAATTATGCCTCCTCATGATAGACATTTCCACCATGAGAGAAGGTCTCTGGCTATCCACTCTACCTAGGCCTCTCAACATCTTGTATATCTCTATCAAGTCACCTCTCATCCTCCTTCGCTCAAATGAAAAAAGCTCTAGCTCCCTCAACTTTTCTTCATAAGACATGCCCTCCAGCCCAGGCAGCATCCTGGTAAATCTCCTCTGCACCCTCTCTAAAGCTTCCGCATCTTTCCTATAATGAGGCAATCAGAACCCAACACAATATTCCAAGTGTGGGCTAAACGGGACTCGATTGAGCTGCAGCATAACCTAATGGCTCTTAAATGCAAACCCCATTAATGAAAGCTAACACACCCTCTTAACAACCATATTAACCTGGGTGGCAACTTTGAGGGATCTATGGACATGAACCCCAAGACCCTCTGTCCGTCCATACTGCCAAGAATCTTGCCTTTAACCCTATATTCTGCATTCAAATTTGATCTTCCAAAGTGAATCAATTCACCTTTTCCAGGTTAAACTCCATCTGCCATTTACCAGCCCAGTTCTGCATCCTGTCAATATCTCATTGCAACGTACAACAGCCCTCCACGCTATCCACAACTCCACCAACCTTTGTGTCACCCTTCCACTTCCTCAATCAATATAAAAATCACAAAGAGTCACAGAACTGATCCCTGCGGAACACCACTGGTCACCGAGCTTCAGGCTGAATACTTTGCATCTACCACCACCCTCTGTCTTCTATGGGTCAGCCAATTCTGTATCCAGACAGCCAGATTTCCTTGTATCCCATGCCTTCCTACTTTCTGAATGAGCCTACCATGGGGAACCTTATCAAATGCCTTGCTAAAATCCATGTACATCACATTCACTGCTCTACCTTCATCAATGTGTTTTGTCACATCCTCAAACAATTCAATCAGGTTTGTGAGGCATGACCTGCCCCTCACAAAGCCATGTTGACTATCTCTAATCAAACTATAGTTTTCCAAGTAATCATAAGTCCTGTCTCTCAGAATTCTCTCCAATACTTTGCCCATCACTGACTTAAGACTGACTGGTTTGTAGTTCCCAGGATTATCCCTATTCCCTTTCTTGAACAAGGAAATAATATTTGCCACCCTCCAATCATCTAATACTACTCCAGTGGACAGTGAGGATACAAAGATCATCACCAAAGGCGCAGCAATATCTTCCCTCACTTCCTGTAGTAACCTAATGTATATTCCCTCTGGCTAAGGGGATTTATCCATCCTTCTGTTTTTCAAAATTTTCAGCACATCTTCCTTCCTAACATCAACCTGTTGTAGCATATCTGTCTGTTTCACGCTGTCCTCAGAAACGTCAAGATCCCTCTCAGTAGTGAATACTGAAGCAAAGTATTCATTAAGAACCTCCCCTACTTCCTCTGACTCCAGGCGTAAGTTCCCTTCACTATCCCTGATCAGTCTTACTCTCACACTGGCTCTCCTCTTGTTCCTCATATAAGTGTAGAACGTCTTAGGGTTTTCCTTAATCCTATCCACTAAAGCTTCATCATGCCCCCTTCTAGCTCTCCGAACTCCATTCTTTAGTTCATTCCTGGCTACCTTGTAACCCTTAGAGCCCTGGCTGATCCATGCCATCTCAGCCTTAAATAAACTTCCTTCTTCCTCTTGACTAGATGTTCCACATCACTTGTCACCCAAAGTTCTTTCAACCTCAGTGGGACAAACCTGTCGAGCACTATCAGCAGGTGCTTCTTAAATAACCTCCACAATTCTATTGTGCATTTCCCTGAGAACTGTATTAGAGCGGTGCTGGAAAAGCACAGCAGGTCAGGCAGCATCCGAGGAGTAGGATATTCGTTCCTGATGAAGGGCTTTTGCCCAAAGCATCAATTTTCCTGGTCCTCGGATGCTGCCTGACATGCTGTGCTTTTCCAACACCACTCTAATATAGACTCTGGTTTCCAGCATCTGCAGTCCTCACTTTTGTCTATTTCACTAGAACATCTGTTCCCAGTTTAGATGCCCCAGTTCCTGCCTAATAGCATTGTAATTGCGCCTCCCCCAATTAAATACTTTCCCATACTGTCTGTTCCCATCCTTCTCCATGAGTATAGTAAAGGTCATAGAGTTGTAATCACTGTCACTGAAATGCTCTCCCATTGTGAGCTCTGGCACCTGACACGGTTCATTGCAAAGTACCAAATCCAATGTGGCCTCCCCTCGAGTCATCCTAACTACATATTGCATCAGGAACCCTTCCTGGACACACCTGACAAAAACTGTTCCATCCAAGCTATTTGAACTAAGTGGGTTCCAAGCAATATTAGGGAAGTTAAAGTCACCCATGGCAACAACCCTGTTACTTCTGCACCTTTCCAAAATCTGCTCCCCAATCTGCTCCTCCATGTCTCTGTTGCTACTGAGGGGCCTGTGGAAAATTCTCAATTAAGGGACTGTTCCTTCCCTGTTTCTGACTTACACCCATACTGACTCTAAGACAACCCTCCTGGACAATCTGCCTTTCTGCAGTTGCGATAATATCCCTGATTAGCAATGCCACTCTTCCACTTCTTTTACCTCCCACTCTATTCCTTTCGAAACTATTCCTGCCCCTGTGATATTCACATCTCCGTAATGGCCACAACATCATTGTTACAAGTACTGATCCATGCTCTCAGTCATCACCCTTATTTCTGATACTTCTTGCATTAAAAACTTCAACCCATCGCACTGACTGTATCTTTGCCCTATCTCTCCTTACAGACTCTCTGCAGACCCTGTATCTGGCTGATCACTACCTACTCCATTGTCTGATCTATAGCCTCAGGTTCCCACACCTTTGCCAATCTGATTTAAACCTTCCCGAAGAGCATTAGCAAACCTCCCGCCCAGAATATTGGTGCCCCACCAGTTCAGGTGCAACCTGTCCTTCTTGTGTAGGTCTTACCAATGATCCACATATCTGAAGCCCTCCCTCCAACACCACCTACAGGCAGGTGTTCATCTGCACTTACTCTCTATTCCTAGCCTCAATGGCATGTGGCACCAGTAGCAATCCTGAGATTATTACTCTGCTTGTCCTGCCTTCTAGTTTCCAACCTGACTCATAATATTCTTTTTTCAGGTCCTCCTCCTTTTCCCTACCTATGTCATTGGTACCAATATGCACCATGACTTCTGGCTGTTCTCCCTCCCCCGTAAGAATCCTGTAGGCCCAATCTGAGATACCACTGACCCTGGCACCCAGAAGGCACACACCATCTGAGAGTCTCGCTTGTGATCACAGAATCTCCTATCACTATTTTCTCCTACTCTCTCCCCTTCCCTTCTGAGCCACAGAGCCAGGCTCAGTGCCAAACACATGGCCACTGTAGCTTTCGCCTGGTAGGTCCTACCCCCCAATAGCATCCAAAACATTAC
Source organism: Hemiscyllium ocellatum (assembly GCF_020745735.1). Taxonomy (NCBI): domain Eukaryota; kingdom Metazoa; phylum Chordata; class Chondrichthyes; order Orectolobiformes; family Hemiscylliidae; genus Hemiscyllium; species Hemiscyllium ocellatum. Next base: position 62,565,015 of record NC_083406.1, on the reverse strand, counting down.
AACTAACCAAGTTGGCTGTGAGTTACTGAGACTGGCAGAGCCTTCAGGGTTGCTTGACAGATCACTCCTCTTGGTACTTCCAGGAAGCAATGTGATTGGGTGAGACTGGTAGCCTCCCTGAATTCAGCATGAAACTCAAATCTTTTTAACTCCTTTAATTTCAAGATGTTGTAAGCAAGCATTCAGGCTTGGATTGAGTACCCTTTCTGGGTAACTAACTACAGATGAGAATGTCATGACTGATGTTCAGTCTGCATTCAAGTTGTCCAAATGCAGGCTGAATCATGTGCTGAAATATCTCCACTGTGAAATGTTAAGTTTCTTGTATTGTAAGCCATCAACATGGGTATAAAATATTGGGAGATACTTCAATGCTTCTGCAAATCTGATTTGATGGCATCGTGAATTGAGTTTAAGTTTAGCAAAGTGTTTAATATCAAGTACACTCTCTATACCATCAATTGTCAGTGACAAACGCCTTTCTCAATGCATGCGGTAGTTTGTTGACCACATATCAATGCAGATTCTTCTGACTCTTGCTTGAGTTTCTTGTTGACTTCAATCATACGCAAATCTGTAAGTCTGTTGCCAAATGAAAACTAATACCTGTGTCACATTCTACAAGTGTTGAACTTTGGCAGCTTCAAGTTCAGCAGCTCTATCCTCTGAAAATAATGGTGATCTTGCTACTCAGTAACTCTGACAGCAGTTTTTTTTTCCACAAGTGCCATTTGGTGTACTCGGCCAGAGTAACAGTTTTGAATTATTTATGTTTGGTTCCTTATGACATGGTCAATTTCACTAGAGTCATACATGGTTGCTAGGTGTCTCAAGCAATACACAAAATACTAGTCATCCGGTTTATATTTTATTTTGTATGTCTAAAGATAATTGTTTCACATATTATGCTTCTCTTGCACATAAACCAAGTGTTTGTGCCTTTGTTATTGAATTGTGGTGATTTTGATAAAGTGTAAAAGGTTTAAAAAATTCCTCTAATTCTTTACTGCCAAAGTGGAGAAGCATTTTTCTCAATTCACTCCTGGGGCATGGGCATTGCTGGCTGGTCAGCATGTATTGCTTGCCACTGTTTCCTTTAAGTAGGTAATGGTGAACTACCTTCTTGAACTGCTGTCATCCATGTGCTGTAGGTAGGGCCAAAATGCTGTGAGGAAGGGAATTTCAGAATTTTGACTCAGCAACAGTGGAGGAATAGCAGCAGATGGAATATGAAACCTGGCCTCCTGGTTCAGAGGTAGGGATATTACCCACAAGCATTCAATCCCCTCCAGCAGTGATGCTCAGTCACAACAGCGTGTACTATCTACAAGATGCACTGCAGAAATTCACCAAAGATCATTACACAATATCTTCCAAAGCTGTAATCACTTCCATCTAGAAATACAAGGGTAGCAAATATATGAGAACACCACCATCTTCAATATTCCCTCCAAGCCACTCAACATCCTGACTTGAAAATATTTCAGCATTCAATATCTTTTTCACTTCATCATCTGCGGTGGCAAAAATCTACCACGGCCCCTTCAAAACTCCACAACAACTTTTGCCAATGTGGAATCACAGGTGACAGTTCCACATTGCCTGAAAAAGAGGCAAGGACAGTACTATTTTCATCAGCAATAATGAATAAGATTGCTTGTAAAACTTTCCTGCTTATATGATCCAAGTCTGTGATCTTTTGAAACAGGCTGATTGTTTCTTAAAATCTACAACTTTAAATGCTGTCTTTTCTGCAGAGAGTAAGCAAAAGCATCAAAAAGATTCATACCATCTTATTTTGCATATCTTTATTATTGGTGCACAGTCTTTGGGACTACAGTCAACCAGATTTAAAAGTCTATGGGTAAAATGGCTTCTTCAGGCTCTGTTTCTGCTGGCTGACTATCTTCTGTTGATAAAGCTACGGTATAGAATTATGAATGAAGGTGAAAAAACTAAACTTTGCAATTTTTAATGACAGTATACATTAGAGTGCAATACTATGTTCAGTTTCTGATAAAGGAGCTGATGAGCCAAGTAGTAGGAAAAGTGTGGTATCTGTTGACTATGTTATTATTTCTGTGGTGTAGAAAACACATGAAAGGAGACAAAAATGGGAGAAAACAGGAAATAAGACAGTGGAAGGAAATTGGAAACACTTTAAAGAGTTATTTTTAAACTGCTAAAGCAATTAAGGAATTAATGAAATAAAAATTCAAGTGTAATACCAACAAGAATAACCAAGTAAGTTATGGAATGCACTGAGAATGGCAAATACATAAAATATGAAAAAAAATTAAAGCTAGGATGTCTATAAAGACAAACTGAGAAATCACAAGAAAGGAAGGAAGAACATAAACAAACTATAACAGTTGAATGGTGTAGCAGCTTTCAAATATGGCAGACATGAGCAAACTGTGGAGAAACCTTGGATTATTAGAAAAAAAGTGGAATGTGCTGTTTTAGTACAATGATGTTGTTAAATATTAAATTATTGCTTTCAACAATATTCTCAAATGACACAGGAGAAACATAGTCAAAATAAGAAATCAGCTTGAGGGCAGGTTTTCACTAGAAATCTTTAAATTTGTAAGGGACAAGATGCTGGCGATGTTGCAAGTAGATAAAATCCAGGGTTTGATAAATTCATCCCCAGCATTGTAACAGATTTAACACTGGACATTTTAATTCTCTCAGCAATATTTTGCAGATCTCTCTGAACACAATGATATGGGGCTTAGGAACAGGAGTAGGATGTTTGGCCCTTCAACCTGAGGTCAGGGCACAATCGAGGTAATCACCTCTTTTTAAATATAGGCTAAAAACAAGCAATAAGCTACAGATCTATAACCTTTACTTTGTGGGAAAATTGTTCAAAAACCATAATGCAAACAAGTACAAGCAATCACTTTGAGTTACTGGAGTGAACAATAGGCTTTTGGAATGATAGATCTTTCTTAAGTAGTAGTAACGAAATAGTGAATATAGCTTTACAGAATTCTAGAAAACTATTTGACACTATTCTACATAACAGATTACTGTATTGTCCTGATTCCTGCACTAGAACACAATATACAGTATTAAATCTAGAATTGGCGGCTTTGTAGAAACTTCCTTCATTGTAATGACATCACCATTACTTTTCCAAATCAAATTATTTTTACAGACTAATAATTGGACACGGAGGAGAGCCATTTTAGAATCATTAATACAATTGGCCAAACAAGCCATAATTCAGAAGATTAAAACTACAGTATGAAATTAAATAAGAAACAAAACAGCTTAACGATCACATAAGTAATTACGGGTATCTGTGTATTGTGAGAACTTATGCTAACATGGTTCAAATTTGGTAATTAGAATTCTGAAAAAGAAATTAGCACTACGTGATCATGCAGAGTTTAAGGCACTTTAAGAAGGAAATTATTAAAACATCTGTATCAAGATTTCTAGTTTAATTTGGAAACACTATATTTGGGTTAAATTATTGATATCCTGTGAAAGGATGCATGGCAATAATCAGACAGTTACCTTATCAGATGATAAAGACATGAAGACAATTTACATTCCAGCCAGAATGAAATCCAGTGGAAACTGCAAATTTGGGACACTGAATAACTTCTTTACTAGCAAGAGTTTTTATTTTTAAATTGTCTTTGAAAACCAGATAAGCCAAATATCCTAGAAGTTAATGTATTTCTTATAGTATTTCCTCCATTTTCCTCTCACCTGAGATTGTGTCTGAATCAAGAGTCGAACCAATAAGATATGATTTTTGTGTCATCAGGTTTCTTGTTCATTGCCAAACCAGGGTTCTTTTCAATTGAGGAAAATACATTCTCATACTGTGTTCTACCACATTAGCAATCTACCCAGGAGACATGGCTGCTGTATGGCAAGGATACCTGTGAGGGTCGGAGGTGTTAAAATCCTGCAGGCCTCGCCCAAGATCCCCATGTGCTGCGTTGTTAATGATTGAAACGTTGGGGTGGCAAAGAAAGCCAATAACCACTCATCAATATTAGTTATAGGGTAGCAGATGAAGTTTTATGCAGAGAAATATGAAGCAATGCATTTTGGAAGAAAGAATATGGACAGACAATTTAAAAGGAAGGGTATGATTCTTAAAGGAATGTAAGAGATGCCTTGTATCTAAATGGATTGCTCATGGAAGGTGAATGAATAGGTGGAGAGAGCAGCAAATAGAGCATACACTGGTCTGGGCTTTATCAATAGGACCATAGAATACAAGGGTAAGGAAAGGATGCTGAAATTATACAAGATACTTGTTAAACCTCAGCTGGAGGACCCAGTACAGTTCTGGGTGCCATATTTTCAGAAGAATGTGAATGTATTAGGCACAGTACAAAAGAAATTTTACAAAAATGGTTCCAGGGATGAGAAACTTCAATTATGAAGATAGAGTAAAAAGGATGTGATTGTTCTCTTCAGAGAGAAGAAAGCTAACAGGAAATTTAATATAAGTTTTGAAATCATGAAAGTTTGCATAGAGTAGCTGGGAGAAGCAGTTCCAGCTCATAAAAGAAAAAGAGGGTACAGATTTCAAGTGATTTGCAAATGTAGCAAATATTATATGCAATACAACGTTTTCACACAACAAGTTATGGACTGGATTGCACTGCTTGAACTGTGGCAGAGGCAGGTTCAATTCAGGTATTCAGGAGGACATTAGGTTGTTTCTATTCAAGACATTACGTGCAAGGTACGGAGAAAAGGCAGGAGAATGGCACTTAGTCGTAATATGCATTGGAAAAGCCAATGCAGGTTGATGGGCTGAATGGCCTCCTTTAGTCCTGTAACACTTCTGTGATTCTCTGGTTGGTGGCATTCATAAAGGTTCAATCTCTTGCAATTCTGATCACAACATTTGACAATATAATATTTGTCACATGGTAAGAGATCGCATGTCCACAAATTAACTGCATTTATTTTATACTTGTCAATTTTATAACAAGTCAATTCTCTGTTATTTGAGAATCTTTATTTGTGGTTTTGTGGTGTTTTGGAACCATTGTGTGAAAAGTTCCAAAAACCAGGCAGTCACCCATGAGCAGTCCACCTAACCCACCCATACAATTCTCATGCCCCGGCTTTCAACCCCTACCAGTCAGCCCATTCACAATTTTTCTCCCGTCCAAATCTTGAAGCCCCATGATTTCAGAAGAGTTCTGATAAAAATCAGGTGGGGAGATTAAATAGATGACTCCACTTATACTTCAATATTATTATATATTACTTCTTCATTACTTTGCTAATAAATAAAACAACATTATCTTCACTGTTAAAGGCTTTGATTTAAGCTGAAATAGTTCAGATTTCCTTTTGTTAAAATTTTGTTGCAACAATTCAGTTCATACTTCCACCATTTAAATTTCTGAGTTTTCTAGGTAATCTGGAACAAATGCAATTTAGAAATTTCACGCAGAATGTTGCTGCTGTTGCTGGAATAGTTTGACTACAAGGACGAAGGAAAGTATTTGTAGCTTTAGAGAGAAACTTAATCTTTTTTCTGCTCAGCCATAATGGTGCACAGTCTTCCATGCAAATCATTATGCAGTTGCAAATTTTCTGATCACTGAAAAATTAGCAAGAAAAATAAAAACTAACAAAACAGAAGAAAAGCAGCAATGAAAGTACAAAGCAGATTAATCAAAAAACCAGATGACTAACATGGTAAGAAAGATCATAATCAAGATGAGGACACAGAAGAGAACAATCACAGGAAACTTTTAAAAAAACACAAAGCATAAAAAGAGAAACCACAACACGAGTCATATGGGAAGGCCAACTCATCCATGCTGACCAGGTTTCCTAAACTGAACTAGTCCCATTTGCCTCTAAACTTTTCCTATCCATGTACCTGTCCATATGTGCTTTAAATGTTGTCATTGTAGCTGTCGGTACTACTTCCTCTGGTAGCTCATTCCACATACACACTTTCCTCTGTGTGATAAAGTGGTCCCTCAGGTCCCTTTTAAATCTTTCCCCTCTTATCTTAAACTTATGTTTTTGATTCCCCTACCCTAAGGAAAAGACCTTGGCTATTCAGCTTATCTATGCCCCTCATGATTTTATTCTGTAAAGGTCACCTTCCATCTCCTATGCTCCAGGAAAAATAGTCCCAGTTTATCCAGCCTCTCGGTGTAGCTCAAATTTTCCAGTCTCGGTGATATTCTTGTGAATCTTTTATGCATCCTTTCCAGTTTCCTACAGCAGGACGACCATTAAGTTGAGGGCCCTTTCAGCTGGCTGGTTAGTAACACATTGGGTAGATTAGCGTAGTCTAGCTGGACGGCTGGTTTGCGATGCAAAGTAATGCCTATGGTGCAGGTCCAACTCCTGCACCAGCTGAGGTTACTGTGAAGTTCTTAACCTCTCCCTTTGCCTGAGGCTCGGTGACCCTCAGGTTAAGCTCACTATAAGTCACCCTTTTCTAATGAGAAAGCACCAGCTATAAGTCTAACAATTTAAAACAAATACCCATCCCACATATTAATGAATATGCCTTTAAACGTTACTAAATTCTCAGATGATTTCTCACAGCAGATTTAGTAGTTACTTCATAAACATGTTCCACACATTTTCACCTTATTAAGAGAAGAGTTTGGCAGGGTTTGATAGCAAATCACTCACTATAAAGTAAAGATCTAAACTTAACATATCTTAAAAGCTGCAGAAAATACTTTGTTACATTCAAATAATTAACATTGCACAACCTGTTTTCTCTTAAGCCGAGTTATAAAATGGTAACAATAATTTACGGTATTGTCATTCAGATCAGAAAATATTTCTAGGAGTGGCTGTTCTGGGTCTGGATTCCCTAAGCTCAATGAATGAGAAAGCTGGTACACATCTTTCAAAGGAATCATACAATTTTTCAATTTTTACTACATCCATGCAATTAGTACAAATGGAGGCCTTCTGGCTAACGAAAGGTTGCATAAGATTGTGCACTATAAATGCTGAAAAAGTTAAATTATATCTCTAACACTTCCCATACATAATGCTTTACCACTTTAGTAGTTCCAATTTTATAACATAGTATAAGATATAATGAATATTAGGTATATTTTTGAATAACAAATAAAATCTTCTGGGCAGTATGCATGTGAATTTCAGGAAAGAACAGAAGACCCCCTCCATCCCAACCTCCAAGATAATACTCATGAAACTCACAAATGAAGAATGGCCATACGGGAGAGAGAAATGATATTGGGAAAAACATTTGTAATTCTGGAACGGAAGTCAATTTTTTCAGGAGAGGAACAACAAAATATAAGAAAATTTACAAAATAAATTATTCTTACCGTATTGTTACAGAACCATGTGATGTCTCCCTCATTTCCTGTGTAGAAAAGAATGGGACCACCATTGTGATTCCAATATTTAGATGCTATCAAGTATCTTTGGTTGAATGTAGCATTGTCAGCAAATCCAAAGTGATCAATCTGTGAAAAACATAATTTTCATATGTAATGGGAATGAATTCATTTGTCTGACTCTAATCCAGTATACAAACAGCATCAAACATTTGTTTGCACATTTCCCCATCGTTTTCAAAACTTAGAGTGCAGTTTCTTTGATTTGGTTCCTTTGATTTCTTTGAGGCCAAAATGCAACATTAATTGACATATCATTGCAAACAGAAAATTTACTAAAGAAATCTCATATGGCTGTCACAAAATTATAAAATCCATATATTACATATGACTCTACAGGAGCACAATGAAAACTATAACAAAAAACATAAGATTGCCACAAGAACGAAGGAAAGTCACAGATCATAAGTTATAATGCTGCATAATATAAATTTTCATTACATTCTCACCAAACTACAACTCCCATATTGCATTTTCCCTCCCTCTTAAGTATAACTTTAACTTAATCATCTATTTAGTCATTACCATGAGGATAGAGTGACAGTGCCTGACATCAAGACCCCATTTGATCAAGTGTGGCATCAAGGGATCCTAGCAAATTTGGAAACGGTGGGATTTAGGGTACAAATTCTCTGTTGGTTGGAGGGAGTCAACCTGACACAAAGGAAGATGGCTGTGGTTGTTTGAGTTTCGTCATTTTAGCTCCAGGATATCTCTGCAGGGGTTCCTCAGGGTAGGCCCAATCATCTTCAGCTGCTTTATCAACAATCTTCCCATCATCACAAGGACAGAATTGGGGATGTTCGCCAATGATTGCACAATATTGAGCACCATTTGTAATCCTCAGATTTTAAAGTAATATCTAGACTGGGGCTGAAAAGTGGCAAGCAACATTTGCACCACACAAACATCAGGCAATGACCAACTCCAACATTAGACAATCTAATGTTGAAGTTCAATTGCATTACCATCACTGAAGCCTACACTAACATCATGGAAATTGCCATTGACCAGAAACTGAACTGAATTCACTATACAAACACAGTGTGTGCAAAAGCAGTTTAGAAACTAGGAAATTTGCAGCAAGTAACTTATCTCTTCACCCACATCTGCTCCACCATCTACAAAGCAAAAGTCAGGAGTATGATGGAATACTCCCCAATTGCCTGGATAAGTGCGGTTCCAATAACACTCAAAAGGTTTGAAACCATCCAGGACAAAATATCCTGATTGATTGGCACCACATCCACAAACATCTACTCACTTCATCAATGGTGCTCAGTAGCAGAAGAAGTGTGTACGAGCTGCAAAATGCAAGGCAAAAATTCACCAAATCTCATTATATTATAGTACCTTCCAGACCCACACCCACATCCATCTCAAAAGACAAGGGCAGGCAGATACACCTATAGCCTACCCTCCAAACCATTCACCATTCTGACTCAGAAATATATTGTCATTCCTTCAATATAGTTGGGTCAAAGAACTGGAATTCCCTCTTTAATGATATTATGGGTCTACCTACAGCATATAGATTGCCATCTTCTCAAGGGCGAACAGGGACAGGCAATAAATGCTGCTCTAGCCAGTGATGCATATATTTTTTAAAGTTTAAATTTCACACCAACTCGACGACCATCATACACCTCACTCAATTCCATTACTTTAAAATCAGGTTACTGATAACAGTCACCCAACATCAAAATTACCGCAATTCTTCCTCTCTCACACCCACCCACATACACATGCTTGGTGAACAGAGCTGGAAATTCCTGGATTAAATTGCAAGTAAAGCTTAGGCCTCAGACAGAAAGTAGGCCTTCTTGGCAAAAGTTCCTGCAAACACTCCAAATATTAAATCACGTATTTTACAGTGATACTGTATTAAAAGCTTTGCTTTCACAATTGTATAATCTGTTGTCTTTTATGCCATAAATGCTACTTCCAGCTGAGTATATCACAACCACTGTGAGGGAAAATGTGCATAAAGTGAGAAACTTATCTTACTAATTTGAGTGATAGGTTGATATTATAGGACTGCCTGAGTTATGACCAGCAGTTTGGAAAAGGATTGATTAATTTCTTGGAGGTATAACTTCTTTTTAATTTAGTAGTTTGTGAAATCCATACTTCAGATTTGTTTTGCTAATTAACAATATCTAACTTAGATTGATAGTAAATAAAATTTTCCCTAGTTTTATTTTTATAATGCTTACACAAGTATATTCCCAACTCTGCTTGCAATACCAATGCCCTGGTTTGAAGTGGTTGAGAGGTGATATAGTGAGATGCTCTGCCCGATCTTCTTGACCTTAAATGGTAAAAAAAAACTCAGCATAAATTCAAGCATCATGCAGCTTGATAAAAGATAACATTATGATAACATTCCAGAAACCTAATTGGAGGTCAGAGAAAACAATGATGCCTTGAATCCTAGTTAAGATAGCTGGATATTAAAGCCTTTGCTTTTTGCTTTGGGTAGGCAGTAGCACTGAAACATCAATGACTTTAGAGAAATCATGAGATTCTGACCTGCAAAGCCATGACATCACCTACAACTGGACAGCTGACTTTATAAAAATTGTGCAAAATTGCTCTGAAAAAGCATTGTTCTGTAGAAAGCACATAAAAATCCTACCCTGAAGACAAAGTGTAGATATATTGGATCAGAGGTTTGGTACTACCCCACAAACAAAACCTTCAGGATGGTTAGAAGTCTTAATAAGACTGTCCTTCCATCCTCTAATTTTATAGCTTTCAACTTTAAGTAAATAATCCTTTTTAAAAAACTACAAGCTAAAGCCAGATCTTCTGACCCACTTAAGTTAAATCTTTTGTTTCATGTCAATATGTCATGTTGTTTGCGTCAACTCAAAAGCAAAACTTATGCCAATACTTGTCAGATTCAACTCTTTGATTGTATTGTGATATATATGCCAGTTGTTCTAGATTTATCACAATTTATTGTGATCAAAATCTTGACAGTTTTCATTACTTGTCCATGTTCATTGAGTAATGTATGAAAGTTAGTGGCAGTCATTATCCTTCAAGATACATAATTTAGACTGAGGTGACAACTAATAAGGTGACAAGGAACACTAATTAACAAAATCACCAACAGATTTAGATTCTTCAATTCACACCTATATCAAATTTGTCAAATTTCTCAGGTTTTTTTTCAGGAGGCATAATTTTACTTAAGCCGAAAAAAGGATCCCGTACGAAGGAAATAGTAAGCAAGTTTTAAGAAGACTTGTAACTTAGGTTGATGTCCTGGATGTAGGTTTGCTCACTGAGCTGGAAGGCTCATTTTCAGAGGTTTCGTTTCCATACTAGATAACATCAGTGAGCCTCCAGATGAAACACTGGTGGTATGGCCCACTTTTTTATTTATGTGTTTAGGTTTCCTTGGTTGGTGACATAACTTCCTGTTCTTTTTCTCAGGGGTTGGTAAATGGGATCCAAGTCAATGCGTTTGTTGATAGTTTTTAGTTGGAATGCCATGCTTCTAGGAATGCTCGCACGTGTCTCTGTTTGGCTTGTCCTTGGATGGATATGTTGTCCCAGTCAAAAGTGGTGTGTTTTCTCATCTGTATGTAAAGATACCAGTGAGAGCAGATTATGTCTTTTTGTGGTTAGTTGATGTTCATGTATCCTGGTGGCTAGTTTTCTGCCTGTTTGTCTAATGCAGTGTTTGTTACAGTTCTTACAAGGTATTTTGTAAATAACATTAGTTTTGTTTACTGGCTGCATAGTTCATTACCTAGTGTTTTAGTGTGTTGGTGGGTTTGTCGGCTACCATGATGCCAAGAGGTCTGAGTAGTCTGGCAGTCATTTCCAAGATGTCTTTGATGCAGGGGAGAGAGGCTAGGGTTTCTGGACATGTTTTGTCTGCTTGCTTGGGTGGTTTGGATACACGGTGGCTCAGTGGTTAGCACTGATGCCTCACAGTGCCAGGACCTGGCTTCAATTCCTGCCTCAGGCCACTGTCTATGTGGAGTTTGCACATTCTCCCTGTGTCTGCGTGCGTTTCTTCCCACAATCCAAAGATGTGCAGATCAGGTGAATTGGCCATGATAAATTGCCCATTGTGTTAGGTGCATCAGTCAGGGGTAAGTAGGGGAATGGGTCTGGGTGGGTTACTCTTCGGAGGGTTGGTGTGGACTTGCTGGGCTGAAGGGCCTGTTTCCACACTGTAGGTAATCAAATCTAAAAAAATGGGTTCATTGGGTACCCAATCTTTTTGAATACACTGTATAGGTGATTTTCCTCTGCTCTTTGTAGTCCCTCTGTGCTGCAGTGTGTGGTAGCTCATTGAAATAATGTTCTAATGCAGCTTCATTTGTGAATGTCGGGATAATTGCTTCTGTAGTTCAGTATTTGGTCCATATGTGTTGTTTTCCTGTAGATGCTGTTTTGACGTTCCCCATTGGCTGTTCGCTATACTGCGACATCTAGGAACGGCAGTTTATTGTTGTTTTCCACCTCTTTAGTGAATTTTATGCCATTAAGAGTATTATTGATGGTCTTGAAGGTTTCCTCTAATTTGTTTTGTGTAGTGATGACAAAGATGTCATCCACATAGCAGACCCAAAGTTTGGGTGGGATGGCTGGCAGAGCTGTTTATTTGTATCTCTGCATTACTGCCTCAGCTAAGAACTCTGATATCAGAGATCCCATGGGTGTTCCGATGGTTTGTCTGTAGGTTTTGTTGTTGAAGGTGAAGTGCGTGGTAAAGCATAGGTGCATGGGCTTTTGCCACACCTCTGCCAACTATCCAACCCAAACTTTGCCATGGGAAATACAGGGTTACAGAGAAAGTGCAGGGGGATGGGTCTGGGTGGGCTGATCTTTGGAGTGTCAGTAGCGGCGTGTTGGGCCAAATGGCCTGTTTCCACAGGGATTCTATTTTATTCTAAAAGTTGCTTGAAGATAGGAGATGGAGAGTTGCTTTTAAGACTGGAGGCTTGTGACCAGCAGTTTGCCACAAGGATCGGTGCTGGGTCCACTGCTTTTCATTATATAAGGGATTTGGATGTGAACATAGAAGGTTAGGTAAGGGGTACATGTAGGGGTATGGGTGGGTTGCGCTTCGGCGGGTCGGTGTGGACTTGTTGGGCCGAAGGGCCTGTTTCCACACTGTAAGTAATCTAATCTAATCTAATCTAAAGAGTATGGTTTGTAAGTTTCAAATGACACCAAAATTGGAGGTGTAGTGGACCTCAAAGAAGATTACCTCAGAGTACAAAGGGATCTTCAGATGGGCTGAAGATTAGTAGATGGCGTTAGATAAATGTCAGGTGCTGCATTTTGGAAATGCAAATCAGGGCAGGACTTACATACTTACTGGTAAGATCCTGGGGAGTGTTGCTGAACAAAGAGACCTTGGAATGCAGGTTCATAGTTCATTGAAAATGATGTTACATGTAGACACGATAGTGAAGAAGGTGTTTTGCATGCTTCCCTTTATTGGTCAGAGCATTGAGTATAGGAGTTGGGAGGTCATGTTACAGCTGTACAGAACATTGGTTAGGCCACTTTTGGAATTCAGTTCTGATCTCCCTGTTATAGGAAGTATGTAGTGAGACTTGAAAAGGTTCAGAAAAGATTTACAAGCACGTTGCCAGGATTGGAGGGTTTGTGCTGGGGCTAGGTTTGAGCTGAGACACATTCCTGGAGTGTCGGATGACCTTACAGAGGTTTATAAAATAATGAATGGCATGGGTAGGGTGAATAACAAAACTCTTTTCCCTGGGATGGGGAAGTCCAGAGGTAGAGGACACAGGTTTAAGGTAAGAGGACTTAAGGAGCAACTTTTCACATAAACAGTTGTCATTTATGAAATAAGTTGCCAGAGGTAGTGGTGAAGTCTGGTACAATTACAAAATTTAAAAGGCATCTGGTTGGGTATATGAATAGGAAGGGTTTAGAGGGATATGGGCCAAGTGCTGGCAAATGGAACTAGATGAATTTAGAATTTCTGGTTGGCATGGGTGAGTTGGACTGAAGGGTCTGTTTCCATGCTGTACAGCTGCATGATTCTATATGAAATTAAAGCGCATGTGATTGGGGACAGTGTATTGAGATGAATAGAAAACAGAGTCGGAATAATTGGGTCTTCTTCTGAATGGCAAGCAGAAGCTTAAGGGGTACCGCAGGGATTGATACTAGGACCCCAACTGTTCATAATATGTAATAATGACTTAGATGAGGGAACTAAATATAATATTGCAAAATTTGCAGATGACACAAAGGTGGGTAGAAGGACAAGCCACGAGGAGAATGAGGAGATGTTGCAGTGTGAATTGGACAGGCAGTACTGGGCAAATGCATGGTAGATGCAGTATTTGTGGATAAATGTGATGTTATCCACTTTGATAGCAAAAATAGGAAGGCAAATTATAGTCACTGGAGTTTAGAAGAATGGGAAGGGGTCTCATAGAAATCCATAAAATTCTAAATTGGCAAAGACAGGTTAGACGTAGGAAGGATGTTCCTCGTGGTGAGGTACCCCAGAAGGAGGCATCATAGTTTAAGTCAAGGGGTAAACCTTTCGGACTGATATGAGGACGAATTTCTCCACCCAGAGAATGGTAAGTCTGTGGAACTCACTAACACTAGAAAGGCCAAAACATTATGTATTTTCAAGGAGAACTACAGTATATAACTCTTTGTGAAAAAAGGGATCAAGGGATTTTGACAGGGAGGGGAAAATTATGGTATTGAGCTGTGATCAGCCATGAAATGGCAGAGAAGATTCAAGGAGTTACAAGGCCTACTTCTGTTCTATCTTCTATGCCTCTGCATGTTTTTGTGAGAAAATGCTGCAGTGGCATGATTTTTAAAAAAATCTAAACCACAAATTGAAAACTGAAGTCATAACCTAGGAATACATCTAATAACTTCCAGATTTAAGATGGAGAATTTACAGGATGAACCACATCATGCTATTTGCATTGACTCTCAAAATCTAATGTGGTGTTGAAACTCTATGTTCATTAATAAACTTAATTTACAACGTGGCACGCTGGAGCATTAATATATAATGCTACACATCTTGGCACAGGTCATAAAGAACCAGGTTTGATCTCTCTCGAAGTCGCAAATCTAAGAGTGGCTATTATAAAGAGGAAGGAAGAAGCAGAAACCCTATTCGGAGACAAGAGGAAGAAGCAATCATCAATCTCGTGATCTGTTTCCTTATGATTACAACTTTCACACCCTTTTACGTCCCTTTTGTTTTAGTTCAGTTTTCATAAAGGCTGGAAGTTATGATAAATTATAATTTGATTACTGCATGCAGTCTTTATAAATAGCTTGAATTAAACTTTTTTGAACAATGCTCATTTGCAGATTAAATATAAACTGGAGGGAGGTTACCATCGAAACACAAAGAAGCAGACTCTGTCATTGACTATTAATCTGAAAGGCCATAGCGGGATTGCACTAGTTTCTGTGGTAATAGTCAGATATGCAACTTATCCAGTGAACTAGGGAGTGAGGAATGAAGAAGTTCAGGTTCCACTTGTTTCCCGACACCAGCTCTGTACCGGGATTACCAGTTCATCTCAGGTCGGGGGCTGCTGCACATCCACCTTCTCAGGCTCAGCAAGTTGGGGACATTTGGGTTAAATCCGCACTAACCTTCTGCCGGAAATACCGAGTCTCATAATCAAATCGTTCCAGGGGCCCAGAGTCCGACGGCACGGCCAGAGCTGCCGGCTGAGGGCTGGACACCAAGACTGCAGTCGCTATGGTGACCACAGTAAACGACAATTTCAGATCCACCGCCATCTGCGCCGAGTTATCGAGGGAAATGAGACAGGACCGAGTGAGGGGGAGGGGCATGAGGGGGAGAGGCGGGGCCTGAGTGTGGGCGGGACAGAACGGAGTGAGGGGGAGGGGCATGAAGGTGAGAGGCGGGGCCTGAGTGTGGGCGGGACAGAACAGAGTGAGGGGGAGGGGCATGAAGGTGAGAGGCGGGGCCTGAGGGGAAGGGCCTGAGTGTGGGCGGGACAAAACCGAGTGAGGGGGAGGGGCATGAGGGTGAGAGGCGGGGCCTGAGTGTGGGCGGGACAGAACAGAGTGAGAGGGAGGGGCATGAAGGTGAGAGGCGGGGCCTGAGGGGAAGGGCCTGAGTGTGGGCGGGACAAAACCGAGTGAGGGGGAGGGGCATGAAGGTGAGAGGCGGGGCCTGAGGGGAAGGGCCTGAGTGTGGGCGGGACAGAACAGAGTGAGGGGGAGGGGCATGAAGGTGAGAGGCGGGGCCTGAGGGGAAGGGCCTGAGTGTGGGCGGGACAAAACCGAGTGAGGGGGAGGGGCATGAGGGTGAGAGGCGGGGCCTGAGTGTGGGCGGGACAGAATGGAGTGAGGATGAGGGGCATGAGGGTGAGAGGCGGGGCCTGAATGTGGTCGGGACAGAACGGAGTGAGGGGGTATGAGGGTGAGAGGCGGGGCCTGAGTGTGGGCGGGGCAGAACGGAGTGAGGGGGAGGGGCATGAGGGTGAGAGGCGGGGCCTGAAAGGGGAGGGGCCTGAATGTGGGCGGGGCTGTACGTGGGGTCAAACAGTGTAGTGCTAGCAAAGCACAGCTGGTCAGGCAGCATTAGGAGAGTGCACATCAGCACATGAATGGGAAGGGTTTGGAGGGATATGGGCTGGGTACTGGCAGGTGGGACTAGATTAGGTTGGGATATCTGGTCGGCATGGACGGGTTGGACCGAAGGGTCAGTTTCCATGCTGTACATCTCTATGACTCTATGAGCTGATGAAGAGCTCATGCTCAAAACGTCGACTCTCCTCCTCCTCTAATGCTGTCTGACCAGCTGTGCTTTTCCAGCACCACACTTTTCAATTCTGACTCTCCAGCATCTGCAGTTCTCAGTTTCTCCTCGGTACTGGGGTGGGGCCTGAGATGGGAAGAGTCATCAGACTGGTCTTAAACTAAGAGAACGTTTGGCAGAGCATCTCAGCTAGGCCCACAGTGGCCAATCTAACCTACCAGTCACCGCCCATTTTAATTCCCCTCCCCACTCCCTTTCTGACATGACCATCGTCGGCCTCCTCCGTTGCCACAGCGAATCAAACCACAAATTGGAGGAAGAAAACGTCTTCCACCTGGGCAGCCGACAGGCCAGAGGACTCAACGTTGTGTTCTTCAATTTCAAATAACCTCCCTTCCCATCACCAGACTCCCTTCCCAGCCCGTCCCTTTCATTCCTCTCATCGACCCTTCCAGCAACCAATGGAATTTATCCCTCCCATCAACCAACCAAATCATACCATCTACTGGCGTTCGCCTATCCCCACCTCACCACCCTGCCTTCCTATTCCCTTTATCTACAGCTCCCCTTACACCCATCCCCAGTCCTGAAGAAGGGTGACAACCAAAACATTGACTTCTCTACCTCCAGATGCTGCCAGGCTTGCTGTGTTCTTCCAGCCTCCTGCTTATCTGCCTTGGATTCCAGCATCTGCAGGGTATTTTTGTCTGTAACCCTGTAGGGTCGTTTGAACAGTTGGGGTATGGAGTGGAGTGAAGTGGCCTTTGATAGGTTGAGACCTGAGGGCTGGAGCCAGTACGATAGGAGAGGCCTGTGTGAGGGGAAGGAGCCTGAGATGGGGAAGAGTCTTAGAAGGGGGGGAAGAGTTCTAAGAGAGTGGGTGTGGCCTGAGAGAGTGGCAGGGCCGTAATGAGTCTGGGTGAGGAGGTGATGAAGGACCATGAGGTAATCGAGTCTTGGGTTGGGGTGGAGTCTTGGTATGGGTAAAGAGAGGGGTGCAGTCTGGATCATTGAGTTGGTTGGGTCTGCTGTCACAGTGGGGGTCTAAAAAGGAGAGGGTGAGGGAATGGTCTGGGCTTGAGAAAGTCTGAGGGAGGAGGAGCAATCTGCGACATAGGGAGAGTTCTGATTGAGGGGCAGGACTGATCTGGGAGGAGTAGTCGAAAAGGGGAAGAGGCTGATGCAGGGGGCTGGAGCACAGGAGGCAGGACATGAGAAAAGTTGTGTGGCCTGAGACACGGTACAAAAGTTAGGGGTGGGGGCCCAGGGAAAAAGCCAGAGAGATGGGATGGGGGGAAAAGAGGAGACCCCAACAGTTGAAGGGGAGAAAGAAGTCACACAGGCGACTGACTGTGTGGAATTTGCACGTTCTCCCCGTGTCTGCGTGGGTTTCCTCCGGGTGCTCCGGTTTCCTCCCACAGTCCAAAGGTGTGCAGGTCAGGTGAATTGGCCATGCTAAATTGCCCATAGTGTTAGGTGAAGGGGTAAATGTAGGGGTATGGGTGGGTTTCGCTTCGGCGGGTCGGTGTGGACTTGTTGGGCCAAAGGGCCTGTTTCCTCACTATAAGTAATCTAATCTAGTCTAAAAGGTCTGAGATGGAATGGTGGCTCAGTGGTTAGCACTGCTGCCTCACTGCCCCAGAGACCTGGGTTCAATTCCACCCCTCGGGTGACTGTCTGTGTGGAGTTTGTGCATTCTGTCTGCGTCTGCGTGGATTTCCTCTGGGTGCTCTGTTTTTCTCTCACACTCTAAAGATTTGCAGATTAAGTGGATTCACCATGGAGAAAGCAGGGTTACAGAGATGGGGTGAAATGCTTATTGGAGGGTCTTGATGAGCCAAATGACTTACTTACACACTGTAGGCATTTCATGAAAAAGATGGAGGGGCAGGAAAGAAATCTGACAGGTGGGGAGAGAAATACAGAATGGTGGTAGGAGAAGACATAGCAGGTAGAAAAGCCTAACAAACAAATGGGAAGGACGGGGTGTGAGGGGCAGAGATTGGAGAACAGAGTAGGAGCCTGAATGGGTATGGAGTCAAGCTGAGGAGGTATTCAACTGGTGACTGATGAGGCAAGTGTAATTACTTAAAATGTAATTTCAGATGGAGGTAGAGTGTAAGTGACAGAAGATGGATTTGTAGTCAAAGAAGATGAAAATGTCTTGTTAATATTCAGTTCTGAAGAAGGGTCACTGGTTCAAAAATGATAATTCTGCTTTCTCTATCCAGATGCTGCCCGAAACTGCTGAGTTTTTCCAGCAATTTCTATTTTTGTTTATATTAATATTAGGCACTTTCAACTGATAAATATCAAAAAACATGTGATTGACATGAAAAAAAGTGTACAATTGACACAGGAATAAAATTACAATTTAGTGGAGGTAAGGGTATGATAACTGAGAGGTGGAATCAAGTTAACAAAATAAATTGGTGTTGTTTGTTTATTATCAGCAGGAAAACAAATGCAATAGGAAGGAGGTCGACCAGAATGGGGATTATAATTATTTTTTAAAGTCATAATTAATTTGTGCCGGGGGAGGCAATGGCAAAGTGGTAATATCACTCAAGTAGTAATCCACAGTCTCAGATTAATATTCTAGGAACATGGGTTTGAATCTTGGTAGATGGTGAAATTGTACTCAAATGAAATTTAAAAAGCTAGTTTAGTGGTGACCACTGTCATAAATACCCAGTCAGCTCACCAATGTTCTTCCGGGAAAGAAATCTGTTGTCCTTACCTGCAGCAATTCTAGAACCACTGCAGTGTGGTTGACTCTTAAGGGCCCTCTAAAATGGTCTAACAAGCCACTCAGTTCAAGGGCAATAAATGCTAGCCCAGCCCACTACAGTCACGTCCCATGAACAAATAAAGGACATAGAAGAGTTATTTGAAAAAGAGCTGTATTCTGGATATCCTGGCCAGCATTATCCCTCAACCAATATAATGTAATGAGAAACAGGATATTTGGTCTGTGGTTATCTGTTGTGCATACATTTTCGCTGCGTTTATGAACATACAGCACTGACTACAATTAAGAATTATTTTACTCATGAGAAAGTGCTTTGGAAATCTGAAATGATGAAATGTTTGATGTAAATACAAGTACTTCTTTATGCATTTATCAGATTTTTTATTTTTTCACTACCGGGGAATCATATATTTGAGATCGTGACTGGGGCAGTCAGAGAAGTCTATGTATTGAGATAGAGTCATAGAGATGTACAGCACAGAAACAGACCATTCGGATCAACTGGCCCATGCCGACCAGTTATCCTAACCTAATCTAATCCCATTTGACAGCACTTGGCTCATATCCCTTTAAACCCTTCCTATTCACGTGCTCATCCAGATGCCTATTAAATGTTGTAATTGTCTCAATCTCCATGACCTCCTCTGGCAGCTCATTCCATGCACACACCAACCTCTGTGAGAAAAAGATGTCCCTTTGGTCCCTTTTAAATTTTACCCCTCTTGCACTAAACCTATGCCATCTGGTTCTGG
This sequence comes from Hemiscyllium ocellatum, assembly GCF_020745735.1. Taxonomy (NCBI): domain Eukaryota; kingdom Metazoa; phylum Chordata; class Chondrichthyes; order Orectolobiformes; family Hemiscylliidae; genus Hemiscyllium; species Hemiscyllium ocellatum. The sequence continues at coordinate 62,545,329 of NC_083406.1, read as the reverse complement.
ACTCCCCAACCCAGGGAAAAGACCTTGTCTATTTACCCTATCCTTGCCCTTCATGATTTTATAAACCTCTACAAGGTAACCTCTTAGCCTCCAACACTCCAGGGAAAACAGCCCCAGTATCTTCAGCTTCTCCCTATAGCTCAAACCCTCTAATCTTGGCAAAATCCTTGTAAATCTTTTCTGAACCCTTTCAAGTTTCACACATCCTTCTTTTAGGAGGAATACCAGAATTGCACACAATATTCCAAAAGATACGTGAAAAAACTGTACAAATTCACCTAAATAGTCAATTCTTTCCATTAGTTTTTCTATCTTCAAAATATACCTCAGTCATCTCTGTTAGCTGTTTTCTTTCAATACAAAAATTAAATAAATAATCCAGAGGAATTGGGAATGAGTGTTTTTTTTAAATGTTTGTTCATGGGAAGTGGGAATCACTGGCCAGGCAAGTATTAATTGGCCATCCTTAACAGTCGTTGAGAAAAGGTGATGAGTCACTTCCTGAACACTGCTCTTTTGGTTTCTTTTGCAAGGGGTGATTAGGTACGCCCACAGCACTGTTAGGAAGAGATTCCAGGATTTTGACTCAAAGAACAGAGATTTAGTTCCATGTCTGAATGTGACTTGGAACATAGCTTACAAAAATGGTGTTCCCTCAAATTTCACTAACTTCAGTTTTGATAGGACTCTACCAGAAATCAATCAAAAACTGTCTTGGGTAGTTATTGCCACATCACCTCTGAAGTTCAGCTCATTAATCCATATTTGGACCAAGGCTGGAATGAGCTCACAAGTGATATCTTTTTTGAAGTGTAGATCATCTAAAACAAAATTGAAGAATAAGAAGCTAAATATAAGTAACTATACATTTACATGAAGTGCCATGTTATAAATTTGTATCAGATGCAAGTATCTTCTAGGTTCAAATATTGGTCAGTACCAATAGAGACAAACTCTAGAATCTCAAATTATTGCATTGTTTCCAGCAAATTGATTTTCAGATACCACAACCGAAAACTATTATTGACATTTTTATACACTGTCATATGCATTTAAAATCTGGTTTAGCAGTGCTATTATTAACAGAGGTTACACCAAGGTTCATTCTTCCATTTCAGGCAGTGCCTCAAGATTCAGGATGTTTTCACTTGTTTTCACTCAACTTTGATGGTTCCTGAGATAGCTGATAGCTTCATAGTGTGGAGACTCAGCTATGCCAAGTAGGTGGAACTCAAATGGTCAGATTTATGAGTTGTTTGAAAATTGTTTCTCTTAAAGGTCTCTCAATTTCATCTCCCCATGATCCCAAGGAAGTTTCTCAATCTGTAAGCTGCCTTTGGAATAAACCTTCTCTATTTGGTCAGTTAGAAGTAAAGGCTTCCCAACAGCTAGCAGTAAGTATGTTTTGGTTTAGTAAATTTACAGATGACATTAAGGTCAGTGAAGTTGTGGATGATGCTAAAGGATATTGCAAGTTACAGAGGGACATAGATAAGCTACGAAGCTGGGCTGAGAGGTGGCAAATGGAGTTTAATGCAGAAAAATGTGAGGTGATTCACTTTGGAAGGTACAACAGGAATAAAGAGTACTGGGCTAATGGTAAGATTCTTGGTAGTGTAGATGAGAAGAGAGATCTCAGTGTCTATGTACGTAGATCCTGAAAGTTGTCACCCAGGTTGATAGGGTTGTTAAGAAGTCATACATTGTGTTAGCTTTTATTGGAAGAGGGACTGAATCTTGGAGCTATGAGGTCATACTGCAATTGTACAAAACTCTGGTGTGGCTGCACTTGGAGCATTGCGTCTAGTTCTGGTCACCATATTATAGGAAGGATTTGAAAGCTTTGGAGAGGTTTCAGAGGAGGTTTACTAGGATGTTGCCTGATATGGAGGGAAGGGCTTATGAGGAAAGGCTGAGGGACTTGAGGCTGTTGCTGTTAGAGGGAACAACAGTTGAGAGGTGACTTGAGACATACAAGATAATCAGAGAGTTAGATAGGATGGACAGTGACAGCCTTTTTCCTTGAATGGTGATAGCTAGCACACGAGGACATAGTTTTAAATTGAAGGGTAATAGATATAGGACAGATGTCAGAGGTAGTTTCCTTACTCAGAGAGTAGTAGGGGTGTGGAACTCACTGCCTGCAACAGTAGTAGACTTGCAAACTTTAAGGGCATTTAAATGGTCATAGGATAGACATATGATGAAAATGAAATAGTGTATGATAGATGGGCTTCAGATTGGTTCCACAGATCAGCACAACATCGAGAGCCGAAGGGCCTGTACTGTGCTGTAATGTTCTATGTTCCATGTAATGTTTACCATTTTCAAGCACATTTTAAGAACATGCTTAAAGCATTTCACTATCCTGGGAGTCTCCTGCTGTGTGCAAGTTCACAGTGGAGCAGTTGCTTTGACAAGTTGTTTTCTGGCATACGAACAACATGCCCAGCAAAGATGGTTTTGAGCAATTAGTCAACACTGGACATGAAAGGTTGGGAGGAAACACTGTTGTTGTATCACCTTTCTTGGCACTGTTTTGAGGTAAATACTATAGGTTGTTCAAGTCTCCAAAACATGTAGGAGCAGGGAATATCAACTGTCTGGTACATCATGACCTTAATTTTGAGTTTAGGATCCTGGTTCCCGAATACTCTTTTCCTAAGTCTGGCACACTGGAGGAGGAGACGATGAATTTTATAATTTATGTCTGCTTATACTTATCAAAATTTGTCAACAAACTCGTGGAATGATCAAAATGAGTAACTAGTATGACAGTAGGTTGGCCACCAGTTGGTTCATGCCCAACACTTCACTCAGAGCAGGCTGTTCAATGTCATCGGTAAGTGCTAATCTTGGATCTGATGGCCAAGACTCCTTGACAGGGATAAGATAGGCTTCAGGTAGAGGAGATGGTGCTGAAGGCAAAAGGCCTGACTTCCTTCAGCATCAAAACTAGCCACCATTGACCCACCAGGACTGCAAAACTTTTCACTTAGCCAATCCTGGCAAGCAACACTTTGAAATAGACCTGCTGACATTCACACATTCCTTGTTTGTCTATGGGACATATGCATGTCATTGCCGAAAGCTGAAAGGTTACCTTCTATGGTTGACTCACACAGAGTCCTGTCAACCTCTTCCACAGGAGGTACAAAAATGGCTTCATGCAGATGGCCTACAAGTAGAAGACACAGGACACTCTGTTGCACTCACCTTGCAAAATGAAGGAACATTCATTTGTCTTAAGGGGACACTACATGGTGGCATACAAAAGTAAGATTTTGAGTACTGAAATGTGTCCAAGACTCAATCATTTACACTGCTCAGAATGGATTGTTCCAAGATAAACAGAAATATCCTGGCAAAGGTCTTATACCCGATGCTGAGGATGAAGACCAAGTATCAATCATTAAGCAGGTGAATACTGAAACTCTTGGGAAGTATGGCAGTGATAGCCTGTCACAGCCCAGGTCTATGTCTCCGACTGCCAGACACTCCCTCAGCATCCAAGCAAACTGCAGAAGCCCATGTGAAATTCAGTGGCCAGTTCATCCAGCACTGGGCAGTTGCCCTTGAGATTGAGGGCACTTATGAGCCCTGCCAGATCTCCCAAAACCCTGTCCAGTATCACTGCAGAAGAATAGAACATCATTTTAGGCTTGCACCTGGGTACTGATTCCATCCACATCTGAGGTCAGGGGTCCATCATAAGCCAGCAGACTCAACAACTACTTACAGACCCTTTATTTCTCAGTGAATAGAAGGGGGAGCTATCATCCACATGCTGAAAAATCAGATCTGCTACCACAAACAGATTTCGAGACCACCAACTTGCAAGTTCATAAATGCACCCTTCTTTGTATATCCTACACACAGCCAGGTGTCCAGTTGCCTGACCACAAGGGATCTTCAAGTTAAGATGAGTACCTCCTGCTTGACTGTGGCATTGTACCCCTTTTTGATCGCTTCACAGACCTTGGCAGAGATGTAAACATAACCTTTGCCTAAACCACACCATTGCTTTAAGGAGGGGAAGCCTCCCCCCCAACTCCATGTGGCCGAGAAACAATAGAATAAGTTCCTCCAGCAGGAGGTGTTTACAATTCTGGTAGATACAATTAAGAACAGTTAAAAGTGGACCATATTGTTGGAGTCACATGTAGGCCAGACCAGGTAAGTACAGCGGATTTCTTTCCCTGAAGGGTATGAGTCAACTACAGTTAAATACAATGGATACATGATCACTATAAGATTATCTTTTTATTCAATTTTTTATATTGTATTTACATTTCACCATCTTTTAATGTGGGAACTGAATGCACATTCTCAGAAATTTAGGTGGAGGATTTAGATTACTGGTGTAGTGATATTTCCAGTATCCAACCACCTACCCTGTGGCCCCTGAAGTGCTAAAGAGGGATTGACATAAGCTGCTTTACCTCTTCTTCAGATGGAGTGATGAATATCTTGTTGGCCCCACATTTTAAGCTGAAGATCTTGGTTATTGATGAGGCTGTGCTAGGCTGCTTCATCCCCATCCAGTAGAATGATGTGGTGCTTCACCCAGTGAACATTTCTCTCCAAAACTAGCTAGCCAAAAGCACATTTGTTTGAAGTAATCTACTCACTTTAACGATCTATTGATGCTCATAAGTAGACCATACTCTTGGATTGGTATAGGGTGCAGGTGAAGGATTTCAACTGTATCCTCAAGCTGAAGGACCACACTGGTACCCTGCATAGCAATAGTGGAGACGATCCTGTTTAGATACTGATGTACGCCTGGGCGAATCTTCATCCTATCTGGAACACTTTCACTATTGAGAGATCAGAGCAAGAGAAACTAGAATCAATTGCCTTAGATCTCCAGTGTTCTGTCAGCTTCAGATACCCAGTGATAAGCTTGGATGGCAGCTTGGGCAGCTTGAGGTGGAGCTGGGTTCATACAGGGTCATGAGGTCTCCAACATCACAGGTGCCAGCTCAATTAATTTGATTTTATAATTAGAAACTGCTGAAGGCACTGAGTACAGCAAAAACTATGGTGTGGACAACATTCTGGTACTGGTCCTGAGGACTTGAGCTCCAGAACCAGCCAAGCTAGTTCGACACAGTTATAACTCTGGAATCTATCTGACAAAATGGAAAATTGCCAAATTATATCCTCACCACAAAAAGAAAGAAAAATCCAACTCTGTAAATAAACACTCCTTCAAACTATTTTAGATTATCAGCAAGGTGATTGAAGGGATGGTTAACAACATTATCAAGTAACACTTGTCAAGAAAAAATCTGCTCACTGATGATTGGTCCTGGCAGAACCGAAACTATTCAGCTGATTTCATTATAGCTTGGATCCAAACATGGAAAAAAAAAGCTGAATTCCAGAACAGCATTTGACTGGGTTTGGCATCAAGGAGCACTAGTCTAGATTAGAGTGGTGCTGGAAAACCACAGCAGGTCAGGCAGCATCCAAGGAGCAGGAAAATTGATGTTTCAGGCAAAAGCCCTTCATCAAGGAGCACTAACAATGTTGAAGTCAATGAGAATCAGGAGAAAATTCTCAGCTGGTTGAAGTCGTACCTAGCAGAAAGATAAAACGGATTTGGTTGTTGAAATTCAATATTATTCCAAGGACATCACTGAAACTCCCACTATAACCATTCTGAGATCACCGTTGGCTAGAAACTGAATTGGACAAGCTATATAAGTACTGTGACTACAAAAACAGGTCAGAGGCTAGGAATTCTGCAGCAAATAGCTCACACCCTGCCTCCTCAAAGTCAGCAATTAGGAGTCCTCACCACCTTGCCTGGATGGATGCTGCTCCAACAACACTCAAGCTTGATACCTCCAAGAAAAAGCATCTTGCTTGACTTGCACCTCATTGAACACCCTCACCATTTATCCCCTCCATCACCAAGTAGTGGCAGTTATGTGTATCATCCACTAGATGCACTGCAACAGATCTCCAAAGCTCTTTGGAGACCCCTTCCAATCCCACAATCTCTATCACTGATTAAGGCAACAGCAACAGCTGCATGGGAATACCATCAGAACTTTCATTGTCACTGGATCAAAATCCAAAACTCCCTTTCTAAAGTCCACTGGATAGGTACACAATTGTGAGCTGTAGTGGTTCAAGAAGGGTAATTATGGATAGGTCTTGAATTTTAGTGAAGCCCACATCTCAAAAATGAATTTTAAAAAGGATACAACTAAAGCCAATCTTTACACTCTTTTTCATGCACATTTATACACTAGAAGCAAGCAGTTCCAAATCCTAAAAACACATTTTCTGCCATTGTCTATTTGAAGGCAACATGTGAGTTTTCAACAGATAAACATGACCTGTTGTGGTTCTGTTCGCCGAGCTGGGAATTTGTGTTGCAAACATTTCATCCCCTGTCTAGGTGACATCCTCAGTGCTTGGGAGCTTCCTTTAAAGCACTTCTGTGATGTTTCCTCCAGCATTTATAGTGGTTTGTCTCTGCCGCTTCTGGTTGTCAGTTCCAGCTGTCCACTACAGTGGCTGGTATATTGGGTCTAGGTCGATGTGTTTGTTGATATACCAGCCCAATATACCAGCCATTGCAGTGGACAGCTGAAACTGACAACCGGAAGCGGCAGAGACAAACCACTATAAATGCCGGAGGAAACATCACAGAAGCGCTTCACAGGAGGCTCCCAAGCACTGAGGATGTCACCTGGACAGGGGATGAAATGTTTGCAACACAAATTCCCAGCTCAGCGAACAGAACCACAACAACGAGCACCCAAGCTACAAATCTTCTCCCAAACTATAAACATGACCTATTACAATTAAAAGATATAATTTCCAATTACGACCTAAATGGCAGGGTATTTAATCCAGCTGCATCATCATTGAAATTCCTTCCATCATAAGGTCAGTATCATGATGTGGCAAGATTGAATAAGCTGTAAAAAAAAAACAAAAGAACTGTGGATGTTGGAAATTTGAAATAAAAACAGAAATTTCTGGAAAATCTCAATAGCAGCATCTTGGAGTGAGAACAGAGTTAGTGTTTCAGGTCCAGTGACCTTCAGAACAGAACAGTTCTTCTTAAGAAGAGTCATTAGACTTGAAATGTTAACTGTGAGTTCTCTCCAAGATGCGACCAGACTTGCTGAGATTTTCCAGTAATTTATATTATCTGAGCCATATTCTTCCAGCATGAGGTTCTTCCAGCCTCCTACTTGTCTATCTTCAAGCATCTGCTGTTTTTTTGTCTCTATATTCGTACTCTTACAGCTTAATAGCCAATTATTGAGGAGAAATAAAGAGTGAAATAGATAAACAGCAGATGATGTAAGTAGGAAAATACAAAATGTGAGAGAAACTCAGGATGCCTGGTGTGAGAAACAAAACTCAGATCTTAATAAATTTCAGTCCGAGTCAAATTCTGAAGCAGCGAATTTTATTGATAAATACTTGCAAGAACATGTGCCTAATGAGTAAGCACCCCAATCTGAGGGTTACATTCTGATTTATGCTGTTCAGCTGCATCTTTCGGTCCTCCCCTTTCACCTCATCGGTTACTTTTGCTGTAACGCATAGCCTATCACAAGCTCTAGCTTCGCTCCACCTTTGTCTAGCTTCTCTACGCCTCTGTTTACTTCTCCCATTACTCTAAGCATGTCACCCCTTACTCTTATTTATCTCATTCCTTATATGTGACTATCCTGGCATAGTTTGCTGTCTTCGTGTGACCTGTTGGCCACATCCCTCCTGCAATTGGCACACTATTCTCCTGTTACTGATACATCCCGCTGCACGGTTGCTCTGCCCTATTAGTCATAGATCATTCTACCTGTTTTCGCTTCCCACTGTTTAGTATTGGCAGGCACAGCCTAATTGTATAATGAAAGCTTTTGCAGAAGCAACATCTGTTCCCTTATTCTGCACAATTTTAACCCTATATCTTACAATCCCGGACTTCTCTTCTTGGCTACTAAGTGTTGTCTTATGCATTTGTCTCATACGTTGCCTTCCAATTCGCTAGCATCATTCCTGAAATTTCATTTATAGTGACTAATCCCTTCATTGTTCAAGAGGTTGAGTTCCTCTGCCTGATTACATTTTAGAGGCATTTGTTTTGCCAATGCCATCTCAATTAGCTGCTGGGTTAACCCCCATACACAAGGTACGATATAACAGCCAATTGCTGTCAGTACCCCTGCTACCACTATCAGGGAAGCGAGGATGGAGACTACCACACCTTTCCACTTCCCAAAACATGATTCCAGCCATCCCGTGAGTGATGTGTCCACTCCTGAATTCTTAGCCAATTCTTCCGACAAGGTGGTCAATCCTTGCAAGGCATGAGAGATTGACCCATCAGGTGCTGTATTATTTGGAATACAACACCTACCCCCTAACATCACACATACACCCTCTTTTTTGGCTAGGATCATATGTAAGGCCAGTCTGTTTTCCCAGGCCATTCTGCTGGTTGCATCAAGTTGCTTGAAAATACCCTTGACTGCATCTCTAGTGTAATTAATGAATCTTTGCTGGTTGTAAAAAAATATAGTTTATCCAATCCACATTCTTGTTGACCGTTACCTACCAAAAAGGGGCTGATTCAAAACCTGCTGCAATCTGGTTGCGGGCCTTGAACTGATCGGGGACCCCTCTAGGAACTCCTATAGAGTCGAGACAAATCCTATCGAAGAATGGATTCCTAGTCCATACAAAGCAACAATATTTAATCATTTTTTTGCTATCTTTTTTCCCTTGTACAAGTATTATTTTTCCAATCTCACAACGTCCTGCCCAACGGACTTTCTGGAGGCATGTTGTCAGGGACACCCGCCTCCATTTCCATTTTTTTTCCCGGAGGCTTTTACTTTACTCTCGGCACAGCCCATATTGAGTTCCTTTGTTAGACACTTATTAAGAAGACACTACTAGAAATCAATCCCAGCCACCAAGGCGGTACTTAAAAATCTCTTTACCTACCTTGGTCCACGCACTGAGTTGCCTGGCTCCCTGTGCCTACTTACAACCTTTCACCTGGTTCAGATAGATTCTCATCGATCTCAATCAGTCAACCAGAAAGAGAAACCCACCGGCGAGGAACACATGACCGTTCTAAAAGGAACGGGACCTGTCTTCCCAGCCATCGACAGTGCCTACCCCACTGGTGATGACGGACATCCTGGACAAGCCCCCAAATTGTGAGAAACAAAACTCACATGTTAATAAATTTCAGTCCGAGTCAAATTCTGAAACAACGAATCTTATTGAGGCGTACTTGCAAGAACGGATGCCTAACAAGTAAGCACCCCGATCTAAGGGTTACATCTGATTTATGCTGTTCAGCTGCATCTCTCGGTCCTCCCCTTTCACCTCATCTGTTACTTTTGCTGTAGCGCATAGCTTATCACAAGCTCTAGCTTCACTCCACCTGTCTAGCTTCTCTCTGCCTCTGTTTACTTCTCCCATTACTCGAAGCATGTCACCCCTTACTCTTATTTATCTCATTCCTTATATGTGACTGGCATAGTTTGCTGTCTTCGTGCGACCATCCTGCCAAACTAAATTCCATCCATTGGCCACATCCCTCCTGCGACTGGCACACTATTCTCCTGTTACTGGTACATCCCGCTACACAGTTGCTCTGCCCTATTAGTCATAGATAATTCTACCTGTTTTTGCTTCTCACTGTTTAGTATTGGCAGGCACAGCCTAATTTTATAATGTAAGCTTTTGCAGAAGCAACATCTGTTCCCGTAGTCTGCACAATTTTAACCCTATACCTTATACCTGGTAGCATTTGACGTGGTTCTTAAGTATTACTGGACTCAAAACACTAATTCTGAGTTTATCCAACATTAACTATGTTTTTTTTAAATTGCCAGCACCCGCAGTTCTTTATTTTGTTTTATCATCATTATGGTACCAACCCATGTCTGATTCACACTGACCCACCAGTTGCCATAAATATTTCTTCATGACTCAGTTTGTGACTCCGATTCGGAACCTTTGACAATTCAAACTCCGAGACCCGGAACGGAATCTGTCCGGACCGACGGCGCCGGAGCCGAGCCACCCGGAACCTGAAAAGTGACGGACAGAAGAAAATCTCATTGGTTGGATACTTCCGGCGGGAATTTCAGAAAACAAAATCTAAAACCCAGTGATGTTTAAGAGTCATCCACCGAGAGTGCCAGTCGGTGTTGATATACACAAACTCTTTATGTTGGACGTACAACCATACCCGACAATGTAACATTTATCTTAAACCAGGTAATTCTACAGGAATCGTTGAGCGTCCGTTAATCTGTCATTGTGTTCTTAAATGTTCCATGGTCTGTTTTGGGTGAAGACCATCGCACAATGGAGAGTTTTTAGTTCTACAGTTCTGGTTGATCCCTTCATTCTCTAAATTATCTAATTACTTATTTGATATTGCGTACGGGATGAGCAGAAATCCTCCAAATAAATACCGGAAAGACGAAAGACATTTTCTTTTGGCTTTGCTGCTAACTCCGTTCCTTTCTTTGGAAACTGGAGTCAAACCAGACTATTAACAGTCGTGGTATTACATTTCACCCCAAATGAGCTTAAGTTTTCGTCTCCTCATTTAAGGAATAAATTAAGTACATTGGAGCTGACCTAGTCATAGAGATATACAGCACGGAGACAGACCCATCAGTTCAACTCATCAATACCAACCAGATATCCTAAGTTAATCTAGTCCCATTTGCCAGCACTTGACCAATATCCCTCTAAACTCTTCCAATTGATATATCCATCCAGATGCCTTTTAAATGTTGTAATTGTCTCAGCCTCCCACTTCCTCTGTCAGCTCATTCCGTACATGCTCCACCCTTTGCATGAAAAACTTTTAAAACTTTCTCCTCTCGTCCTAAACCTATGCCCTCTAATCTGGACTCCCACCCAACCCAGGAAAAGGCCTTGCCTATATACCCTATCCATGCCCCTCATCATTTTATACGCCTCAATAAGGTCACCCTCGGCCTCTGACACTCCAGGGAAAATAGCCCCAGTTTATTCAGCCTCTCCCAATGGCTCAAACCCTCCAATCCTGATAACATCCTTGTAAAACTTTTCTGAACCCATCCAAGTTTCACAACATACTTCCTATAGGAGGGATACCGGAATTGCACACAATATTCCAAAAATGGCCTTACCAATATCCTCTACAGCTGCAACATGATCTCCCAACTCCTATACTGAATGCTCGGGCCATAAAGGAAAGTATACTAAACGCTTTCTTCACTATTCTATCTTCATAAGACTCCACTTTCAAGTAACAATGAACCTGCCCTCCAAACTCTCTTTGTTCAGCAACACTCCCCAGGACCTTAAGTGTATAAGTCATGCCCTGATTTGCATTTCCAAATGCAGCACTTCATATTGAGCTAAATTAAACGCCATCTGATCAAGAGCCCGCTGTAAATTGAGGTAACCTTCCTTGCTGTTCTGTCTCTGTCTCTATCTGTCTGTCTATCTCTATCTCTATCTCTCTCTCTCTCCCTCAAAAACACATTTTCCCAGATGGTATCAGTTCTGAAGAAGGGTCAAAACATTAACTCTTTTCTCTCCACAGATGGTGCCAGAACTGCATGATTCCTCCAGCAATTTTTAGTTTTGTTTCATATTTCCAGAATCTGGATTTCTTTGTTTTATTTACATGGTTAATATCTGAAATAAGTGAGTTCATTTACAGGGATAAGCTTGACATGCTGGACTTGTTTGCAGAGTTTAGAAGAGTGCAGGATGACTTGATTAAGATTCTAAGTTGTCTTAACAAGGTGAATGTGGAAAGGATGCTTCCTTTACTGCATGAGCCCAGAACTAGTAGAGGCATTTTTAAAAGCCAAAGTCGGTCATGATCTTGTTGATTGATGTTACAGGATTAAGGGGCTGAATGGCCTACTATTGCTCCTATTTTGTGTGTTGTCGCTATATATTTGTGCCATCTCCATTAATCTGTGACATGTTGTTCAAGTTCACCTTTGCCTCAGCATATATGCCACTGAAGCACTCCGATTAATACCAGACATTAAACTTTGTGCTATATTATTGAAAGATTGTTCTCTACATGTACTTCCCACAAGCTCTCTCTCACACATCCTAACTAACTCTACCTACATTGTGCTCATGACACCCCCAGTGTGGAGTAGCTCTGTGACATTACAAGGTTACTCAAGGATCCTAAAGGCCTTGCACAATATGTCGTCAATTTCGTGATTAAATTAGGCTTACTGAGCAATACCCACTCAACTTTGTTTCATTTATGCCTTTCCAATTCAAATCCGCAAGATTTCACTGATCATGTGTACTTTGAAATAGCCCTCATAACATTGGATCAGGAGTAGCTATTCAGATAATCGAGCCTGCTCCATCATTTAATACAATCATGAATGATTGAATACTTCAATGCCTTTTAGCCACACTATCCCCATAACCCTTTTACCTCTTTGGTAATTGGAAACCTGTCAATTTCTACCTTATACACACTCAAAGACTGAGCTTCCACAGCCCTCTGGGGTAGAGAATTCCAAAGGTTCACAACTCTGAGTAAATAAATTTTCATCTTAGTCCTAAGTGACAGTTCTTTATTTGAAATTGTGTCCTCAAGTTCTAGACTCACCAACCATGGGAAACAACTTACCTGCACCTACCATGTCTATCCCTTTTAAGTATGTTGTAGGTTTCAATGAGATTGCCTTTTATCCTTTAAAGTTCCAGGAAATACAGGCCTAGTTCGCCTAAAGCCCCTATTGTAAGATGCTCCCTTCTTCCTGTAAACTCATCTGATGAGCCTTGCATATACTCCCCCTAAGGTAATAATATTTTTCCTAAACTAAAATGAACAAAATTGCAAACACTACTCCAGGCATCGTCAAACCAAGCTTCCATACAATTGAAGCAAATTGCACTTGAATCCTCTTGCAATAAAGGCTAACGTTCAATTACTGTTCCTAATAGCTTGTTGCATGTTTACGAAAGTGACTTATTGATGAGGACACCTAGATCCCTTTTTGCATCTGCACTTGCAACCTCTCACCATGTAAGAAATACTCCATATCTGTTCCTCCTACCAAATTGGATAACCTTAACATTTTTCACATTATATTCCATCTACCATTATTTTGCCCACATACTTTTCCTGTCTAAATCTTCTTGAAGCTGCATTACATCTTCCTCACAATGTATGTTCCTACTTTTCTTTGTAATATCTACAAATTTGTAGATGACACATTTGGTCACCACATTCAAATTATTGATATATATTGTGAATAGCTGGACCTCTAATACAGCAGGGTTGTAAGAGTAGAGGATTTTGATTTTCTGAGCATTAGTGGCCCCAATCATAATGTTAAATTTTGGATGGTGAAGGATTTGTTTAATGTATTCAAGAAAATTTTCTTTATCAATGTATATATGTTCCAACTAGCAAAGGAGCAAAACTTGACCTTCTTCTTTTGGGAAATAAGACAGATCAAGTGACTGACGTGTTAGTAGAGGAACACGTGGGACAAGTGATCCTAATTCTATTAGTTTTAAAATAATTATGAAAAAGGATAAGCCCTCCGTCAAAGTTAAAGTTCTTAATTAAAGTAAGGCAAATTTTAATAGTATGACGTAGGAGCTTTCAAAAATTGATTGGAGTAGACCTTTCGCAAGTAAAAGGATGACTGACAAGTAAGAGGCTTTAAAAAGTGTGATGATGAGATTTTAGAAGCATTATATTCCTGTTGGAGTGAAAGGTAAGGTGAATAAGATTAAGGAATGATGGATGAATATAGATATTGAGGTTCCAGTCGAGAATAAAAAATAATCATGTATGAGATAGAGACAATTGGGATCAAATGAATCTTTTCAACAGTAGGGGCATTTGTAAGAGGGAAATTAAGAAGGCAAAAAGGAGATATGAAATAGCCTTGGCAGATAAGGTAAAGGATAATCCAAAGAGATTATACAAGTACATGAAGTGCAAAAGAGCAACTAGAGATGGAGTAGGGCCCGTTAAAGATCAACAAAATCAGCTTTGTGTTGAACAGCAGAAACTGAGAGAGATATTAAATGAATATTTCATCCCAGTTTTTACTGTGGAGAAAGAAATAGATGTTGGTGGAGACCGAGAAATAAATATATATATTTTGAAAATCGTTCACGTTACAGAAATGGAAGTGTTGGAGGACTTTGAAAATGCAAAGGTGGATAAATCTCCAGGATGTGATCAAGTAGGAAATTAGGGAAGAAATTACAGGTTTCTAGCAAAAATATTTGTATCTATAACCACAGGTGAGGTGCCAGAGGACTGGAGAGTGGCTAATGTTGTGCCTTTAATTTAGAAAGAAGCCTGGGAACTGTAGACGTGAGAGTCTGACATCGGTTATAGGTTAGCTGTTGGAAGTGATTCTGAAAGATAGGATTTGCTTTCATTTGGAGGGGGGAAGGAATGGTTTGAGATAGCATGGTTTTGTGCAAGGGAAATCGTATTTTTTGACAAAGTAACCAAACAGATTGATTGAAGGCAGAGCGGTAGATGTTGTTTACCTGGACATTAGTAAAGCCTTTGATAAGGTTCTACATGGTATACTGATGAGTAATATTAGATCACATGGAATTCAGGGTGAACTTGCCAGTTGGATACAGAATTGGCTTTACAGTAGAAGACAGAGGGTGGTGATGGACGGATTGTTCATAGGCCTCCAGTCCAAAAACAATGATATTCCGCAAAGATCAGTACTAGACCCAATTTTGTTTATAATTTATATAAATGATTTGGATGAGAATATAGGAGGTATAATTAAGAAGTTTGCAATTGACACCAAAATTGGCGATACAGTGAAGAGAGTTTTCTAAGATTACAAAGAGATCTTGATTATATTGGATCAATGGGCTGAAGAGTGGCAGGTGGAGTTTAATTTGAATAAATGTGAGGTATTGTAATTTGGTAAAAACAGATAAGGGTAGAACTTAAATAATTAGTGGTAGGGTCCTGGGTAGTGTTGTAGAGCAGAGACCTAAGGGATTAGGTACATAATTCTTTGAAATTTGTGTCATAGGTAGACAGGGTGGTTCAGATGGCATTTAGCATGCTTGCCTTCATTGCTCAGGCCTTGGAGTGTAAGAGTTGGGACCAAAATTTGAAGTTGTACTGGATATTGGTGAGGCCTCTTCTGGAGTACCGTGTGCAGTTCTGGTTGTCCATTTTAGGAAGGAAATTATTGAACTGTAGAGGGTTCTGAAAAGGTTTACCAGAATGTTGCTGGGATTGGAGCATGAGAGCTCTAAAGATCGGCTGGAACTTCTTTCATTGGACCGTGGGAGGTTGATGGGTTTTAATAAAGTCACGAGGGCCATAGGTAAGGTGAATAGCAAAGGTCTTTTCCCTAAAGTGGGAGAGTTCAAAACTAGGAGGCATATTTTTAAGGTGAGAGGAGAAAGATTTAAGAATGGCATGAGGGACACTGTTTTTACACAGAGTGGTTCGTGTGCAGAATGGACTGCTGGACGAAGTGGTGAATGCAGCTACATTTGCAATGTTTAGAAGACATTTAAATAAGTACATGAATAGGAAAGGTTTGGAGTAATATGGGCCTAGTTTAATTTGGGGATTTGGTTGCCATGGACTGTTTGAACTGAAGGGGGTTTCCATGCTATATGACTATGATAGGTGGAGAGAACATAGAATAACAAGAGCAAGGACGTGATATTGAGCTTCTATAGGACACTTATTAGACCTCAGCTGGAGTATTTTGTAAAGGTTTTGCACCACATTATAGGAAATATATGAATGCATTAGTGGGCAGAAATGGTTTACAAGAAGGGCTTCATGAAATAGAAACTTCAATTATGAGGTAGATTGAGAAAGTTGAAACTGTTCTCCTTGGCAAGAAGAAGGCTGAGAGAAGATTTAATAGAGGTTTTCAAAATCATGAGCTGGCTGCATGGAGTAGGGGGGAACTGTTCCCAATCATAAAAATACAAGAACAAGAGGGCATAAATTTAAATTAACGTGCAAAAGAAGCAAGGGTAGTGTAGGATGCATGCCTGGGAATGCAACGGAGGCAGGTTTAGTTGAGACACTCAGGAGAACTTTGGATGATTTTTTTTGGTTAGAAATAACATGTGAGGGTGTGGGGCAAAAAGCAGGAGACTGGTATTAGATAATGATGCTCATATGCTCGTTTGAAGAGTTGATGTAGGCACAGAGGCGTGAATGGCTTCCTTCTGTGCTATAACAATTCTGTGACACGGAATGAGAACTGGGAGAGTCTAGCACCAGAAGGCACCATCTGAGAATAAGAGATTTAAAACCCAGATGAAGAAGTATTTGTTCTGTCAAAAGACAGTGAATTGATGGAATTGTTTATTGCCAAGGTTGTTGTGACTGGGTTATTAGCTATATTTAAGGCTGAGATTTAAGGCTAATAAGTAAGGGAATCAAGGGTTATTGGGAAAAGACATGAAATTGGAATTGAGGATTATCAGATCAGCTGAATTTTCTCCTGCTTGGAAAGAAAGAAACTAATTAGATGGGTTGCTCCTGGTGAAATACTCTAACCCTCCTTGCCACCTCACCAACCTTCTTGATTAGAAGGTCCTTCTCAACCAGCCAGTAACTAAGTTAATTAATAGCCCCTTAAAGCTCTCAACTTGCCACCTATCCAATTACCTGTCTTTCTAACAGATGAGAAAGGTGTCTCAATTAGGAAACCAAGGTGACCTGCCTGCTGGATTTGATAGGGTCTCCAGTTGCCCCAATCATGAGATAATCAGAAGCTTAGATGGAGGTGAGGAGGATGGTCACTGAAAGCCATTTCCCTTGCCCCACTAAAAGAAGAAATAAAAGGATTGTTGTTGTATCACTAAGGAGTAGGTCTAAACTGGCTGCCTTTTGGATCCAGAAACTGCCAGCCTCTGATTAGCCGGGTGACCCAGAAAGCCATTGTCAAGGTCTATAGGTAAAGAAATTGTCATCTCTAAAACTGATTAATGCATAATTGGGTGAATTACTTTGATGGTGGGTGTTGCAAGGTAGTCACCATCTAACACCCCTATTGTGTCAATTAACCAAAGGTAGTCAATGAAAGAACTTTTAAGGAATGTATGAAGGAGGTAAGCAAGTTAGAGAGGCATAGAGGTCTCAATTGTGGGTCTGGAGACGACTACAAGATTTAGGGAGGGGTGAGGCCATATGAGGATTTGAAATCTTGAATGAGACTTTTAAAGTCAGGATATTATTTGACTGGAAGCCAATGTCAGTCAGGGAGTACAGGAGTGAGGGGGGAATGGGACTTGCTGCAAAGTTAAGACACCAGCATCAGATTTGGATGACCTTAATTTTACAGAGTGCAGAATGTGAGACACCATTCAGAAGTACATTTCTCTTGTCAATATGGATAGATGATGAATTCAACACTAGGCAACCCACGTTTGGCAAAGTCAGGTGACATTAGAGGTAGGGATAAGCAGTCTTAGTGCTGGCACAAATATAAGGTTGGCAGTTCAACTTGAAAATAAACATTACATCAAGGTTGTGAACAATCTGACTTACACTCACTGTTCTCAGGGTAAGAGGAGGAGTCAGTCACTAGGGAACAGAGTTTGGTGCAGAGACCAAAAACAATGGCTTTTGTAAAATGAATTAGTCCTTACAGTCAGTGATTTATAATTAGTGTTTGGGAGAATTAATTAATTGCATCTTGGAGAACTTCAGCCAAAAGCAGCCCATGGAGAAGTGCAGAATCAATGATAGCAACTTCTGAGTTTCCAGTTCTGTCTGTGTACGTGTGCGCGCGTAGACAATAGGTGCAGGAGTAGCCATTCTGCCCTTTAAGCCAGCACCACCATTTATTATGATCATGGCTGATCATCCTCAATCAGTATCCTGTTCCTGCCTTATCCCCATAACCCTTGATTTCACTATCCTTCAGAGCTCTATCCAACTCTTTCTTGAAAGTATCCAGAGACTTGGCCTTCACAGCCTTCTGGGGCAGAGCATTCCATACACCCACCACTCTCTGGGTGAAGAAGTTTCTCCTCAACTCCGTTGTAAGTGGCCTACCCCTTATTTTTAAACTGTGCCCTCTGGTTCGGGACTCACCCATCAGCGGAAACATGCTTCCTGCCTCCAGAGTGTCCAATCCTTTAATAATCTTGTATGTCTCAATTGGATCCCCTCTCAGCCTTCTAAACTCAAGCATATACAAGCCCAGTCGCTCCAGCCTTTCAGCATTAAGATAGTACCACCATTCTAGGAATTGACCTCATGAACTCCCTCAATAACCAGAATGTCTTCCCTCAAATTTGGAGACTAAAACTGCGCACAATATTCCAGATGCGGTCTCACCAGGGCCTGTACAGCTGCAGAAGGACCTCTTTGCTTCTATACTCAATTCCTCTTGTTATGAAGGCCAGCATGCTATTAGCTTTCTTCACTGCCTGCTGTACCTGCATGCATGCTTTCATTGACTGACGTACAAGAACACCTAGATCTCATTGTACTACCCGTTTACCTAACTTGACTCCATTTAGGTAGTAATCTGCCTTCCTGTTCTTGCCACCAAAGTGGATAACCACACATTTATCCACATTAAACTGCATCTGCCATGCATCCGTCCACTCACTTAGCCTGTCCAGGTCACTCTGTATTCTCCAAACATCCTCCTCACATTTCACCCTGCCACCCAGCTTTGTGTCATCAGCAAATTTGCTAATGTTACTTTTAATACCTTCATCTATATCATTAATGTACATTGTAAAGAGCTGCGGTCCCAGCACTGATCCCTGCGGCACACCACTGGTCACCGCCTGCCATTCCAAAAGGGAGCCATTTATCACTACTCTTTGTTTCCTGTCAGCCAACCACTTTTCAATCCAAGTAGGCATTTTGCCCCTAATACCATGTGCCCTAATTTTGCTTACTAACCTCAAAGGCTTTCTGAAAGTCCAGGTATATGCATCCACTGGATCTCCCTTGTCCATCTTCAGAGTTACATCCTCAAAAAGTTCCAGAAGATTAGTCAAGCATGATTTCCCCTTCATAAATCCATGCTGACTCTGACCTATCCTGTTACTGCTATCCAGATGTGTTGTAATTTCGTCCTTTATAATTGACTCCAGCATTTTTCCCAGTCAGACTGACTGGTCTATAATTCTCTGTGTTCTCTCTCCCTCTTTTCTTAAAAGGTGGGACAACATTAACCACCCTCCAATCTGCAGGAACTGATCCTGAATCTATAGGACGTTGGAAAATGATCACCAATACATCCATGATTTCTAGAGTCACCTCCTTCAGTCCCTGGGATGCAGACCATCAGGTCCTGGAAACTTTTCAGCCTTCAGACCTAACAGTCTCTCCTGCCTAATATAAATTCCCTTCAGTTCAGGTCCTTCAGTCATTATTATATCTGGGAGATTGCTCGTGTCTTCCCCAGTGAAGACAGATCTAAAGTAGCAATTCAAGTCTTCTGCTATTTCTTTGTTCCTCGTAGTAAATTCACCCATTTCTGTCTTCAAGGGCCCGATTTTAGTCTTAACCATTTTTTTTTCTTTTCACATACTTAAAAAAGCCTTTACTATCCTCCTTTATATTTTTGGCCAGTTTGCCTTCATACCTTATTTTTTCTTTGCGTATTTCCTTTTTAGTTATCCTTTCCTCTTCCTCTTTAAAAGCTTCCCAGTCCTCCAATTTCCCGCTCATCTTTGCTATGTTATACTTTTTCCCTTTTGTCTTTTATATGGTCCTTTAACTTCCCTCGTCAGCCATGGCCACCCCTGCCTCCCCTTAGGATCTTTCTTCCTTTTTGGAATGAACTGATCCTGCACCTGCTGCATTATACCCAGAAATACCTGCCATTGTTGTTCCACTGCCATTCCTGCTAAGGTATTGCACCATTTGAACTTTAGCCAGCTCCTCCCTCATAGCTCCATAGTTCCCCTTGTTCAACTGATATATTGTCACTTCCGATTCTACCCTCTCCCTTTCAAACTGCAGATTAAAGCTTATTGTATTGTGGTCACTACCTCCTAATGGCTCCTTTACTTCGAAGTCCCATGATCAAATCTGGTTCGTTGCATAACACCAGATCCAGAATTGCTTTCTCCCTGGTAGGCTCCAGCACAAGCTGTTCTAAGAATCTATCTCGGAGGCACTCCACAAACTCCCTTTCTTGGGGTCTAGTACCATCCTGATTCTCCCAGTTTACCTGCATATTGAAATCCCTCATAACAACTGTAGCAATTTCTTTGCGACAAGCCAGTTTTAGCTCCTTATTCAACTTACACACTACATCCAGGCTACTGTTTGGGGGCCTGTAGATAACTCCCATTAGGGTCGTTCTACCCTTAGAATTTCTCAGCTCTATCCATACTGACTCTACATCCCCTGATTCTAGGTCCCCCTGCGCTAGGGACTGAATATCATTCCTTACTAACAGGGCCAACCCACTCCCTCTGCCAGTCAGTCTGTCCTTATGATAGCATGTTAGCCTTGAATATTCATTTCCCAGGCCCTGTCCACTTGAAGCCACATCTCAGTTATTCCCACAACATTGTAACTGCCAATTTCCAAATGAGCCTCAAGCTCATCCACCTTATACGAATGCACGAAGCATTAGAAATATAATATTTTTAATGTATTACTCCCCTCACCCTTCCTATCAATCCCTATTTCACTTGACCTTACGGCATGATCCTTTTTTGAGTTTTCTGTTCCATTGATTCCGTTGTCTTTCTTGACTTCTCTTGTTCTAACTTTCTCTTTAACTTCCTTCTTAAACCTCCAGTTTATCCCCTCCCCCCCCCTCATTATCTAGTTTAAACACAGCCATGTTGCAGTGGCAAACCTACCTGCCAGAATGCTGGTCCCCCACCTATTAAGGTGCAACCCATCCCTCTTGTATAATTTATCCTTACTGCTAAACATACCCCAGTGATCCAAGAATTTAAATCCTTGCTTCCTGCATCAGTTCCCCAGCCACACATTCAAGTCCATTCTCTCCCTGTTCTTGTCCTCTCCGAGGAACTGGAAGCAAACCGGAGATAACCACCCTGGATGTCCTGCTTTTCAGCCTTCTTCCGAGTTCTCTGAATTCCCGTTGTAGTATGTTCCTCCTCTTCTTCCCAATGTCATTTGTGCCGACATGCACCACCACATCTGGCTCTTCACCTTCGCCCTTGAGGATTTCCTGCACTCTGTCTGCGATGCCCTTAATCCTGGCACCAGAAAGGCAACACACCATCCTCAAATCCTGCTTGTTGCTGCAGAAATCCCTTTCAGTTCCTCTCACTATGGAGTTCCCTATTACCACGGCTCTGTGTGATGTCTGACTCCTCGGCTCTGCCTCCACGCCAATTTCTGATTGGCAGACCTGACCGCCTCTCGGACTGGCAGCGACGTCTATCTCTACGGTTTCCAAGAGATTCAGCCTGTTCCTGACAGGTACTTCCCCCGGGGTCTCTTGCACTTCCGCCAGCTCCCGCTGCTCTCTGCTGCAAAAAGATCCCAGAAGATGCTGTCAGTAACTGAGTTGAATATTAATTAATTCATTACTGTTTGTGAGACTTTGTAGATTGAAAATTGGCAACAATATTTGCTTATAAGACAGTGTGACTGCACTTCTGAAACACTTAGTCATAGAGATGTACAGAAACAGACTCTTTGGTCGGTATGTAAGACTTAGACCAGATATCCCAACCCAATCTAGTCCTATCTGCTAGCACCTGGCCCATATCCCTCCAAACCCTTCCTATTCATATACAAATCCAAATGCCTTTTAAATGGTGCAATTATACCAGCCTCCACCACTTCCTCTGGCAGCTCATTCCATACACGTAC
Organism: Hemiscyllium ocellatum; assembly: GCF_020745735.1. NCBI lineage: Eukaryota > Metazoa > Chordata > Chondrichthyes > Orectolobiformes > Hemiscylliidae > Hemiscyllium > Hemiscyllium ocellatum. Next base: position 62,523,476 of record NC_083406.1, on the reverse strand, counting down.
CACCCTCTGCATGAAAAAGTTGCCTCTTAGCTCTGTTTTATATCTTTCGCCTCTCACCCTAAACCTCAGCCCTTTAGTTCTGGACTCCCTGACCCCAGGAAAAGACTTTGTCTATTTATCCTATCCATGTCCTTCGTGATTTTAAAAACCTCGATAAGCCTTCGATGCTCCAGGGAAAACAGCCCTAACTGATTCAATCTCTCCCTATAGCTCAAATCCTCCAACCCTGGCAACATCCTTGTAAATCTTTTCTGAACTCTTTCAAGTTTCACAACATCCTTCCGATAGGAAGCATACTAGAATTGCATGCAATATTCCAAAAGTGGCCTAACCAATGTCCTGTACTCAATACTCTGACCAATAAAGGAAAACATACCAAACGTCTTCTTCACTATCCTATCTACCTGCAACTCCACTTTCAAAGAGCTATGACCCTGCATTCACAGGGCTCTTTGTTCAGCAACACTCCGAGGACCTTACCATTAAGTGTATGAGTCCTGCTAAGGTTTGCTTTCCCAAAATGCAGCACCTCACATTTATCTAAATTGAACTCCATCTGCCATTTCTCAGTCCATTGGCCCATCTGATCAAGATCCTGTTGTAATCTGAGGTAACCTTCTTTGCTGTCACTACACCTCGAATTTTGGTGTCATCTGCAAACTTACTAACTGTACCTCTTATGCTCACATCCAAATCATTTATATAAATGTTGAAAAGTAGTGGACCCAGCACCGATCCTTGTGGCACTCCACTGGTCACAGGCCTCCAGTCTGAAAAACAACCCTCCACCACCACCCTCTGTCTTCTACCTTTGAGCCAGTTCTGTATCCAAATGGTTAGTTCTCCCTGTATTCCATGAAATCTAACCAGTCTCCCATGGAGAATCTTGTTGAACGTCTTTCTGAAGTCCATATAGATCATGTCTACCGTTCTGCCCTCATCAATCCTCTTTGTTACTTCAAAAAACTCAATCAAGTTTGTGAGACATGATTTCCCACTCTCAAAGCCATGTTGACTATCTCTAATCAGTCCTTGTCTTTCCAAATGCATGTACATCCTGTCCCTCAGGATTCCCTCCAACAACATGTCCACCAGCGACATCAGGCTCACTGGTCTATAATTCCCTGGCTTGTCCTTATCACCTTTCCTAAACAGTGGCACCACGTTAGCTAACCTCCAGTCTTCCAGCAGCTCACCTGTGACTATCGATTCTTTGCCAATTGTGAAATGCTTTGTAGACAATAGGTGCAGGAGTAGGCCATTCTGTCCTTTGAACCTGCACCATCATCCTTAATCAGTATCCTGTTCCAGCCTTTTCTCCATAACCCTTGATTCCATTATCCTTGAGAGCCCTATCCAACACTTAAGTGAATCCAGAGACTGGGCCTCCACTGCCTTCTGGGGAAGAGCATTCCACACAGCCACCACTCTCTGGGTGAAGACGTTTCTCCTCATCTCTGTCCTAAATGGTCTACCCTGTATTTTTCAGCTGTGTCCTCTGGTTAGGGACTCACCCATCAGCAGAAACATGTTTCCTGTCTCCAGAGTGTCCAATCCTTTAATAATCTTATATGTCTCAATCAGATCCCCTCTCAGTCTTCTAAACTCAAGGGTATACAAGCCAGTCGCCCCAGTCTTTCAGTGTAAGGTAGTCCCGCCATTCCAGGAATTGACCTCATGAATCTATGCTGCACTCCCTCAATAGCCAGAATATCTTTCCTCAAATTTGGAGACCAAAACTGCGCACAGTACTCCAGGTGTGGTCTCACCAGGGCCCTGTACAGCTGCAGAAGAACCTCTTTGCTTTTGAGACATTACTTATAATTGAACTGCAGTTTTACTTGTACTTTGTTCCATTGTGTCATAATTGCATTTCATAGGACTTATTTACAAAATTCATCGTTTAGGGAAAAAGGTATAGTTTCAAATGGACTGCACATCCAATGGTCTTTCTGTAGTTCATTCTGCAGCTTGCATTCAATTTTACAGGAAAACAACATTGGCCTTTTGAGGTTTGTAATTGTGTAATCCATGACCGAGGCTTTGTTCTGAAGTCAAATCCAAATCAATATCAGTCTATCATCATTTGACCATGACAAATATTGTTATTGTTCCCTATTAGAACATTTTAACTGAAGAATTTCAAATTTTTAACTTAATAAAAAAGAAAGATTAACTATATGTTTTTGTACTGTATGCTTTTTCTTAGGGAACCACATGAATATGAAGAGATCGTTCATTGTTGCTTCAATATTATGTCTTCATGATACTTGTTTTCTGTATCCAGCTTGTTATGAATGTGGATCCCGGCTGCTTTTAAATCTTGGGAGGTATGAAGTTGAGATGACAATATATATTCAGATCAAAGTAAATACTTGTCTATTTTTCTTCTACGTATATCTCTGTTTAAAATAAATTTACCTTTTCACTCTATAGATTTTACTGAAGCCTCATAGCATTTAGAGGTTATGAGGATGTTTTATGATCTGGTTAATTTGAGTTGAAAACATCGACAGGATAACTGTGGGGATGTATTTTTCCTATAAGAAATTTGTGATCTTGGTAATCAAATTGAGTTTGAGCAATTCCTATATGGGGCAGTTCTAGGATTAATCCCATGTTTATCAGTTATGAAAAAAGCAACTTGACAATCAACTCATTGCATAATTATTCCTTTGTATACAGTATTGTGTGGTATCACGGAGAATCCAGAAAGACTTGCAAATTTATCTTCTGTTTCAAAAGCTGTCCCAAAAAGTCATTAGAATCAATGTAGAAGGTTAATCATATTGTATGAGTTCAAACCAACATCAATAACCAGCACACACTATAGGTTGTCATATTGTGTTACTGATCAAATGCTATTTATCTTCCAGTTGAGACATTATGCCAGTATAAATGCTACAAATATCCAAAAGTATTATTCCAAAAAAGAACTAGTGTCAGAACCATCTATTCTGAAACAACGCTATTTAAAAACAATAACTTAATATAGTTAGATTAAACTTTATGGAAAGGAATAAATATCGAGCAGGAGTAAGTTCTAAATTGGGATAAAGCAAACTTTATAATATTGAGAGAAGATCTGGCTCAGGTGGACTGTTACAGCTACTTGAAAGATGGTGTTAAATCAGTGGGAGACATTCAAAAGTAAGATCCTACAGATAAAATGTTGACATGTCCCCTCAAATAAAATGTGTGGTATTACCAAATCTGGAGTCCCCTAACTAACCAGAAGCGTACCATGTAAGATAAAGGAAAAAAAACTTCAAACAATCAAAACTCAGGAACCTTACGGAAATATAGAAAATCCAAGGGTGAAGTGAAAAGGGAAATTAGGTAAGCACATGGAGGATATGAAAAAACAATCGTAAAAAATCAAAGGATGTTTTGTCAGTATATTAAGAGCAAGAAGATGACCAAGCAAAGAGGTAAACTTTTTGGAGAGATACATGGTGACTTGTGTGTGGATGTGCAAAATGTAAATTGGATTCAAAATGAGTACTTTTTTCTCAGTCTTGACAAAGTACCAGGATGATGCAAACATTCCCAGTAAACATGAGTGCGAAATATCAGATAAAATAAGTACAATTCGACAGGAAGTACTAGAAGGACTGACTTTCTTGAAAGTGGATAAATCGCAAGAGCAGGATGAAACATATCTTAGCCTGTTAAAGGAAGCCATGGGTGCTGTAAGGATTGACTGTTCGGATATTTTTGCAATTGGACAGTGCTTTCCAATAGTGTTTCATTGGAATTTGCTTTTCTGTCCCTTTTAGTCTTAAGTGGTTGGGGGTGGGGAAGGAGAATGATTGAAAAATATGCAGATTAACCAGTTATTCATGGTTCAGTTAGACTGTTAATGGCAGGATGATACCTTTTTAGTTTGGTTGAGTAGTTGGAAAAGAGACAAATGGAACACAATCTTGAGAAGTGTAACTTGATGCATTTGGGGTGAACAAACAAAGAAAAGGAGTAAACAATAAATGCGAGGGTACTGAGAAGGGAAAGAAGTCACATCTTGCAGTGCATATTCACAGGGTCCCTGAAGTTGGCAAGATAGGTAATAGGCATATAAGTTACTTTTCTTCATTGGATGAGATACTGAATACAAGAGCAAGCAACACTGGAACAATAAAGGACATCAGTTAGGCCACAGCTAGCATTTTATGTCAGCACATTGCAAGAAGGATATAATTGCTCCAGAGATGGTCCAGAGGAGATTTACAAGAATGTTCCAAGACCTGGAAATTTATAATATATGTAAAGATTGGATAGCTCTTAGAACAGTGGAGTCTAAGAGGTGACATAAGAGAGGTGCACAGAAGAATGAAGTGCTTGGATAGTGGATAAGGGCAATAGATACATAGGAACATCATCACTGCAAATTCCACTCCACTCCGGTCACCATCTGACTTTGAAATATCAGTGTTGCCTGGTCAAAATCCTGGTATACCATGCCTGACAGCACCATACAGCATGTGGACTGCAGCAGGTCAAGTAGGAAGCTCACCACTATCTTCTCAAGAGAAACTAAAAATGCTCAATAAATGCTGGCCCTGTCAGTGACACTCATCCTGTGAATGAACAGAAAGAAACTGGTTTCCCCAACAGAAAGATCAATTAGCAGGCTGTAAGTTTTAATGCGATTAGTAGAAGAGTTAGTAGGGTTTGAAGAAAAGGGAGCGGTTGTAATTTACTGTACAGTTTGTGGTCGACGCAGAGATCCTCAACTCATTTGAAAATAATCTGGGTTTCACCTGAAGCCCTGTAACTTGCAAGGCTACATATGTGCTGGTAAGTATTGGTAATGTGTTGCCATGGTCTTACCAGACCAGAGGGCTGCTCTCTCATTAGAGAGAAACGACAGGTGGTGATTTAACCTGAGGGCCACCATACCTCAAGTGAAGGAAGAGTTTAAGGAGGAGACCCCTTTGTAGTAACCTCGAGCAATGCGGGAATTGAATCCATGCTTTTGGCATCACACTGCTTTGCAAACCAACTATCCTGTCAACTGAGCTAAACAGATCCATGTGCTGGTAATTGTGATTAGAATGGTGGCTAGTTTGTTCAGCTGGCACAGATATGATGGCCTAAATATCCCTTTCTATACTGTGATTTTTTTACAATACATTTCTGAGTTCCAATTGGAACTACAATTGGAAGAAGACAAAATTTGCAGAGAGCTTAAGGAGGTTACCAAGATAAAGAAGACCAAAGGAGGATTTGAACAAAGTTTCAAATAAGGTTCAGTTTATAGAGTGTGAGGGAAAACATCTGACTGAGAAACCATTGGAATAGTTGAATTTAAAATCAGAAAAGGCATGGATAGATATTGCAGCTGCAGATGGTTTGAGGCTGGCACAATGACCGGCAATACTGTGGAATTGATGGAGAAGATATAATGTTGAATATCCAACTCAGGATCAGATAGGAGGTTAGCAAATTAACAAACCACCTACACGGTTAGCTTTCAGTTAAATCTGACTTGCTTTTTGGGAGATCTTGTTGTGTTTATCCACATGGTTAGATGAGATACAGAAAATGATTAGCACAATAGGATATCCAATGGATGTGATAAGGTGAAGTATTCACATGTTGTATCCTGTCAGTCTTTAACATTTTGCCTTGCATTTAGTGGTTACAGTTAATTATATTTGTGCTTCCTTAATAAGTACTGAAGTTACTTTTCACAGACCTGTTTTCAATGTGCACATTTACTACAATATTGTTAATTGTCACAATGCCTCATCAATGTTTCATCTCTTTGATTCACTTGCTTTGCAAAATAGAGGTTTGTATATGACCATGATCTTTAATCAAACATAATATGCACCTGCAAGATGTAAAACTTGTCTGAATTTAGCACAATTGCTAAATCAAACATTGTATCCATAGGCTTCTCAACTACATCTCACTTAATAACATGACAAAAATGTGAATGAACAACAAGAGAATTATATCTGAATTAAGTACTCAGCCAGTCATCTGTGTGAAGTAATTGTTGCATTCAAGAAGCAGGAAAACCAACGGTTCAAGCATTTTATGAGGGCTTGTTCCTGATGAAGGGATTTTGCCCAAAATCTTGGTTTTCATGCTCCTTGTAGGTTGTCTGACCTGCTGTGCTTTTCCAGCACCACTTTAATCTTGACTCTGATCTCCAGCCTCTACAGTACCCACTTTTGCCGTTGAAGTAATTATTTTTCTACAATATTTCTAATCTATGGGTCTCAACCAATGAAGAGTACTTTTTCTTTATTCAGTCATTCCATATCCACCTCCATACTAGGCCATTGTACTGGCATCCAGTGAAGTCATTGGAGCTGTTCTAAAGAATGAGTATACCAAAAGCTTTAAATAAAATATAGGATGATTCATTAATGATAGCAGAGATGAGACTGCTGTAAGTTATTTGATTAGATGTAGAATACCACATGTAAGTATTCTCCAAGTATGGTTTTATATTCTCCTGTGCTTCCGCTGATTCTTCTTTTGCTGTGTGTAGGACCTTGGAATTTCTGCAGTTTGAGCATTTATCAAAAACAAACTTTTAAAGAAAATATTACTAGTAATTAGAATATGTTGCAGTGTATTTCAAATATTAACATAGTTTGGGATCGCTAAAAAGCGGAACAATTACTGTGTGCACCATCAGTCTACTCAATCAACCATCGGGGAAGCGTGATTGGTAGTGCTGTGCATTAATTTGGCAACAGCCTGCTCATTGACACTTAGTTTGGGTTCCCCAAAGGGCTAGATTAGAGTGGTGCTGGAAAAGCACAGCAGGTCAGGCAGCATCCAAGGAGCAGAAAAATCGATGTTTCGGGCAAAGGCCCTTCATCGGGAATAGAGGCAGGGTGCCTGCAGGGTTTTTCTTCAAAGGTCTCTCAGCTCCTGACCTCCTTATTTGTTCCAAATCAGAACAAAAGAGCTGAACTGTAATGGTGAAGTGAGAGAGATTGCAGTTTCAATAAAGCTGCATTTGACCAAGTCTGATATCTAACCAGAGCAAACTAGAAAGCAATTTGATTCGAGGGGTGTGGAGAGAGAGTATCCAGTGGTGGAGTCAAAACTGTTATGTTCGCTAACGATTCGTGTTCAGTTCCATTCGCAACCCTTGAGATACTGAAACAGTTCATATGTGTATAGAACAAGATTTGAACATTCAACATGATCAGTAGCAAGTAACATTCATAGGAACAAAGGGAGGGAGACATATCGGGAAGCTACAAGCAGTTAGAACATAAGAACATAAGAAATAGGAGTTAGGAGTACGCCACCTGGCCCTTCAAGCCTACTGTGCCATTCAGTAAAATCATGGCTGATCTTTATCGTGGCCTCAGCTCCACTTATCCAGCCTCTCAGCATAACCTTTAATTCCTTTACTGTTCAAAAAGTTAGCTTTAAAAACATTCAATGAGGAAGCCTCAACTACTTCACTGGACATGGAATTCCACAGGTTCATAACCCTCTCGGTGAAGAAGTTCTTTCTCCATTTGGCCCTAAACTTACTTCCCCTAATTTTGAGACTATGCCATCTTGTCCTAGTTTCACCTACCAGAGGAAACATCCTCTCTACTTCTATCTTATCTATTCCCTTCATAATTTTATATGTTTCTATAAGATTCCCCCCCCCTTCTAAATTTCAATGAATGTAATCCCAGTCTATTCAGTCTCCCCTCATAAGCCCACCCCCTCAACTCCAGAATCAACTTAATGAATCTTTTCTGCACCCCCTCTAGTGCCAATATCCTTTCTCAAATAAGGGGACTAAAACTGTATGTAGTACTCCAAGGTGTGGCCTCACCAGCACCCTATACAGCTGCAACATAACCTCCCTGCTTTTAAACTCAATCCCTTTAGCAATGAAGGACAAAATTCCATTTACATTTTTAATTACCTGTTGCACCACAGACCAACTTTCTGTGAATAATGCACAGGTCCCTCTGCACAGCAGCATGCTGCAATGTTTTACCATTCAAATAATAGTCCTTTTTATTAGTATTCCTACCAAAATGGATGATTTCACATTTGTTAACATTGTGCTCCATCTGCCCACTCACTTCAATGTCCTTTGCACACTTTGCTCTCCCGCTGATCTTAGTGTCATCTGCAAACTTTGACACACTACATGTGGTCCCCAACTTCAAATCATCTATGTAAGTTGTGAATAATTGCAGTCCCAACATTGATCCCTGAGGCACACCACTAGTCACTGATCAACAACCAGAAAAACACTCATTTATCCCCACTCTTTGTTTCCTATTAGTTAACCAATCCTCTATCCATGCTAATATATTACCTGTAATGCCATGCATCTTCATCTTATGCAGCAGCCTTTTGTGTGGTACCTTGTCAAATGCCTTTTAGAAATCTAGATACACCACATCTACTGGATCCCTGTTGTCTACCGTGTTCGTAATGTCTTCATGGAATTGCAAAAGATTAGTTAAGCATGACTTCCCTTTCAGGAACCCATGCTGCATGTGCCCAACAGGACAATTTCTATCTAGATGTGTTGCTATTTCTTCCTTCAAGCATTTTCCCCACTACAGAGGTTAAGCTAACCGGTCTATAATCCTCATCTTCTGTTTACCTCTCTTTTTTTTTTAAACAGTGGTGTCATTTGTTGTTTTCCAATCTGCTGGAGTCCAGTGAATTTTGGAAAATTACCAGAAGTGCATTAGCTATTTCTATCACCATCTCTGCATTTCATCAGAGCCAGGAGACTTGTCCACCTTTAACTCTATTAGCTTGCCCAACACTTTATCTTCAGGAAATGAGGCGTTGTGAATGGTGCTGAACATTGTGTAATCATCTCCACTTCTAACTTTATGATGGAGTGAAAATCAATGTTGAAATAGCTGAAAAGAATCATAGAATCCCAATAGAATGGAAGCAGGCCATCCCCCCCATCAAATCCACACTAACCCACCAATAAGCATCCTATCCAGACCCAGGACCAGCCCCTGTGTGCCATCCCTGTAACCAAGCATTTCCCATGTCTAATCCACCTAACCAGCTCATCTCTGGACACTATTGCCCGTAGTGTTAGGTGAAGGGGTAAATGTAGGAATATGGGTCTGGGTGATATACGCTTCAGCAGGTCGGTGTGGACTTGTTGGGCTGAAGGGCCTGTTTCCACACTGTAAGTTATCTAATCTATAGGCAATTTAGCATGGCCAATCCACCTAACCTGCACATCTTTGGATTAAGAGAGGAAACTGGAGCAGCCAGAGGAAACCCAAGCAGACATGGAGAGAATGTGCAAACACCATATAGCCAATCGCTCAAGATGGAATCAAACCCAGGTCCCCTGGTACTATAAGGCAGCAGTGCTAACCAGTGATCCACCATGACACCAGAAGGAGTCTCCCCCACTGCACACCTCTCCACCCCTGATTCTCATTGATTCCAGTTTTGGTAGAGCTCCTAATTCCACACTCAATTCAATGCGGCTTTGTTGCCACTCATCCACATGATACTCTATTGGCCATGCTCTTGCCCACTCATACTCAGCCTCAATATCCTGAAGCTGCTTTGTATCCAGAAGGTGGTTTGGAACACCACCACCTCCAAGTTCCCCTCCTAGGTATGTACTATTCCTCCTCTGTCACCAGGACAAAATCCTGGAGCTCACTTCCTAGCAGTACCGTGTATGTAGCTACACTTCTTTGACTACAGCAGTTCAAGAAAATGGTTCACCACTTTCTTTGAAGACCAATAAATCGCAATATATATATTCCAAGAACAACTTTTTAAAAAAGAATATTTCAGTGTAACTTTTTGTAAAGTTCTCAGCTTGAATTTATATTTCCCATATCAAAGATGGGCTGAATTGTTTTCATTTTAATTCTTTGCCGAAGAAACTTCCAAGTGAATTGTCAACAAGCACTTTGACAATAGCTTACTTTTGTTAATCTGTAAGATAGCAGATTTACTCACTGATTTAGGTATTCTTTTATGGTCTTAATCATAGGTGAATGTGTACACATGTATTCAGTTCTTTCAGTCTAATGTATTTTTCAATTTGCTGCTTGAGGCACAAAAAGGTGTCTCTTTTGGAATCTGAGTTTTACCTGTCATGATCGTCTCTCAACAATTTTCTTTCTCTAGGTATCATTGCCTAAAACATGGTTACGTGTCCACAGCACAGGAAACGCATTACAGATACAGGCTTTCTGTCAAAGTTGCCAGAAAAAATGACATATTTAATATTACTGTCTTTGGGAGTTGCCTTGAACCCTATTTTGGAGAAACAGCAGAATGCCTACAGAGGTAAAAATTTATGAAGTTTTAGATGGCTTGGTAACCCCATCAGCCCTGTTAATAAGGTTTAACAATTCATTAAAGAATATACTATTATTGAAGTATAGTGATGATATTCTGCAGTTTTTTTCTTTAAATAAAAACACAGCCTAAAGTACGTGATGCCACTGTTTAAGAAAGGTGGTAAGGACAAGCCAGGGAACTATAGGCCAGTGAGCCTTACATTGGTAGTGGGCAAATTGTTGGTGGGAATCCCGAGGGACAGGATGTACATGTATTTAGAAAGGTAAGGACTGATTAGGGATAGTCAACATGGCTTTGTGCGTGGGAAATCATGTCTCACAAACTTGATTGAGTTTTTTTGAAGAAGTAACAAAGAGATTTGATGAGGGCAGAGTGGTGGACGTGATCTATATGGACTTAAGAAAGGTTTTCAACAAGGTTCCCTATGGGAGACTGGTTAGCAAGGTTAGATCTCATGGAATACAGGGAGAACTAGCCATTTGGATACAGAACTGTCTCAAAGGTAGAAGACAGACGATGTTGGTGGAGGGCTGTTTTCAGACTGGAGGCCTGTGACTAGTGGAGTATCACAAGGATCAGTGCTGGGTCCACTACTTTTCATTATTTATATAAATGATTTGGATGCGAGCATAACAGGTACAGTTAGTAAGTTTGCAGATGACACCAAAATTGGAGGTGTGGTGGACAGCGAAGAAAGTTACCTCAGATTACAACGGGATCTTGATCAGATGGGCTAATGGGCTGAGAAGTGGCAGATGGAGTTTAATTTAGATAAATGTGAGGTGCTGCATATTGGGAAAGCAAACCTTAGCAGGACTTATACACTTAATGGTAAGGTCCTAGGGAGTGTTGCTGAGCAAAGAGACCTCGGAGTGCAGGTTCATAGCTCTTTGAAAGTGAAGTTGCAGGTAGATAAGATAGTGAAGAAGGCGTTTGGTATGCTTTCCTTTATTGGTCAGAGTATTGAGTATAGGAGTTGGGAGGTCATGTTGTGGCTGTACAGGACATTGAAATAGGCCAATGTTGGAATATTGCATGCAGTTCTGGTCTCCTTTCTTTCGGGAAGATGTTGTGAAACTTGAAAGGTTTCAGAAAAGATTTACAAGGATATTGACAGGGTTGGAGGATTTGAGCTGTAGGGAGACATTGAATAGGCTAGGACTGTTTTTCCTGGTGCGTCGGCGGCTGAGGGGTGACCTTCTAAAGGTTTACATAATCATGAGGCGTAAATAGACAAAGTCTTTTCCCTGAGATGGTGGAGTCCAGAACTAGAGGGCATAGGTTTAGGGTGAGAGGGGAAAGATATAAAAGAGACCTAAGGGGCAATTATTTAACGCAGAGAGTGGCACGTATATGGAATGAGCTGCCAGAAGAACTGGCTGAGGCTGGTATAATTGCAACATTTAAAAGGCACCTGGATGTGTGTATGAATAGGAAGGGTTTGGAGGGACATGCTCCAGGTGCTGGCAGGTGGGACTAGATTGGGTTGGGATATCTGGCCAGCATGGATGGGTTGAACCGAAGGGTCTGCTTCCATGCTGTACATCTCTATGCCTCCATTATGAATGCTGAAATCTCAAATATAACCTGTATCTTCTACCCCTTTCCTGGGACCTGGTAGAGGGGAAATTACAACATTTTTTGAAATATGTGTTAGATTCATAACCAAGAAACTAGATGAATCCTGATATGCGGAATAGTTAGTGGTTATCTTTCTATTCCATCTATAGAAACGGAAAGCTTATGTGGGAGTAGGTCATTAAGTTCATTGAATCTGCTGAGCTATTAAGTTAGATCATAGTTAATCATTTCCTTCAATGCCTCTTTCCTGTGCGATCTGCATATCCCATAATGCCAGCAATATTCATAAATGTCATCATTTCTGTCTTGAGCATCCTAAATGATTGAGCTTCCACAGCCCCATGTAGTAGAGTTCACCACCCTCTGAAGAAATTCCTCCTTATCTTAGCCTTAAATGGCCTGTCACTTTTCCTGAGGGTATATCTTATGATTCCAGAATCACTAGCCATGGGAACTATCCAAACTACTTTCACTCTGTCACACTCTGTACAAACTTAATAAGTTTCAGTTTAATCACCCTTCATTCTTTATAACTGTAGGGAATACAGGCCCAGTCTCCTCATTAGACTATCCCACCACTCCGGGGATTAATCTAGTGAACCTCTTGTCAGTCTCATTCAATGGCAATTTATTCCTCTTTAGATAACTGGTCCAAAATTGTTCTCAGTACTCCAGTTGAAGTCTCAACAGGCTTTATACAGCTAGAGCATGACCTCATTAATCTTAAGCAGAAAGCCCCTTGCAATGAAGTTAAACATACCATTTCTCTTCCTAAATAACAATACAAATGCCTTAATATAGTTGAAGCTGGAGTCATAAAGATTAAGTTTCAGCTTTCATATTGAAAACTATGAAGTTAGTCATTTAAACCTCCTTGATCAGGAACATTTTAAAATAGTATTTCTTTCATACTGTACTTGGCCAGATTAATCAAGTGAAAATTTATTTAAACATGTGAAGGCAACACATTAATATTTGGCAAGTAAACTGTGGGATTTCAGCATATTGTAAAATGGAAAAAAATCCTTTGAAAATGATTGATTCTAGCTCCACAAAATGTGTTTTTTGTAATGATATGTTGCCTTTATCAATCTGCAATTACTTTACCTCAGCTTGCCAACACTTTAGATTTAACTTGTAACTTATATTTGGAATAAGTAGCAATTAACTGCTGCTATACTGACCACTGACGATGTCAACATATGGTCCAGTGAAGACGTTTGTGCAGTGGTCATTTGATTCTGTGGTTTCAAAATGCTAATATGCTCACTTTACAGCTTACCACCCTTAAATGGATCAAGGAGTTTTGTTTAAATAGCTTTTTAAAAATTGTGGTTCATGCCAGATTTTGCATTTACAATTGTGAATGAGTTTGAGCAGCGACCTATGATGAAAAAAAATCTTTCAAAAGAAGCACAATTTCCAACTATTTCACTCAAACTGAAACTGTATTCCTTGTATTCAAAAACAACAATGGCCTTGATCGTTCAGAATTTCTTTGAGTACCCATCTAATGCAGGTTTAAATAATACTTAATGCTCTGAGCCATCTTTATTAGTTTTGCACAAAATCAATGACTATGTGTATACATGTTCAATGGAATTAATATGTAAAACCTCAGTAATTCAAATTCAACTCAAAATGTAATGGCTAACCAAGTCCCTATCATCAAGATATCAAAACTAGTGTATTATCATTAACTCTTCATACCTGCAGTATAATACATCAATGTGGTGAATAGTTCTTCGGCAACAGAACTTCATATCATTTTTGCACACGTGAACTGTACATATCAATGTACTTTAATTCAGTATACATTATCATGTGTAGACATTCCAAGAGCTTCCACATGTGCAGTGATAACACTCAGTTTTATTCAGCTTTCCTTTTCCTCATTTTTGACCCATGAAGTGGTGAAATGATATTTTGATGTTTCTAATCAATCATCCATGAAAGATAGTAATGTTTCAACCTGTCCAATTGGGAAAAAGATGAATGAAATGCAGAAGGCTAATTAACCTAACATCTGTAATTGGGGAAGTGTTAGAAGCTATTATTCAAGGTATTATAGCAGGACACATAGATAAGTTAAGGCAATCAGGCAGTCAACATAGTTTTAGGAAAGGGAAATTATTTAACCGATTTATTGGGATGCTCTGAGGTGTAACATGCGGTGGATGCACCATACTCAATTTCTGTGAGACATTTGATTAGGTATTAGCTGGCTAGTACGAAACAGAATAGCCATAAATGTATACTTTTATGGTTGGCATAATGTAATGAGTGAAATGCCACAGGAATCATTGCTGGTGTCGTGAATTCTTGCAAATTATATAAATAACTCTTCTGAGGGATGGAAACTTGCATATGCCTTAACTCGGGTAAATTGACTCACTGCATAAACAAAGGTGTGGCAAATAGAGTACATTGTGGATCACTGTTCCATTGTCCATTTTGCCAGAAGGAATAATTGTTTTAGAATTTTAATACTGAGTGATAGCAATGCTGTGACATGCAGATAGTGCCCTAGTGCATGAGTCGTGGGGACAGGAAGTAATTAGGAAATTTAATACACTGAATGTTATCATTTATTGCAAGGGGAATTGAGTACACAGGTGGTGGTGGGGTGGGGGCGGGGCGAGGTTGGTTGGTTGTTGTGATTTAGTTATGCAGGGTGCTCATACAATTACATGTAGAATACTGTGTACAGTTTTGTTCTTCTTATTTAAGGAAGGATGCATATGCACTGGATACCGTTCAGAGAATATTTACTAAACTAATTCCTGGAATGGCTGGGTTGTCTCTTGAAAAAAGTTTGGACAATAGGCTTATACCTTTTGGAATTTAAAGTAAGAGGTGATTTAACTGAGAGGTATCTGATTCTGAGGGAGTTTGAAAGGATATATCAAGAAAAGGGTTGTTCCTCTTGTGGAGCCTCTCAAATTAGTGGTAACTATTTCAAAGTCAGCCATTGCCTATTTAAAATGGATGAGTTTTTTTTCAACACAGGCTCATGATTCTTTGGAACTCTCTTTCTCAAAAGGTGGTTGAAGCAGAGTCTTTGAATGTTTTTAAGGCAGAGGTGGATAAACTACAGATGAGCAAGGGTGTGAAAGCTGACTGGAGTTGGCAGAAAAGTAATCAGATCAGCCATGATCTTCATAAATGACAGAGCAGGCTCAAGGGACTGAGTGACCTACTCCTGCTCTTAATTTGTATATTCTTGTAACATGATTCATGACATGAAGAGGTCTTTGACTTCATGTTACTTCATGCCTCTATGCCCAGAGCCTGATGGTGCACTCCTCAAGGCCTATTCACATGCTTCTTTCTTTGATCTCTTGCCTTGTGCTGTGGGGAACTAGAAGAGGAACGCATGTCAGGAAAAGGAGTTTGAGAAATGACTGCTCAAATACAACCAAAGAACTTAAGTGAATGTGTGAACATGTAGCATTAAGGATCTTTTTGCTGGCATAGTAGTTAGTGCTTGCCACTTGCTACAATCATTGGGTGGCATGGTCAGCATAGCAGTATGTAAAGCAATGTAGAAATTGCACTCTTGCAATTTGACGCATCTCTCTAAGGGAGACAATCTTTTTCTTTAGGATTTCTCCCTGCATTACTTCAATGACTGTTGAATTTAGCTATCTCCTTTAGTTAATATTTCTTCTCTTTTGAGGAACCATAAATTTAGGTGACCAAAACCCCTTTAAATAATGTTCCTTTCCGGTTGGAAATTCATATTAAATACAGGAATTAGGTGATTCAATAACTGAGATCAGCTTGGGGCTCTATTCATGCAGTCAGTACACATAACACAGCGGCCCTTTTTTTTTGTTGTTCATTCACCAAATGCAGATATCCCTAGCAGGAGTTGCTGAAATTGTCCATTCCTTATTGCCCTTCAGCAGGTGAATGTGAGCAGCTGCCAAACGCTGTTGCAGTTGTGTGGTCAAGGCATTCCCTTACAATGGTTAAGGAGTTCCAGGATTTTGACTGCAGCAAAACTGAATGAATGGTGATTATTTCTAAGTTAGGATTGTCTGTAAATTGAAGATGAACGTGCAGATGATGGTATTTACCAGCACTTCCTGCCCTTGTCCGTTTTTTGACTTAGCTTTTTATTAAAATATTTTCTAAAACTTGAGAGCCACGCGATAAAGCAAGATTGTAGAATGAGTAAAGGCATGAATAAGAGGGGAAACATTGTTTATCAAGAATCTAAGGAACATTATGCACTTAAGTTTGTTTTTGTCTTTATTTCTGTAGAATTAAAACCTCATTCTATCTGTCACTTCTAGGTGGATATTTTTTGACTAAGGTCTAGAACTTTGTTAACACTGCAGTGCGTTTATCTGCACTATTATTTGACAATGTTAAATTTTTTTAAAATCAGGTTTATATGATTAGAGGAAAATGTGCTAAATGTCTAGGTTTCAGTTCACCCAGATCTTGGAATATTAAGTACATTGATGACGTATGCCATTTTAAAGTGTTCCTTTAGCTGCTGGGGTCAATTTGAATTCCATTCCCAAATAAGAAAATCAGTCCTACAAAATACTGCTCACTTTTTCCATATTAAAGTGCAGTTGCAGAATATAACCATTCAATAACCAATCAGAGCAGAAACCTGGATAATTAAATATTATTGTGAAATTATGAATTGGTGAAATGAATACTCTTAAGTGGGAGCTGCAAATGAAATGTTAAAGAGTGGCATTCTGCTCTGGAATCTTAGGTTGTTGGCCCCATTCTAGATTGTAGAGGTCATGGGTTTCAAAGGTGATGTCTGAGAAGCCTTGGTGAGTTGCTTCACCATTTGGATGGTATATACTGGTGTATGGATATTGGAGGGAATGAATGATGAATTGGGTGCGAGTCAAGTGGGTGCTTTGAGCTGAATGGTGTCAAGCTTAATGTGAATCTGTGCAGTTTCAGGCAGGTAGAAACTGTTCCATCACACTTCTGACCTGTGCCTTGTGAGTGGTAGAGAAGCTTTGAGCAGTTAGGAAGTAAATTGTACATTGTAGCCATAATGATTATGTAGCTGGTCCAGTTCAGTTTCTGATCAATGGTGACCTTCAGGATCTAATGTTAGCGGTAGATTTAGCAGTTAGTGATTATGAAGGGGTGATGGTTAGATTCTCCCTTTTTGGAGATTATTGATGCAAATGTTCCAATGAGTCTATTGGTAAATGCCAAGATTCAATAGTCAATCAAGGGAATGTATTTAGATTTTATTTTGTTGGAAATGGTCATTGCCCACTATGTGTGATGCAAATGTCAGTTGTCCTGAACAGTGTCCATATGTTGTTATAAGTTTATCCTGAATCAGCTGATGATAATTGAGCTTAGGAAACAACTGAGATTCCCTGGAGTGATATCTTGAAGCTAGGATGAATGACCTCAAACAGCCAGCTACCACTTTGTTGTGCTAGGTAGAACTCCATCTCGTGTTGTTTTCACCAATTTGCATTGACTTCAGTTTTGCCAGGCCTCCTTGATGCAACACTTGCTCAGATGCTACCTTGATGTTAATGTTTGGATTAAGGAGTGATAGTTTCTGAAGCCTGAACCAACTGGTCCTAGTTGAATTCAAACTTTGCCTTTGTTGGTTGTTGGTAAGTACCACTTGGAGAGTGTCATTGGCTGTGCTATCAATACTTTTCCGATGATTGAGGGTAGATGAAAGGGCAATAGTTGGTTGCATTGTTTATCCTGCTTTTGTGGACATGGCACACCTGAGCAATTTTCCAATTTGTGTGAATGATGTGTTGTTGTTACATTAGAATAGCTTAGCTAATCTCACAGGTGGTTCTGAAGCAGACATTTTCAGGACTAGAGCCAAGATGTTGTCAGGACCCATCACTGTTGACATATTCAGTACAATCAGCCATATCTTGAGAATTAAACTAGTTAGTTAAATTAATTCTGTGATGGGAATCTTGGAAAGAGGTTGATACAATACTTGAGTGGAGATGGATGCAAAAAAATGAATGCAAATGCTTCAGATGTGTTTTGCATTTGTGCTGGACTTCCCAAACTTAAAGATAACTGATTGTGGGAGGACCACAAAACTTTGATTGGATCCATTCGTTGAGAGTTCTATAGCAAGCTGCTTCTACAATTGAGCACGCCTATACTCCTGTATTAAATTATGGTCCCTGTTCCAGCTGTCACTTATCTTGACTTCTCCATTAGTTCTTCAAATCTGCATAGCTTTCCTTTTTAAGATTAATTTTCATTTAATATGTTTTCACCACTATTCATTATGTCCTTCTCTGTCGAGTGGCCATTTGGGCCTGGTTCTGTAGATCTCAATATTTTCACCAGATGACCACTTACTTTATGTAATTTCTGTATAAATGATATGTTTTATGACAATCACAATGGTTTCATGATTTTTTAAATGTAAATCTTTTAATTCCTGTTTTTAAAAATATTCGGAATCCATCGTCTGCCATAGTGACATTCGAACCCATGTTGCCAGAGCATTACCTCGTTCTACTAGTCCAGCAATAATACCACTTTATCTCCCCGTCTTGTTGTTTATTGTGAGGGGAATAGAATACAAAAGTATGCTTCACTTATGCAAACATTGGAATCTCAACTGAATTACCTTATTTAATGAAAGATATAAATACAATGGAGCAGTGCAGGGAAGGTTGTCTAATGTGGAGGCTGGTACAATTGCAAGATTTAAGAGGCATTTGGATGGGTATATGAATAGGAAGGGTTTGGAGGGATATGGGCTGGGTGCTGGCAGGTGGGACTAGATTGGGTTGGGATATCTGGTCGGTATGGATGTGTTGGACCGAAGGGTCTGTTTCCATGCTGTACATCTCTGTGACTCTATGATTCTATAATGTAGAAAGGTTAGACAGACTAGACTTGTATCCAGTGGATTTCAGATAAGTAAGAGGTGACTTAATTGAAAGGTATAAAATCCTGAGGGGTATTGACCGATGTTAGATATGGAGTACATGTTTCCTCTTATGGAAGAATCTAGAACTAGAGGTCATTGTTTCTAAGTCAGGGTGAGTTGTGTGATTTGAAGAGGAACTTGCAGTTTCCTATGGTCACATATATTTGCTATCCTGTTCTTTAACTGGTAGAGACCTTGGGATGGAAAGTGCTGTCCAAGTTGCTGCAATACATCTTGTACATGTTTCACACTGCTTTTTTGCAGGGAATAAATGTTGTTAGTATTCAATGGGATTCCAAAGCAGCAGGCTGCCTTGTCATGGATGATGTCGAGCTGCTTGAGTGTTGTTAGAGCTGGACTGATCCAGGCAGTTGAAGAGTATACCATCACACTCCTGCCTTGCACTTTGTTGTTGGTGGACAGACTTTGAATTACTCTCTGAAAAATTCCCAGCCTTGACCTACTCTTATAAACACAACATTTACATAGAGTCATATAGCATGGAAACAGACCTTTCAATCCAAATAGTCTATGCCAACCATGTTCCCGCACCAAACTTATTCCACTTGCCTACATTTGGCCCATATCCCTCCAAACCTTTCCTATGCGTATACTTATCCCAAATGTCTTTTTAAAAGTTGTAGCTGTACTTGTATTCATCACTTCCTCTGGCAGTTCATTTCATGCATGAATCACTCTGTTCAAAAAAAAATTCCCCTTTAGTCCTTTTTAAAACTTCCTCCTCTCACCTTAAAAATATGCCCCCTACTCTTGAAAATCCCCAGCCTACAAAAAGAAACTTGCCATTCACCTTATCTATAGTCCTCAGGATTTTATAAAAAGGCCCATAAGGTCACCCTCCACCTCCCAAGCTCCAGCGTAAAAGGTGCCAGCCTTTCCAGCTGACTTCTACAACTTAAACTGTCCATTCCCAGCAACATTCTGGTAAATCTTTTCTGAACGCTCTTCAATTTAATAGTATCCTTAGAAGGGCAACCAGAACAATACATAGTACTCCAGAAGAGATCTCCCCAATGTCCTGTATACCCCAACGTGACGCTTCAATTCCTATGCTCAAAGTTCTGAGCAATAAAGG
The DNA here is from genome assembly GCF_020745735.1 of Hemiscyllium ocellatum. NCBI lineage: Eukaryota > Metazoa > Chordata > Chondrichthyes > Orectolobiformes > Hemiscylliidae > Hemiscyllium > Hemiscyllium ocellatum. The sequence continues at coordinate 62,503,581 of NC_083406.1, read as the reverse complement.
CAAGCATGCTAAATGCCGCCTTAACCATTCTTGTCTACCTGTGACGCAAATTTCAAATTGATCAAGATCTCTTTGTAATCTTTAGATAATCTCCTTTAGTGACAATTATTCCACCAATTTTGGTGTCATCTGCAAACTTACTAAACATGCCTCCTATATTCTCATCCAAATAGTTTCTATAAATGACAAACAAAAGTGGACCTAGTAGCAATCCCTGAGGAACACCAACTGTCACAGGTTTCCAGTCCAAAAAACAACACCCCACCACCCACCCTTTGTCTCCAATTATCAAGCCAATTTTGTTCTCAATTGGCAAGTTCACCCCGAAACCCATGTGATCTAACTTTATTAATCAGCCGACCATGCAGAACCTTGTCAAAGGCTTTACTGAAGTCCATGTAAACAATGTCTACCACACTGCTCTCATCAATCTTTTTGGTTACTTCCTAAAAAACTCAATCAAGTTTGAGAGACATTATTTCCTCACACAAAACCATACTGACTATCCCTAATTGGTCCTTGCCACTCAAATTTATGGGAATCCTATCTTTCAGAGTAATTTCCAACAATGTACCACCACCGATGTCAGGCTTGCAGATCTATAGTTCCCGGTCTTCTCTTAAACCTTTCTTATCTAAAGGCGCAACATTGGCCATCCTCTGGGACCTCACCTGTGGTTAATCGATGATACACACATTTCTGCTGGGGCACCACAATTTCTTCCCTAACCTCCCACAACATCCTGGGATACACCTGGTTTGGTCCTGGAGACTTAACCATCTTTGTTTTCTAAGACCTCCAGCTGGTTTATCCTGTTCAGTTTCTGGATAATGGTAACCTCCAGGATCTTGGTAATGGAAATATTCAGCCATGAAAATGCCACTGAATGTCGGGGAGCAATGATTAAATTTTCTCGTGTTGAGGATTGCCTGGCAGTTGAGTGACCCACATGTTGCTTGCTTGCTTGTCAGCTCAAGCCTGAATGTTGTCGTGCTCCATATGGACATAGACTGCTTCCATAGCTGAGGAGTAACAAATAGCGGTAAACTTTGTGTGATTATCAGTAAACATCCTTTCTAACAGATATAGTTTTGTCTTAGTAATTGTGACCCTCATCCTTACAGATTACAGTGTCCTCTGAAGTTTGTGATTTGTAATCTCACTGATTGTATATAGTGTGCCCTGGGAAACATCTAACTTCCAAGTTAGGTAGATATGAATATGTGGCTTTGATAGTAGTGACACTCTAGTAAAAGGCCTAATTCCTCCAACATGTCTTTCCACACATAGATCAGATGCCAGTAGTCAGGTTATGCTCATCACCTACTCTCCTTCCACCTAATCAAGTAGCATATTTCATTCCAAATAGATACTGTGAAGGTTTGAAGAAGGAATTACAAGAGCAGAAAGAAAAAAAAAATCAGGATTTGCTTGTCCAAGCTGTGGAACACTGTTTTATTGGAAGGAGCTTTATCTTTGGAGTGAAGGTATTTTATGCTTCTTTCTTCTGAAATGAAAAATAAAAAGTTTAAAAATCTTTCCTACATCACGTTACAAACTAATTCTTTCCATCAAATAACTAGATGGTGATTAATAATAGTTGTGCTTAAGCCAATGTCAGTTTCAACGTAGATCAATTGTTACAGCTTAAATGAGCATTCATTCTTAAAAACTGTTCATCTGTTTTACATTTACGATGAGTGTAATTATTTTTGTAAGTAAATGTTAGTCATTCAGCACCACAAAATGGTTAAAAAAAACTCCCATTGAACTAAACCGTCCATAGAATAATATGAAATACAATTTTTAAGAAACTCTTTGAATGAAGACCAAAGTTGCATGTTCTCCTGCATTTAACTTTGAAAGAAAAAGCTTTTATAATATTGAGCAGCAGCTTTTACATTAACATGGTGTTGACTTGCCATTCATTATTTTATAATTTACTGCCTTTACTTAGCTATTGGTGAAAATCCCCAACTAATTAAAATGTTAAAACTTATTTTGGAAGGAGGTTCCTAATACAATTATTTTGCCTGCCTTCAGTCATTATCAGTCCCATGCAGCTCAGACAAACTGTGTAATGTTCCAAAGACATCGATGAGCTTCTCTGATCGTGGGGATACAGATCAGCATTTTCCCAGTTGTATATAATAATGATACTAAAGTGTCAAAATAAGTTATAAATTTAGCATCAACCAGTATTTGAAAGTGTCAACTTCACTCGACTTTTTGTTATGATCATCAAGGTTATGATGCATACTTAGTATAAAATGAATCCATTTGAGGCTACATAAATACTCATGCATACGTACAAAGACATAGGATAGAAAAAGTCTTGATTCTTCATCTAATCTATAGCAGCAATGTCTTATGCATTACATCAACTCTGTAGATGTCATGTAGTCCACTCAGGGAGGCCAAAAAAACAATCAAAAACCCAGATATTTTCCCCCTGTTATTTAGCTTTGGAAAATTCCTCTCGATTCTCTCCAGGTGATTGGAACCAGTCCAGGAGACCGCTGACAATGACTTGATGAGCTAAATTAGCTATACCATAGGTGAAATTTACAGAAAATAACAAATGCTGGAAATCACAGTGGGTCAGACAACATCCAAAGCTAATGTTTTGAGATGCTCTCTCTCAATGGGTGCAGTCTGACCGACTGTGATCTCCAGCATTTATTGTTTTCCGTATAGATTCCAGCATCTGCAGTAGTTTGTTGCTACATGAAATTTACAGATGCAGTTTTCTTTGTAGGCTAGTTAGTTTTACAGTGAGGATTTTGAAAGGAATTTGAATATGAGAAGTGACTGCCCTAAAATAATTTTTGAGCTGGAATATAATTTTATAGTCACAAATAATATTTGAATTCCATCAAATTTTCAAGAAAATCTTGGTAAATTTAAATTTTAGAATAGTCATTAAACTTCATGTGTAATCCAATATTACATTTTAATAGTATAATTGCAATATTTATTTAATCAGATTTTAACATTTGTAATCCCATTTTCTGGTGCCATTTGAAATTGTTTTTGTTTTATTCACAGGCATCTGAATTTCTGCCTAGTATGTGGTCACCATCTTTGAGTCCCTTACAAGCTCCCATCAGCATGAAAAAATATGAAAAACACCTAGTGGCCTGCCAGATTGCAGTACCAAACACTGCAATCTATGGATGTACTGTTATCAATTATTATAAGCAGCTCTTAGATTTAGACAATCTCCAAGATTGTTCTCCCAGTTCAATGCTATCTGATAGTCCTTTCAATACTGTTGATCAGTCCAGTGCCATGATCAAGAGCTCCACAAGCTTGTTGTCAGGCAACACTCAGTCCTTCACCGAGTTAAATGATGCTAACCGATTATCGAATCCTTGGCAACAGGATTTTGCCCTTGTTTTATCCTCAGGTGACTGTGTTGCAGTTGAAGATCTTTCAACAGCAGACACTAGAAGAGTTCTTTCAAAGTATAGCCCCTCCCACCATGCAGCAGAAAAATGCCAGAATAGAAAATGTAATACAAGTACATTGTTGCATTTTCCAAATTCAGATTTTCAAAGTAGTAGTGATATCAATCAATATAGCCCAACTGCAATGGTGAGTCTCCCGTTGCCTAATGATGATTGTATGCATCAATATTGTCATACAATCTTTGAGTTACAGAAAGACTCCGTCAATTCGAGCTTTAATAAGCAAAGATATTGTCTGCAAAACTCTAGAGACTCTTTGTCAAATGGCAAAGATTGTGATGAGAACCAGTCTATTGATAAATCTTATAATTTATCAGAGGACAGCATGGATCACATTGACCCCATGTTGTGGGATGACTTGCTGTTTTCTGAAAGTCTCGATGAATTTATAGCAAAGGTAGAAGCTGATCAGCAGAGATGCAATGAAGAAGTTGCTGTTGACTGTTCCATACATTCCTGCAGTTTGAAAAAATTGAAAACTGATGACCTTCTGAATAGAACTCGAGGGCAAAGTCCAAGATGCAAGAAAGTGTGTACAAATTCTACTAACTGTAATTTAAAAAGACCTAGGGAATTTGGAACTAAAGAAAGCCCTTGTGTTGACTTAAAGAATCCAAAGGGTCTTCTAAATAGGGCTGTAGATGTCTTCAAAAGTGACATCACACGCAAGGAGAACTCTCTAGCAACTGCACCACCAATGCTGCCAGTTGATGACTCTATTCCCAGTGGTACGTACCCTCCCACTCAGGACGCAGTTCTGCAGATTTATAGTACAATTGTGAACCCAGTAAACATAAGTAATTGCAGCACCAAATGTGTTCGAACATGTGAATCAAAGCTGCACAACCTCGAGGAGGAGCCACAGGACGAATGCTCAAAGTTTCCATCTGAGCATAAAGCTACTCAAGTTAACAAGCTGGCAGATCCCTTTTACATTGCAAATGAATCTGATTTACTGAATAATATTGGTTTTCAAACTTGTTTGCCTTCTGGAAAACAAATTCTAAAAATGAAGAAAAGCATTGACCGTGAGTTTCAAGACTCAATGTGCATTAAAGGACACTACATAGGTAAATATGATATTAAACCTGTAAGCATATCTCAACTGTCATCTGGTTCTACCTTCTATAAAAACACCTCTTTCTAGAATATGTCAACTCACTGTACTGAGCAAGAATACAATGTTTCTGGTGATCTCTTCAATGATACAGGAAGCGATAAAGATGAACCATCAACTTGTCTCAGAACAAACCTTTCCATTTTATCGGAACCATTCTATAAGATTAATGATAAGTTCAATGAGCAGCAGTGTAGTATTTTGCTGTGTACTTCAGATGCAGCTGTGAAAATCCAAAATAATAACAATCCTCCAGAGAGTGATGCACCAAATGTGTCTGAACATGACTTTTCAGATTCACAGGACTTTGTTCCATTTTCTCAGTCTACACCAGTTTCAAGATTGCGAAGTTTAAGATCCTTCAGAGGGAGAGAAACTATACCTCTCAAAGTGTCACCCTGTGTTGGGCCAAGTCCAAGGTCAACTGGTTTCAGACAAAGGCAAAATGGTCAACTTAAACAGCAATTGTCTCAAATGCAAAAAGTGTCTCAGTGGCAATTTGGGAGCAATCATACCTCGGTTTCATTAAATTCCTCTTTGTTAAGCAATAGCCCAATTAGCACGTCTTATGACAGTGACTCTGATGAATGGATTCCACCTTCAACAGCTAAAACTCGAGTATTGACATCTCATTTATCCTGTATCTCTAAAATAAATCAATCACAAGGTGTTAAACTATTTAGACACATGTCATATGCCAATGCTGCTATAGAAACTGCTGATTTGAAAGCTGCAATAATGGGCAACAAAGAGAATGAAAGTGACAACCATTGCAGGGGCAACCCAAACATGAAAAGGCCGCCTGCTGGAAAGCATACCGCACCATCGTTACAGAATAAAGTATTCAACTCAACAAAGGTTCTTCCAAACAAAGCAGAAATGTTTGGGCCACTTATTTCTAGTGAACCTCAGATTCATAAAGGTTTAAAAGTGAATGACTGCTCCCCAGCTGCTTTTCATTCATTTTATATGAAGAGTGAGGCACCAAGTTGTTGCTCACCAGAACTATTTTAAGCAAATATAGATGTTTTTGAAGATAGGCAAGTTGCTTGACAAAAATTTCTTGTCAGGGTAAAACAAAGAACTACAATGTTTTTCTTTTAGTAAGGCACAATGAATTATTTTGTACCTTTTGTAATACAAATGTAGGATGTGAATTTCTCTATGTTCTTCGATCATCCCCACCCCCCACATAGCTGTGGCAGAAGAGTAGTAAAGTGCCTGATAACCAACCAAGCAGGGCTGTGATTTCAGATCAGTCTGTGAATTCTTTATATTAAAAGCGAATACTTGTAAAGGAATTTTTCACAAGCTCTTTTTAAAAAAAAGCTGTCTGTCTCTTTAGTAGTGTTTCTTAATTCCCTTCCAAATTGTTTGGAATTTGTTGGTTTGAAATGGGGTGATTTTGTTTGTCAGATCTTGACATCTGAGGCTTGGAACTGTGAATGATAGCTTGCATTTATATTGTGCCTTTATTGTTTCAATATTTACAAAGAGCATTTTTAAACTCCGTTTGACTCTGAGCCACATAGCAAGATGTTAGGGCAAATGCACAAAAGCTTTGTCAAAGTAATTTTAAGGTGGACTGTAAAGGAAGAGAGGGGAATGAAAGCCAGAGCTCATACACTTGGTATCTGTAGGTGTGGTCGTTAATGGTGACAAATTTGAAAGGCTAATACACAAGGTCCTTTTTGGAAAGAGCATTTGCTGAGGAGACCACAGGATAGGGAAGGATGAGACCATGAAGGGATTCGTAAACCGGGATGAGCATTTTATCAAAGCATTAAAACTTAATCTGGAAGAGTGCAGTAGTATGCATGTGGGCACATTTAACAAAAAAAATGCAAGCAAAAGACAGAGCATGACGTTTTTGTGCAGCAATCTACTAACACAACTGCCATGGAATTTTGTACATATGGTTTAGCTAATGGGTGTTGGGTTTTATTTAGGCATACTGTCCTCTAGAACATAGACAAGAACAAAAGGATATTCTCATACCTAGATTTGGTCTCAGAATATGTTTTGGTAGTGTCCAACTACCAAGGTGAAATTCAAATGGTGCATAAGAGCTTCATAAATTTCCAACTTAGAACATCTTAGTCAGCCAGATAGATAAAGAATTGAGGCTCCTTTGAGAGCTGTTAAGTGACATGTAAATTTGCTCGCTAAGCTGGAAGATTCATTTTCGGACAATTCATCACCATACTAGACAACATCATCAGTGAGCCTCCAGTGAAGCACTGGTGGTCTGGTCCACTTTTTTGTTTGTGTTTAGGTTTCCTTGGATTGGTGATGCCAATTCCTATTCTTTTTCTCAAGGAGTGGTAAATGAGATCCAAGTCGATGTGTTTGTTGATAGAGTTCCAGTTGGAATGCCATGCTTCTCTGAATTCGTGCACATGTCTGTTTGGTTTGTCCTAGGATGGATGTGTTGTCCCAGTTGAAGTGATGTCCTTCCTCAACTATATCTAAAGATGCTAGTGAGAGTGGGTCATGTCTTTCTGTGGCTAATTGATATTCATGCATCCTGGTGGCTTGTTTTCTGCCTGTTTGTCCAATATAGTCTTTGTTACAGTTCTTGCAATGATCCACTCTCACTAGTATCTTTACATACAGATGAGGTAGAACACGACTTTGACTGGGACAACACATCCATCCTAGGACAAGCCAAACAGAGACACATGCACGAATTCAGAGAAGCATAGCATTCCAACCAGAACTCTATCAACAAACACATTGACTTGGATCCCATTTATCACCCCCTGAGAAAAAGAACAGGAAATGACGGCACTGCAGGAAATGACATTACCAAGCCAAGGAAACCTAAACACATAAATAAAAAGTGGACTGTACCACCAGTGCTTCATCCAGAGGCTCATTGATTATGTTAACCTAATATGGTGACGAAATGTCTGAAAACAAACCTTCCAGCTCAGCTAGCAAACCTACATCCAGAACCTCAACCCAAACTACAAATCTTCTCGAAACTCACCATGTAATATTTGCATCAGGCAGTGGACCAAATGATTCTAATTAATTCCTGGCCTCTTTAGTTTGTTCCAAAACAGTAGCTTCCACCATTTAGAAGAACAAGAGCAGTGAATGCTTAGAAAATCAACACTTGCAAATCATCCACCAGTATGACTTTGATGCATGTTATTGGTTCTTCATGATCACTACATCAAAATCCTGAAAACCCTGCCTAACTAACAGAACTATGGAACTACAGAGGTGCAGTAAATGGCCTTAGCTTCTCAGGGCAAATAGAAGTGGTAATAAATACCAGTCTTAGCCAATTATTGCCCTGTTACAAATTTTTTTCCACTTGAAAGTTAGGATAATGACATGACATGACATACAGAACTCTGGGGGGGCATGGTGGCTCAGCAGTTAGCAGCCTCACAGCGCCAGGAATTTGAATTCGATTCTGGCCTCAGGTCTGTGTGGAGTTTGCGCATTCTCCCAGTGTCTGCATAGATTTCTTCCGGGTGTTCCAGTTTCTAGGGCGGCACAGTGGCTCAGTGCCACAGCACCAGGGTCCTAGGTTTGATTCCTGCCTGTCTGTGTGGAGTTTGCACATTCTCCCTGTGTCTGTGTGGGGTTTCCTCCGGGTGCTCTGGTTTCCTCCCACGATCCAAAGATGTGGTCAGGTGAATTGGCCATGCTAAATTACCCACAGTGTTAGGTGTGTTAGTCAGGAGCAAATATAGGGTAGGGGAATGGGTTTTGGTGAGTTTCTCTTTGGAGGGACGGTGTGGACTTGTTGGGCCAAAGGGTCTGTTTCCACACTATAGAGAATCTAATCTAATCAAAAAAACTAAAATTTCTATCAGTAATACTGAAACTAACTGAGTTTGAGTGTAATTTATTGTTGTCACATGTATCATGATACACAGTGTTGTAGAATTAGTTTTTCTTCAAATATGTTTAAATATTTCCAATAAAGTAGTAGCAGAAACCTATCATTCAGTTTAAAGAATACAAAGATATGAGAACTGGTATGTGAGTTAGTAAATTGCCACTTAATTGGTAGTTTTATATCACACAAAAAAAAGGAATTAAAGGCAGAACAATCTGGTATCAACTTTACAACACTCGAAGCTTAATAGTCAAGTACCTACCTTGCAAAGATGATCTTCAGTTCAAATTATAGCTCTTGCATCTAATACACATCTTCATATTTTGGATAGAACAGGAAAAGAATTGTAGGACTGCAGGGAATGGATTACTTTCACAGAACTCCAACATGGATCTTTAAAATACAGTTGGTTCTGCTGAAACACATGTTTCTTGAACACAAATTGGCTTTAGTGTGATTGAAGAATTTAGACCATTATCTGTATTGGTTGTAATGTGATTCTGGCCCCATTTGGTGAAATGGTGTGGCTATTGCACAATTTTCTTATAACGCAAGATCACACAAGAACAGAACTATCGTGTTATAGTGAAATGAAAATATGAGAGACTACCCGGGACCTCCTGTTTCCGAGACAGGTGCCTTAACCAACTAAGCCACAGTGCTGCCAAACTCCTGAATGGACAATACAGGCGTAATGGCCATCACCCATGCTGTAATCTTAGACCATAAAACAAAGAATCAGAAGCAGGCCATTCAACCTATCAAGTCTGCTCTGCCATTCAGTGAGATCATGATCTCACCTGATAACCCTCAACTTCACTCTCCTGATAATCTTTACCTAATAACCCTTGATTCTTATACTGATTAAAAACTTGGCTGTGTCAACCTTGAGTATATTTAATGACCCAGCCTTAGCAGCCCACTACAGAATTTCACAAATCCACTATCTTCAGGAATAAGTTCCTCCTCACTACTGTCTTGCGTGTCGCTACTAATTTTGAAATCATGCTCTCTCGCCCTAGGTATTGCCACTAGGAGAAACAATCTCAGCTTCTAGCCTGTCAATCCCTTCAGAATCTGGTACGTGTCAACAAGGTTGTCTGCCATTTTTGTTAATTCCAGTAAGTACTGGCCCAACTTACTTAACCTCTCTTCATAAAGTCCATACTTCATATCAGCCTAGTGAATCTTCTTTGGAAAATTCTATTCTTTGATATGGTTCGCAATATTCCATCTGTAGTCTGACCCGTACCTTGTACGACATTCCATTTACCTTTCCTATTTCCTGCTGAATTTAGATGCTGACTTTGTGATTCATGCACAAATCTCTGTTCTGTAGCTTTTTGCAGTCTTTCTCTATTTAAATAATATTTACTTCCTCTTCTTCCTGAAACAGGCATAACCCCACCTTATTGCATATTATATTCCATGTACCAAGTTTTTGCCCACACACTTAACCTGCAAATACTTCATGTCAGCCTCACCAATTTCCTTTCCACTTATTTTCATGACATCTGCAAATTTAATTATAGTACTTTCAATTTCCTCAAGTCACAATTTATTGTAAATAATTGTGAGCCTGCCTTGATCCCTGTAACATTCAACAAGTTACAGATTGCCACCCTGAAAATGCCCCACTTATCCCTTATTTACAGGCAGCACAGTGGCTCTGTGGTGCCTCACAGTGCCAGAGCCTGAGACTTGATTCTAGCCTCAGGCGACCATCTGTATGGAGTCTACATATTCTCCCTACTTCTGCATGGCTTTCCTCCGGGTGCTTCAGTTTTCTCCCACAGTCCAAATATACATTCCTGCCGAAGAGCTTATGCTCGAAACGTCGCTTCACCTGCTCCTTGGATGCTGCAACCTTGTGCTTTTCCAGTACCACACGTTTTGACTCTGATTTCCAGCATCTGCAATTGTCACTTTCTCCCAGTCCAAAGATACAGCAGTTGGGTGGATTGGCTATGCTAAATTGCCCAGTGTCCAGGCATGTGTAGGTTTGGCAGAATAGCTATGTGAAATGTAGGGTGATAGGCATAGACTTGGTTGGCTGGATCTGGATGGGTCACCCTTCGGAGGGTTAGAAGGGACTCGATGAGTCAAATGACCAGTTCCACGATGTCGGGATTCTTTGATTCTATCCTGACTGTTTTCAATAAGTTAGACAATCCACTATTCATGCTAATATAGAGTCATAGAGATGTACAGCATGGAAACAGACCCTTGGTCCATGCCGAACAGATATCCCAACGCAATCTAGTCCCACCTGCCAGCACCCAGCCTATATCCCTCCAAACCCTTTCTATTCATATACCCACCCAAATGCCTTTTAAAATGTTGCAATTGTACCAGCCTCCACCACCTCCTCTGGCAGCTCATTCCATACACTTACCACCCTTTGGGGGAAAAATTTCTTCTTGGGTCTCTTTTATATCTTTCCCCTCTATAAGGTCACCCCTCAGCCTCCGACGTTCCAGGAAAAACAGCCTCAGCCTGTTCAGCCTCTCCCTGTAGCTCAGCTCCTGCAACCTTGGCAACATCCTTGTAAATCTTTTCTGAACCCTTTCAAGTTTCACAACATCTTTCCGATATGGAGAAGACCAGAATTGCACGCAATATTCCAACAGTGGCCTAATCAATGTCCTGTACAGCCGCAACATGACCTCCCAACTCCTGTACTCAATACTCTGACCAATAAAGGAAAGCATACCAAACGCCACCTTCACTATCCTCTATACCTGTGACTCCAGTTTCAAGGAGCAATGAATCTGCACTCCAAGATCTCTTTGTTCAGCAACACTCCCTACAACCTTACCATTAAAGTGTATAAGTCCTGCTAAAATTTGCTTTCCCAAAATGCAGCACCTCACATTTATCTGAATTAAACTCCATCTGCCACTTCTCAACCCAATGGCTCATCTAGTCAAGATCCTGTTGTAATCTGAGGTACCCTCTTCGCTGTCCACTACACCTCCAATTTTGGTGTCATCTGCAAACTTACTAACTGTACCTCTTATGCTCGCATCCAAATCATTTATGTAAATGACAAAAAGTAGAGGGGCCAGCACCAATCCTTGTGGCACTACACTGGTCACAGGTCTCCAGTCTGAAAAACAACCCCGCACCACCACCTTTGAGCCAGTTCTGTATCCAAATGGCTAGTTCTCCCTGTATTCCATGAGATATAACTTTGCTAATCAGTCTCCATAGGGAGCCTTGTTGAACGCCTTACTGAAGTCCATATAGATCACATCTACTGCTCTGTCCTCATCAATCTTGTTACTTCATCAAAAAACTCAATCAAGTTTGTGAGATATTATTTCCCACACACAAAGCCATGTTGACTATCCCAAATCAGTCCTTGCCTTTCCAAATACATGTACGTCCTGTCCTGCAGGATTCCCTCCAACAACTTGCCCACCACAGAGGTCAGGCTCACTGGTCTATAGTTCCCTGGCTTGTCCTTACCATCTTTCTTAAATAGTGGCACCACCTTTGCCAACCTTCAGTCTTCCGGCAGCTCACCTGTGACTATCGATGATACAAATATCTCCGCAAGAGGCCCAGCAATCACCTCTCTAGCTTCCCACAGAGTTCTCGGGTACACCTGATCAGGTCCTGGGGATTTATTCACCTTTAACAGTTTCAAGACATCCAGCACTTCCTCCTCTATAATCTGGACATTTTGCAAGATGTCACCATCTATTCCCCTACAGTTTATATCTTCCATATCCTTTTCCACAGTAAATACTGATGCAAAATATTCATTTAGTGTCTCCCCCATTTTCTGTGGCTCCACACAAAGGCTGCCTTGCTGATCTTTGTGGGGCCCTATTCTCTCCCTAGTTATCCTTTTGTCCTTAGTATATTTGTAAAACCCCTTTGGATTCTCCTTAATTCTTTTTGCCAAAGCAATCTCATGTCCCCGTTTTGCCCTCCTGATTTCCCTCTTAAGTATACTCCTACTGCCTTTATACTGTTCTAAGGATTCACTTGATCTATCTTGTCTGTATCTGACATAAACTTCCATCTTTTTCTTAACCAAACCCTCAATTTCTTTAGTCATCCAGCATTCCGTATACTTACCAGCCTTCCCTTTCACCCACAGGAATATACTTTCTCTGGATTCTTGTTAACTCATTTCTGAAGGCTTCCCATTTTCCAGCCGTCCCTTTACCTGCGAACATCTGCCTCCAATCAGCTTTTGAAAGTTCTTGCCTAATAGCGTCAAAATTGGCCTTTCTCCAATTTAGAACTTCAACTTTTAGATCTGGTCTATCCTTTTCCATCACTATTTTAAAATGAATAGAATTATGGTCACTGCCCCCAAAGTTCTCCCCCACTGACACCTCAGTCAGCTGCCCTGCCTTATTTCCCAAAAGTAGGTCAAGATTTGCACCTTCTCTAGTAGGTACATCCACATACTGAATCAGAAAATGGTCTTGTGCACACTTCGCAAATTCCTCTCCATCTAAACCCTTAAGACTATGGCAGTCCCAGTTGATGTTTGGAAAGTTAAAATCCCCTACCATAACCACCCTATTATTCTTACAGATAACTGAGATCTCCTTACAAGTTTGTTTCTCAATTTTCCTCTGACTATTGGGGGATCTATAATACAATCCCAATAAGGTGGTCATCCCTTTCCTATTTCTCAGTTCCACCCAAATAACTTCCCTGGTTGTATTTCCAGGAATATCCACCCTTAGTATAGCTGTAATGTTATCCCTTATTAAAAATGCCACACCCCCTCCTCTTTTGCTTCCCTTTCTATCCTTCCTGTAGCATTTGTATCCTGGAACATTCAGCTGCCAGTCCTGCCCATCCCTGAGCCATGTTTCCGTAATTGCTATGATATCCCAGTCCCATGTTCCTAACCATGCCCTGAGTTCATCTGCCTTCCCTGTTAGGCCTCTTGCATTGAAATAAATGCAGTTTAATTTATTAGTCCTACCTTGTCCCTGCCTGTTTGACTCACTTCTGTTCTTAGCTATACCTGGCTCAGATCGATCTCTTTCCTCACTATCTCCCTGGGTCCCACCCCCCCACCCCCACCTTACTAGTTTAAATCCTCCTAAGCAGTTCTAGCAAGATTCCCTACCAGTATATTAGTTCCCTTCCAATTTAGGTGCAATCCATCTTTCTTGTACAGGTAAAGATTCCAATGATCCAAAAATGTGAATCCTTCTCCCATACACCAGCTCCTCAGCCATGCATTCATCTGCTCTATCCTCCTATTCCTGCCCTCTCGAGCTTGTAGGAGTGGGAGTAATCCAGATATTACTACCCTAGAGAACCTCCTTTTTAAAATTCTCCCTAACTCTGTAATCTCCCTTCAAGAGTCTCAATCTTTTCCCTCCCAATGCCGTTAGTTCCAATGTGGACAATGACCTCTTGCTGGCCCCTCTCCCCCGTGAGAACATTCTGCACACTCTCGGAGACATCCTTGATCTTAGCACTATTTTGCTTTTTCTCTGCTAGCCACAGAAACGTGTCTGTACCTCGGACTACAGAATCCCCTAACACAATCAATCTCTTGGAAGCTGACATACCCCGTGTTGCATTTCAGCCAGTATCAATACCAGAAATTTGGCTGTTTGTGCTACGTTCCCCTGAGAATCCATCACCTCCTACATTTTCCAAAACAGCATACCTGTTTGAAATGGGTATATCCACAAAAGACTCCTGCTCTAGCTGCCTACCTCTGTTACCCTTCCTGAAGTTAACTCATCTATGTGACTGTATCTGAGACGTCCCCCCCCCTTTCTATAACTGCCATCCATCACAAACTGTAGCTGTTGCAAATTCCTCATCGCTTCTATTTGTCTCTCCAACTGATCCACTTGATCTGACAAGATTTGCATCCAACAGCATTTATAGTAGATATAATCTGCAGTAACCCTTAAACTCTTTAAACTCCCACATCTGACAAGAAGCACATATCACTGTAAAAGCCATTTTTGCTTCTTCACAATCTACAGACTCTAAAATAATACCATCTTATTCCTCTACCCCAGGTTAAATTAATAGCTATGGCTTATATTTTAAAGTTTTAATTAAGAGACTTATCTCCAAAAACAGAATCCACTGTACCCACTACTGCAGCCTTTCTATTGGACAGACTTAAAACAACAATTAACTTATCTGATTCTGTGCTGTGATACTGGCCTCAAACTTTTATCTGAAGTTGTCTTATAGTATATCAAACGTGTTCTAAATATATTAAATCCACTGCTTCCCCTTTATCTCTCCTGCTTGTGACCACCTTAAAGATCCCAATAAATTTGTCATACATGATTTCCCCCTCATTCAGCCAGATAGAGTCTGTTTAAAAAGGATGTAATAGCAGAGTCAAACATTTAATTTCCCAATAAGAGACATGAAGTACCCCTCGCTACCTGTTTTATGACTCCATTTTCAAAATAAACATGTTACTTTGGCAGTTTTTCAATCTAATTCCAGGATTCCTGGAAGATTACTATCAGTGCAACGACTATCGCTGCAGCTACTTCCTTCAATAACCCGGGATGCATCCCATTATAGAGTTATAGAGATGTATAGCATGGAAACAGATGTTTTCTTCCAACTCATCTATGCTAACCTAACCTAGTCCCATTTGCCAGCACTTAGCCCACATCCCTCGAAGTCCTTCCGATTCATGTACCCATCTTGATGCCTTTTAAATATCATAGTTGTGCCAGCCTCCACCACTTATTCTGACAATTCATTCCTTACACACCACACTCATTTTTCATGCAGAGGTTGTCCATTAGGTCCCTTTTATTTTATTTTATTTTCTCTTCTCACCCTAAATCTATGCCTTCTCGTTCTGGGCTCCCCCACCCCAGTAAAAATACCTTGTCTAGTTACCCTATCCATGTCCCTCAAGGTCCAGGGACCCAATTTTTAGTCTTATTGGTCTCTTTAGAACTTTTTCTCTATTGATAATTATTATATTTATTTATTACAGCTCTTCTTTTTGCCCCTTAATTATTTAGTAATTTCCTTGGAAGATTTGGTTTTATTCTATAATCACTTATTAAACCCTCCTTTTTACACATTTCCAGAGTTAACTAGCCTGATCCCTGTTTGGATGTAAGAACATTACTCTGTGCTTGCTGATAAATTGGCTCCCGGTCTGAAAATACCTCCGTTCTATAGAATTTATTCATGTTTCAAAATTCCTTTCACATCCACTATGTAACCTTCTATGATCCTCCATGACTTTGGCATTTCTACAGTTCTAGCTTCTTGCACCTGCCCCATGTTCATTGCCCCATTACTGTTAGCCAATACTCCAGTTGCCAAGGCTGTAAAGTTTGAAATTCCTATCTTTTGCGTTTACCGCTCTCTTCAAGACATTCCCTTAAACTTTAGTTTTTGACCATATAAACTGCCTTGTATTGCCTTTTGCAGATTGGTGTCACATTTTGTCTAATTATTTCCCATCATAATAAGCACTTCAAACCTTTATGCTTCAGGAGTTATACAAATGAAAATTGGCTGCGTTGTGTACTTAGTCCAAAAACTGAAAGAAAGGGATTCCCAATTAAACATGAGGAGCACAGTGTACTTGGGATTGAGATGAAAATTATAAAACAAAAGTTTAATCTGATCTCTATTTAAAATGAGAATCTCCACCTGGCCTTTAATGCTTGTACAAATTATTAAAGGAAATTTGTTCTCTGATTTTCTAATGTCATGGAAACAATGATCTGTACTTGGAATATTATTTTCTAATAATCACTGAATTCTTGGAGAAGAACCAGAGGGTTATCAATAGGCTATTTATCAGAACCACCAGCCACAACTGTTTATTTTTTCTTTCCTCCATGCCATAATACACCAATCCATATCGAAAGTCTATCAATTAACTCACCATTGGCCAATTATCAAATAAAAGAAAGAGTAAATCCCATAACAGACAAACAAAATAGCAAATGTGTAGGGGGAGTTGATAGGGAAATAACTATTAATGAATACTTCCCTATGTCTTCAAAGTTAGGGTGGAGGGAGTGATGCTGATTATATTAGAGGCATTGTGAAATATTGGATAAGTATTGAGAAATGAATTAGTGTTATTTAAAATTTGATAAGTCACTAGGATTGGATGATATGTATCTATGCAGGGAGGAAATGGAGGATTCTCTTACCATCATCTCTCAAATCCTCACCTGAATGTAGGGATAGCATCAGAGGACTAAATAACTTCTAAAGCTTTTGTTTAAAAATGGAGCAACCAATTTATTCTAGGCCATTATTGGAATCAATGCAGAGAGACAAGATGATTGGTCACTAGAAAGGCATGGATTATCCAAGTACAGTTAGCACAGAGTTTTTAAAGTGAAGATCGTGTCTACCTGATTGAATCTTTGAGAATGTAGCCAGAAGAATTCATGAGGATTGTGCAGTTAATGTAATCCACATGGATTTTGACAAGGTTCCACATGACAGACAATCTTAAAATCCAGGGGAATAAAGCAAGCTGGATATAGAATTGGCTTAAGTGTCAGGGAACAAAAGGGCAATGGTTCACAGAATTGTTATGGTGCAGAAGGTTTAAGAATTAGTGCCATTCTACCATCATCCTACTCTTTCCACATAACACTTCACATTTGATTGTTTAAATAGAAACATCCAACACCCTCGAATCAATTGTTCTTGCCTCTTTCACACTTCCAGGCAGTGTAAAAACACTTTCTCGTAACAACGCATTTACTTTTGCAAATCAGTTTCAATCCAAGCCCTCTTAACCTTTTGTTTTTTTAGGAGCATGAACTGTTTCTTCTGGTCTACTATATTCAGCTCACTCATGATTTTTAAAATTTTAATCAAGTGTTCTTTTGCCCTCCTCTCCAAGAAAAGCAGTTTCTACTTCTCCAATCTTTCTTTATTTACTCAGATTTCTCATCCCGGAGTCAATCTCAGCAGCCTCTTCTGCACTCTCTCCAACATGTTCACATTTTTCCTAAACGTGTCACACAGATCGGACCATTATACTCGAGCTGAAGTTTTAAGTATCTTAGAGGTTTAAATAACCTCCCACTAATATTACTCTGCTAATATTAACAAAGCCGTAGGAATGCCAAAGTCATGGAGGATCATAGAAGGTTACATAGTGGATGTGAAAGGCATTTTGAAACGTGAATAAATTCTATAGAACTGAGGTATTTTCAGACCGGGATATCGTATCCCAATTAGCTATGCTGTCCATCTGTCCTGTTATCTTTAAAAATTTATACACAGATGCACTCATGTATCCCTCCTCCTTCAAAAGTACTACACTTTATACACTTAATCAATGATTCTTATACCAAAGGCATCACATCACACTCCTCCATATTGAACTTCCTCTGTCACCTTTTCCTCTCACTCTACTAACTTGATGGGGTAGTTCTTTCAATTAAAGGAAGGTTAGTGAGGGAAATGTCATCGGTGGGAGTAAACTTTGGCCCCTAAAGAGTTGCCTCACTTTGTCCTGAATTGTCAATAAGGAAGTAATGGAGGCATGTATGTCAGACACTACAACAGTCATTGAATCACACAGCACAGAAATAGATTGTTTGGTCCAACTAGTCCATACCGAACATAATCCCAAACCAAACTAGTCCCACCTGCCTGCTCATGGCCAACATCCCTCCAAGTGTTTCCTATTCATGTATCCATCCAAATGTCTTTGAAATGTTGTAATTGTACCCACATCCAGCAATGCCTCAGGAAATTAATTCCACATGCGAACCACCCTCTGTACAAAACAAATTGCCTCATCTCTTCTTTAAATCTCTCTCCTCTCACCTTAAAAATGCATCCCTTAATCTCGACATTCCCTATCTTAGGGAAATGACATTGACCAGCAATATTCTCTACCTTATTATTTTATAAACTTCCATCATGGGTGATTTTAATCTACATGTTGTCTGAAAAAGTCAGACAGGCGAGGATAACATAGAAGACAAACTGTTGCTTGGAGCAGTGCATTGCAGGAACTCACTATTTTACATCCAGTAATATGGAATAATACAGGATACTAAGAGATCTCTTAAGTGAAGATCCTCTGGGCATAGCAGTCCTAACATGGTAGAACTTAAAACACAGTTAAGGGCAAGCAATTTGTGTATCAAACAAGTATCATCCAAGGAACAGGAAATTCGACGTTTCGGGCATAAGCCCTTCATCAGGAATTTCTGAAGAAGGGCTTATGCCTGAAACGTCGAATTTCCTATTCCTTGGATGCTGCCTGACCTGCTGCGCTTTTCCAGCAACACATTTTCAGCTCTGATCTCTAGTATCTGCAGACCTCACTTTCTTATCAAACAAGTATCCTCAACTTAAGGGGAATTATGGAGGTACGAAAAAAAAGTTGTTTAAAACCAGCTAGGAAAATACATGAAGGGGATTATCAGTACATGAACAGTGGCAGATGTTTGAGCATATATATTTCAAAACACTCAATTTATTTTGAACTAAAAGGGCTCCATGAGAAGAATGAGCCACCCAGGGATAACGAAGGGGAATAAAAATAGGTGTCCAATCAAAAATGAAAGTGTACAACACAGCAACGAGTGGTAGGCTAGAGGACTGGGATTTGTTTTAAAACTAGCAGTGGATGACTCAAAACCTAAAAAGGGAGACAATTGATTATATAAGTAAATTAAAACGTAAAACCAACATTAAGGCCTATATGCTATATAGAAAGTATCTTCAGTGAGAGAGTTTTGGAGGATGCAATAAGGGGAAATAATAATGGGGAACAGAGAAATGGCAGATTATTTAAACCTTTGCATCAATCTTCATATTAAAACATCCCAAAGATAATACAGAACCAAGGTGCTAATTGGAGGAAAGATCTTGTAACAATCTCTGTTGAGAAACAAAGTATTTGACAAACAAATTGGACTAAAAACAGATAAGTCACATGGTCTATATCCGAGGATTTTAAAGAAAGTGTTTGCAGAGATAGTCAAGCCATTGGTGAAATATTCCAGAAATCACTGGATTCAGAAAGGGGTCCATCAGACTGATAACATCTCTAATGTGTTGTATCTGATTATGAAAGCAGACAAAGCTAGAAACTATAGGTCAATTAGACAAAACATTGTCTTGGGAAAATGCTATAGTGTTAAAAATAGCTATTATTTAAGAGAGTGGAAAATTGATTGAGTTTTTGTCCAGAGTCGCTGAAGTATTGATACTATGGAGTTGGATTGGATTGTCCTGATGATTGATGGCTCACTACTGTCTAGTTTTGCATATGGAAGTAAATCTACTTGGCGATGCCAAAGGATGACCAGTAACTAAACAATAATATTAAGTTGTGTTTATATAGCACTTTTCACATAATGAAACATCCCAAGGAGTTTCACAGGAGCATTAAAAAATAAAGTATAACACCAAGCCACACAAAAACAAAATTGG
This sequence comes from Hemiscyllium ocellatum, assembly GCF_020745735.1. Lineage (NCBI taxonomy): Eukaryota > Metazoa > Chordata > Chondrichthyes > Orectolobiformes > Hemiscylliidae > Hemiscyllium > Hemiscyllium ocellatum. The sequence goes on along the minus strand of NC_083406.1, from coordinate 62,483,717 downwards.
ATCAGGTGACCAAATTCTTAGTTCTAACAAAAAGTCACTGAACTCGAAATGTTAATCATTTTCTCTCTGCTGATACTGCCAAATCTACTGAGTTTCTCTAGCACACATTTTGTTCTTGGTTAAACAGTAAGATTTTAAGGAATTTCTTTACAAAAAAGGAAGAAGTGACAGATAGGGAAGAGAATGTTAGATCTTAGGGTGGCCAACTGAAAAGAACAGCCACTATTGATGAAGCAATAATTAGGAAAACAAGCAGCTAGAATTGAAACAACACCTTGCAAGTTTGAACCTTGTGGAGTTTTAAGTAAAAGAAAGGAGCAAAGGTGTTGAAGGAGTTTGAGACAAGAAATGATAACTTTTAAATTAAGGTATTGCTTGACCTAGAACCAATGTATGTCAGTGAGCGTGGCATGATAGGGGCAAGATGGTTTGCTGAGAGTTAGGGCACAGATTTTAGAATGATCTCAAATAACGGAGGGTTGAATTTAGAAAAAAAAACTAGGAGGCACATGAGAGTAATTAAATAGCAGCAACGATTGCATGAAAGAAAGTAAGTATCAGCAGCTAATAAGCAGAGACTGGAGCAAATTCCGACAATGTAGAAGAGGTGACAATAGGCTGGTTTAGTGATGAGAAGGGGATAATGCTTTTAAATGGGAGGAAAAAGATGGAAGTCATAATGATTTTGGCATCAGTCTTTAAATTTAAAAAGGAATCATACTCTTAGCTATTTTTGTGTAATTTTCCCTGGCACTCTGCTTAAAGAAAATCACCAATCACACCACTGGTAGAGTAATATCATTAAACCCCCTTTGTCTTTGTTGTTCAATCAAACCTTTGTCGATATGATCAGCAACTCACTGTGGAACATTTACTTTCCAAGTGTACAGCCAGGCCCAATAATTATCCGAAATAAAAAACCGAAAGAACTGCGGATGCCTTAAATCAGAAACAAAAAGTAGAAATTGTTGGAAAAAGCTCAGCAAGTCTGGCAGCATCTAAGAAGAGAAATCAGGGTTAATGTTTCAGGTCCAGTGACCCTTTCTCAGAATCATGACCTGAAATGTTAACCCTGATTTCTCTTCATAGATGCTGCCAGACTTGCTGAGCTTTTCCAGCAATTTGTTTTTATGACTAATTACCTTAGTGAGCCATGAAGAGCTTTAAACCGTTCTCCATCAAAAGACAAATCTTCCGTGTGTATTAAGTACTTAAATTATGCCTAAATTCATAATATAATGCCTAAAATGCAAAGTTTTGACACTTGTATATTGTAAATAGGTCTTCAATTTCAATACATACAATTAAAACTTGTGAAAAAAAAAGACAACACCAAGTGTGGCAAAAACATTCATTTTGTTCAGTTTTGTTTAACAAAGTAAACATTCTGTTCAAATTAATTATTACAAACTATTACTACGAACATACTGGCAGTTCTTTTATTCCAAATAACAGCACCAATAAGTACACAAGTGAAAGACATTTATGTATTTCTTAGATTACATCTATTTACTATTGGAATTATTACAATACAATATGTATAGTGATCGTTGTACTGATCTACCAGTCTGTGCGTACACCACTCTCAGCACTGCATTTAAAGTTTTGTTGTTGTTTCTGCACTCTTACCTTCAGTGCCATATCAAGAACATTGTTGTGTCAGTGCCAAAAGTAGAAACCAGAAAGTGTCATATAACTCGGCTGAAAAAATGTTCCTTCTATTTAAAAAGCAGGAGACCAACATTTTTGGAATGCCCCATGGGTTTTTAAGTCTTGGTGGGAAATTCTTCAGCAATACATCTCACTAGAAAAATTACAGCCTTTTATGTATTTGACCACATATATGTTTGGAGCTTTGCCATCTCTTCACAAGTAAACAATGTGACTGGATGCACCCAATTTGCTCTGCACATTAACAGCATTGACTGATATACAAATCTGTACTGTTGATGTCGTGTGAAAGATATTGCTGCACGCAGGCAGCATCATAAAATATTAAGCATCCTACCTTCCAGTTAAAAATCAGCAGCGACACCTTCATTCACAGTTGTTTGAGAGATATCAAAAGTTACGTTTTTTTAAAATTCTGTCTTTTCCTGGAAGCTGAACAAGATAATTAGAGTTTGAACAGCTTGATCCTGGTTTTTAAGATAATCTGACAAAAAGGAATGTAACCCTAAGTTATAGTGAACAGCAGCATTTCAATATTAGGCCCAGCATTTCTCATATGTAGCTGGTAGGGGGCAGTGGACAGTAATGAGAAGGAAACCAAGTGTCTGATAATTAACTGATTTTTTTGAATCAATATTAAAAGCATTTTTTTAAAAATGGATAAGTTATTTAACATGTTTATATATTCTTTTAAAATTTAAGCGCCATTCGGAAAAATAATGAGTTCTAATACAAAATAATTTCACCAGAATATTAGCACAACATTCAGGTACAGTTGTCAGGTATAGTCTAGCTAGCTCAGTTTTTCATTTGTCCAGTAAGGAATTAGTTTAAGTTATGTACAACTTTGACCTATATAATTAACATGATATCTAAAACAAATAATGTCAAAACACCTTGTGCAGTTTTTTGCTGATGAGCAAAACAAAAAAAACCAAATAGTCAACAATGAAATGGTTCAAGAAAAAAAAAGACTAATTTTCCCCACTTTAGGGGTAGATAACAAATTTGACAACCTATTTTGTGATACTTATAAGCATATGAAAACATATGAAATCAGAAGAGATTCAGGAAAAAAGGAAAACAAACAAGAACACTATACATTTTTTTTTAAAAAGTCCCATATGGCAGCCTGACAGGAAATGGAAGTAGAATGGAAAAAGGTTAGGACTTGATTGGGGAAGGTGAAAGTGAAGAAATTCCAGAAAATTAGTCTTTAAATTCTCTTCTGACCTCAAAATATTGTCTACAGAATAAAATTGGGAAAAACTTTTAAAATTGCAAACTATTTCATTGAAATCAATAATGATAAATTCAGAATTCATTACTTACTAATGTTATATTAGTTTGCAATTGCTGGACTAAAGTAAAAACTATTACTTTAGTTTTTCTACATTCCAACATGCAAATTGCCACAATTTTAATATTGAAAAGCAATGTTACTTGCAATTCAATAATACTGTATGCAAACTATACCAGAGTATGAGAAAAAAAATCATCTAGGAAATTAAACTTTAATTAATGGCAATGATTTAAAAGATCAATAACATTGGGAAAGTTGTGTGTCAGACTGTTTGTTACAGATATTAGAAAAAGAGTTCTACCATTACATTGTTAAAAATAACCCGCCAACGCTCACATTTGTCTGAAGATGTTCAGCCACATCTCACAGGGGTTGGAGAGTATATGAACAAACAAGCACAGCATTTGCATGTTTATACAAAAATATTTGCTTTTCCCTACAATAACCATTGGCATACTCACCCAAAACACATTTTTGGATGACTAAAATCATCTTGAATCAATGGCAAGCTCTCTCAAGCTCAGGGTGTAAGAAAGATTTCACGTCAATCATTTGGTGTTGAAAAGAAAATCACAATATGACTAAGAATTTTAGAGCTCATCATCCTCAAAATAATATTTATGTATAACAGGATTAACTAATTCACTGTGTTCTCCATGGTGTTTAGTCCTCAGGGGATTGGGGGAGATTTCCAATGAGGAACAATATTGTTAAACTAATAATAAAAAAAATTCTTTACACATGGAATAAAATTTCATTTGTATGCAAAGTTCTGTGACACAATGAGATCCATATCTCAGCTGCATATTGAGATGGTAGAGTGCAAAATTCCAGCATCAAGAGCAATTTGGAACAAGTCAATCCTGGAGCATTCTCACACAGCTTTCATGACCTGCTATCTATTAGCACTGGGAAATTTCCCTCAAAACAATTATTTTCTTTTGAGCAAGGTTAATGCCAGTGGAAAAACTAAAATAAGAGAAAGAAAAGAAATGCAGTGCTGAAGCTCAGGACTTTTTCTTTTAATTAAAATATTAGACTTAGTCAAAAATGTACAGACATTTAGTAACCTGTCTGTTCTACCAGCCAGAACACTTTTGTCATTGTATAAAAGGATCAAAATTCAATTCATTTGCAACTCTCAATTCATTGTAATGAGAATCTGAGAATCAAAACTACCTTTAAGTCTTGAATGATAAGTACATTTTAAAAGTACATTTTAAGAATAATATTCCTTTTGAAGGAAACAAATTTCTGAATAGAGTCATTTACTCCCAAACTATATCAGTATCTAGAAATACATAGTAAATACAACACAAGACAGGGTTGTATTTACTATGTATTTCTGTAAATAGTGACAGCACAACCAGTTTGTCACAATTTTCCCTTAACTGGCAAATAGTTCAAATCCCATTTACCATTCTGTTTTCAAGTTCCTTTGACACCCTTATCAAATGCTCATCTCTCTTTCTAACAGTTTCTGCCTCTAATCCTCAAAGAGTCTCTCAACTCTTCACATGAAGTAGTTTCTTTTGTCTTCAATCACTTGTATTTAATCTTATATTTGTGGCCTCTGTACCAGGCTGAGTTACTAAAGAGACTTTTTATCTAACCTACCCCATCTTGCATAAATTAGAATATCTCAAACATGGAACAATTACAACAGGCAACATTTGCTCTTTGAGAACAATAATATCAACTCTACATCACCAATAGTACTAAATGCAATGATTAAAAAATACACTTAAAAAATACCAAAAGTTACATTGGAAATTGACATTCAGGCCATGTTATTTACAGAAAACCATGAAGGACGGTTCTTATGAGAAAATTGAAAAGGGATCATTTTACTCTTCAATAGACAAATATCTTTCATATGAAAATGGATTTAAGCGGTGTTCCAAAAAGAAACCTATTCGTAGAATACATATTTGCATTTTTAAAATATATATACACACACACACACACACACAACACAAATTTATAGTAGAATGATGGTATTCACCTCAACTAATTTCAGCTCAGATAAAAGCAAATCAATTGTAATCAGAAATCTGTAATGAGTTCAAGTACTTGGCCTGCACATTGCTCAAATATCACAACAGTGACAGTCTAAAAATAAAGCACTATTTTCAACACCAATATTAATACAGGTAAAAACTGCAGTTCATTTCAAAGTACAATTTCAGAAAATTACCACAACAATCACTTCAGAGGAAGAAATAAAATAAACACTGCTGGAAAAGCTCAGTAGAGTCCAGTGTAACTCTTCCAGTTCTGAAGACGTCATATTGCACTTGAAACGTTAGCTGTTTCTCTTTCCATAGATGCTGCCAGACCTGCTGAGTTTCTTCAGCATTTGGTGTTGATTTCAGATGTCCTGCACCTCCAGCATTTTGCTTTTATCAGATAAACAGATGTTAGGTTAAATAATACTTTGGTAAAGCAACACAAGGTGACAAATAGCTGAATCTTGCTCTTAGGTCCCATATTCTCTGTTCTGGCTGCCAATATTTTTGCAAGGAATCAAAGTAGGTCTGGATTCATTAGTTTCCTCATTACTGTCTTCTGCCAAGCTACCACTGCAGCTGTGCTACACACAATGCAAAAGTGCTGTTTCCTTTTTAAAAAAATCCCTTTGCCATCATACATTACAGATATCAAATATAATAAAACATTTTAACTTTGAATGGTATTTTGTGATGGTTTATCACCTAGTTAATTAGTTTATTTTTACATTTAAAAGACCAAAAAGGTTCTGTGGAAAGTCCTGAATGACAGTATCCTATTCAACTTGCAGTGTAGAAGACAGAATGTAAAAAGGAATATAGCTTCTGCCATCAGCACAACTGAGAATACTTCATAATTGTCTACAACACCACAGCATGTAAAAATGATCAGTGTTTGTGAGTAAACTGCTAACATATTAACAACCACATGAGGCTGTTATGCTCAATGTAAAGTGCAATGATATCAAAACAAGTGTTGAGGGTACAAATGTCACTGCTGTGGTTATAACATTGGTAGAAATTGGTGCACAGTGATTACAAAAGTTGTGCTTTGTTTTGTAATGGTCTCCTAATTTCAAATGTATTATATTAAATAAAACCTTTTTTAAAAAACCAAATGCCTACCATTAGTTTCATTAGAAGAGCAAAGAGAGATTGGTACAAATCATGTTACAGGCTTGTAGAATAGATTGCAAACAGTTTTGTAATTAATAACCATATGCTTGAACCACTAATTAGTATATGATTTTCCATAACTGTCTTGGTATTAGAATTCTGAGTTTACTACAAATACACATTTTACTGAAGCTTTACATGTTGCATTAATCAGGACAATTTGCAAGCAACTCCAATGTAAAGGGATGATCTGGGAATGCCTGTGTTAGACTGGGATGGATAAAGTTAGAAATCACAACACTAGGTTATAGTCCAACAGGTTTATTTGGAAGCACTGGCTTTCGGAGCACTGGTTACCTGATGAAGGAGCAGTGCTCTGAAAGTTTATACTTCCAAATAAACTTGTTGAATTATAACCTGGTGTTGTGTGATTTTTAACAATGTAGAGGGAAAACATTTTTATAGCTTGCATACAAAAGATGACTTTCCATTTACATTGGCATAGTTTCCAAATTGTTCTAATGAGTGCAACACAGAAAGCATCAGCAATACGTGTCTTTTTTCAGTAATCCACTTGATGGAGAGATGTAAATATATTAAAATAAGCAAAACATGTGAATTTACCAACATGACCATCCAATTATGGGTACAAAAAAGCAATTGCACTACTCGAGTTGGTCCATCTCTTTACTAAATGGGTAACTTGCTAACATGATAAAATGTAATTGAACTATTTGAGGCATTTCTATCATTTAGAATCCTACTTTGACTAGGATATAAAAAGCCAAGCATAACAGATGAGTTTCCATGGTAACATTTTAAACAATGGTTCAGCATATGTCAGTAATGTTATTGTAATTCATAACTCCATTAGGACGTTTGGTTGAACTGGTGTCAGTAACACAATGGTGTAATTCATTTCTGGTGCTTTTCCTGTATTTTCAATGTTTGACAGTTAATACATTTAAAAATGCTTGAGGTAATTAACATTACAAAATAATTTCCACTCAGGAAAAAATATGGTGGTCCAGTGCTTTCCTCTAACCAAATTCCCACAAAATATTACATTCCATACATTAGAAGTGTGTTAATATTCACATTTAGCCCCATGGCCAGTACATAAATGCGGTTACGATGGCTTATCCAATTTATACAAACAAGGAAAAGTACAGATTTAATGCTTAGTCTGCACTGAGTTAAATCAGCCTCAAGAAGGTGACCTCCAACATTGGGTAAGACATAAACTATTTGTTCCTTCTCTTGGTCACTCTCTAGGATTGCTTCTGATAATCTTTGTGGATATATGAATGTCAGAGAAATAAGGGTGTCATCACACATCACAAATCCTGAAAAAAAAATAGTATACTGATAGTTCATAATCCCCTTTGGGCAAGAGAACATTCTATCAGTGAGAATGTTTCTCAGGATAAATCACTATTTACAGAAAGGATGTGGAACAGTTCAGAAAGAATAACCAAATATAGGGAAGATTTCTATGTATAGAAAACTCAAAATAATTCATTAAATGAAATGTTTTCTTTATCAAGTTAGGATTCTGCTTCATAACACAGACTACATCTTCCCTGATGTCTTGAAGCAAAGGTTTACAGAGGCAGACCTAAAGCTTAAGCTGAAATCAGAACTAAATGGTCACTGTACAATAAAATGAACCATGTAGTTCAATCAATAACTGATGTAAAATGAGTGGAAAAAAAACCAAGTGTTTGAGCCATTTGCATAAATTCTACACAATTGATGAAATGCATTGAGTGTGGGGAAACTGAAGTCAGCAAAATATCCGACAAGGGGCCTTTTAAAAGGGGCTTAGGTGATCACATGCAGTGCTTATAAGAAAATGCACAAATTTCATAAATTCCAGTCACCTCTATTCTCAAATGTCAATTAAAAACTCATCTAGCACCAATATATTATCTGAAGCATGGGATCATCAAGACCAAAAATAGTTTAAACAAATCAAATACAGAATCTACATTTTGTTAACTTTTTTAGTAAACTATTAATACTACCTTCATCAATAAGCAGCAGCAAAATGACTAATTCCGTACATCAAATAAGCATTTGGCAAAGCTACCTCAAAACACAGCAAAGTTGGTGATGATAAATGTTTTCAATATTCTAGATATTGTAGTGTTACTTTTACTTAGATACTCTGGAGCATAAAAGCTTTCTACATTTGTATGTTTTATTTTAAATATCAACCTGCCATGCTGAAGCTCAGGAACCACCTTAACCTTTGGTCAATAAGGTAAGAATTGCAGGAATCTTCTTCTCCATCAGATTACCTCGGCAAACCATCAGCTCTAGTTCATGGCTAATGTTCACATCAAATTAATTAAAATTGCAACAGTTCAAGTAGCTGATGCTTCTGCCTTCACCAGGCAAAGGAGATGCTACATTATTGACCAGCGTGTGCTGCTTTGCCTCTCCTATCAACTGACATGCAAGGTCAAGAAATAGTTTTTCAACATTGTCCGATTCTTTCGCTGATGTTTCCAAGTAATGCATATTCTGAGATTCTGAAAATTCTTCAGCCCTTTCTCTGGATACTTCTCGTTTCTCTGCTAAATCAATCTTGTTGCCTGTGAAAAAGGAAAGGGGTAGTGTTAGAACATAATGGCAAATATTTGTATCAGGACAAAGTCATACCATTTAGTTGAGGTCTTCCGATTTAGTCAATGGTCAGGCCCAAGGGGGTGCAAACAGAGTTAAGCTGGTAAGGAGACCAAAAGGGGAGGAGCACAGGACCAAGCCTCTAATTGTCCAGTAGTTCTAAAGGTTCTTCGGAGTTGTTCAGATGACAGTGCAACTTTAGGGTGGATGAGCAAACTGCCCATGGCACTGTGATACAGGAAATCATTCAAGAGAGGGAGCAGTTAGCAGTGCTGGGAGCTACTACAGTGATGCAGATTAATACTGTTCTCTGCAAAGAACAAGAATACATACTTGCAAAACCTACCCAGTCTCTGTGGAGGATCTAATTGTCATGGTCCATATAAGTACCAATGACATAAGTAGAACTGGCAAAGAGATTCTGCAGATAGGGAATGAGAAAGTAGGCACTGAACTAAAAAGCAAGATCGCAAAAGATAATAGTTCAGACATTATTACCTAAACCTTGTACAAATTGGCATAGGATAAACAAATTTGGAGAGATGAATACATTGCTCAAAGACTGGTGGGGGGTTGGGATTAGGTTCAGACACAAAGTAGACAATTGATAGCATACATTGAAGTAAATAAATGTGATTATGGGTGGCACTGGCTATGGGTGGTATAGTGGCTCAGTGCTAAGCACTGCTGCCTCACAGCACCAGGAACTCGGGTTTGATCCCCGCCTCAGGTGACTGTCTGTGAGAGTTTCCTTCGGGTGCTCTGGTTTCCTCCCACAATCCAAAGATGTGTCAGTCAGGTTAATTGACTGTGCTAAATTGCCCATAATGTTAGGTGCATGAGTCAGGGGTAAACATAGGATAAAGGAATGGGTCTGAGTGGGTTACTCTTCAGAAGGTTGGTGTGGACTTGTTGGGCTGAAGGGCCTGTTTCCATACTGTAGGGAATCTAATCTGAGAACTAGTACAGTGGTGTGGCTGCAGAGCGAAAAGGATTGTGAGGGTATTCAATGTTCAAGAGGAATAGGTAAAGATGGAAGGTTAATATTGTTAATCAATGGAGTAGTTAAAAATGAACTTGTTTCAAGAGATCAGATGTAGAATTAGTGTTGGTGGAGACTATGAATAATAGGAGATAGCAAATCACTAGTTGAAATAGTCAACAAATCCCCTAACAGTAACCACCGATTTTATACACAAAGAAATAATGGGGGCTTGTGATAAAAAGATGGAAATAGATCACGGATGATTTTAATCTACACATAAACAGAGGGGGAAAAAAAAATCAGACTGGCAATAGTAACTCTGAAAGAGGAGTTCATAGAATGCTTGTGAGATGGTTTCTTACAGTAGCATGTTAAATTGACAAGAGACTAGGTTATATTATGTGTGATGTAAAAAGACAGGATGAATTAATGACTAGAGTAACGACCACCCTAAATCACAACCACAATATGATTGAATTTTACATCGGATTGAAAGGGAGAAGATTAGGTCCAAAACGAGCATTTTAAACTTATGGGCACTAATGTCAGTATGAAAGCTGAGCAAGCTGAAGTGAACTGTCATACTAGGATAGGAAATCGATTAATACAGATGCAGTGGCAGATATTTCAGCAGTTTTTCACAACACTAAGACTAAGTGTATTCTTTCTATTAAGGAAAATGGTTAAAAAAAGGACCCATAAGCAAAAATGTTTCGGGAAAGTATCAAACTTAAGGAAAGCAGCATAACTGCACAAAGATTAGTGGCAGGTCAAATGATTGATCAGAATGCAAAGAACAGCAAGAAGTGACTAAACAGCTAATCAGGAAAAAGAAATATAAAAGTGAATAGCAAGATTTTCTACAGTTACTTAAAAAGCAGCCACCTGGAGAGTTAGAACAGAATCAATAATAGGATCAAAGTGAGGAAGTCAACAGAGTTGTTCAATATCTTGTAAAACATGTTTTTGGATATAAAAGCAATATTAACATTTTAAGTAGGAATGTTAGACAAACCAGCTTTAAATCTTTGAATCTGAAGCAAATATTTAATCTAAAAACTGCTACGTTCTGAAAGAAAAACATTACAAACATTCCGCAAGTAGAAATTCCCATTGTCTTCGAGTCTTTCCCTTTATATTTCAATGAAGGTGTCTATATTGCATAGAGCTGATAACATAACATGATATGTTAAGGTGATCTTGCTAACAGTACGGGCTACATGTAAACAACATTGGACAAATGTTTCTGTGGTGCTTCCAACCAATACATCAGTAAACAAGTTGATGCAGTAGGTTCAATACAATTGGGTCAACTTTAACAAGAAGGATTTATCACAAAATTTTACAAAAACACCACTATTATAGAAGTATATTCCTCTTTTAGAAGGACAACAGAATCTCAAGCAAGAATCAACTGATTAATTCCACACCTTCACCCTCCACCCACCATCTCACCTCACCCAGCCCACCCCAGAACTGCAGGAAAATGCAGAAAAATGTAAATGAAGGACACACAAGTTAGCTGGTTTCCTCTCAGTCATAAATTAAAATTTTTGTCACAACAGGCAAGTACAAATTCCTCGAGAACAAGAGGTAAAGAAAACACAGTTTGGGGATCACTGTTGCTTCACAGTGCCAAGGACTCAGGTTCGATTCCAACCTTGGTGATTGTGTGTTGAGCTTGTATGTTCTACACATTTCTGTGTGGGTTTCTGCCAAGTTCTCCAGTTTCCTCCCACGGTCCAAAGATGTGCACTTTAAGTGACTTAGTCACGTTAAATGCAGGGTTACAGGGATAGAGGAGGTGCAGATGTGGGTTGGATGCCCTTTGAAGGGTTCATGCAGACTCAAATGGTCCAAATGGTCTCTGTTACACTGTAGGAATTTTATGATTAAAAAAAACTCAAGAGGAATCATGAACTGGAGTAGGGGTCAACTGTAATCCATTCAGAATTTTTGAAGACCATATGAAAGAGGAGGAGTAGGCCACTCAGCCTATCAGGTCTGCTTCACTCTTCAATAAGATCATGACTGAGCTGACTGTCACCTGAAGCCCACCTTCCTGCCTGCCTTCTGTGACCATCAGTTCCCCCATAGATCATAAGTTAATCATGGGTATATTCAATGATACAATGTCTTAAATATTCAAATCATATGGTAGGAATGTGGAGTTGAAGCCAGAACCAGATCAGCAGCAACCTTACTGAATTAAAGAAAAAACTTCTGCTCTGAAATGTATCTGCCTCAACCTCCACTGCCATGAATTCCAAAGACTAAGGATTCTCAGTATAAATTTCTCCTAATATAAACCTTGAATTAGAAACATATTTTTAAAATTATGCCTGATAACATTATATCTCCCCATCATCTATTCAACCTTAGCAAGAAATGAAGAACAAACGATGCTTTAAACTCTTTAGAAATATGTCAAAAATATTAGATTTAATCAGACCTCAAACAAATAGAATTCCTAACCTTCCTGGAAAGGTCAGGAAGTATTGCATAGTTTACTATTAGTCACATGTATTGTGGTTATGACAAAAATCTACATTTTTGGGGCATTAGTATCACTTTGATCAGTGATGCATTTTCAATTAAACAACATTTGTTACTGGTGCAATCAAACCTCTTCCTATGTCTGGTTTTCTTTCTAATGAATCTTTCCTCTAATGTTTAAATTCCCACCCCTGTACCCCATGCTCTAATTTCCTACACTATTTTCACAAGCATGGCCCTATTCTTGAAATTTGGCATGCAACAGATATTGGCGCAAAATCAACCATTAGAAGTAAATGCAATAATGTGTAGAATTTAAGAGACAGCACATGGCCTTTAATAGAACCAACTAATTCTAGGCATCACCATTGACTAGAAGCTGATCTGACTCAAAACAGCATTTTGACACACGAGCAGGACAGAGACTCAATAGTCTGATGAGTGTCATTTCCTGATCTCTTCAGAGTCTTGCCACCATCAACATGGCTCAAATCAGGAATGTGATCATATTTAAATTTTATTCTTGGACCTTTATTAATATTCATTCTCTACAGCACTGGCATATATTACTGTAGAATATGCAAAACTAAAATTCACTGTAGCAATGTAATAATTTCAACATTAACTCCCTCCCAATGATCTCAGCAACCTAAGCAGTACTGTTATGGGAATCCAACTGCCTCCTAGAGACATACCATTTGGTTTTAGACATGTATCGCTGAGGTGTTACTGGATTGGAATCATAAATTCTCTAACATTGAAAGAATACCATCAAAAGGACTGTGGTTATTCAAAAGAAAATATGTTCCTTTTCAAGGTAGCAAAATGTACATTGCTAATTTGTTCCTTTTGATATGAACAAACAAACCAAGGCTCTCAGTTTTGCCTTATCAAAAAGGTTGATAATTCCAACATAGCTCTTCCTACTTACCAACTAAAACAGTGGTTACTTTATTGCTAGCGTACTGTTCAATCTCCCTTAGCCATTCAGGAAGACAGCGAAAAGATTCTTCACAAGTGATATCATAGGTCAATATTAAAGCATTCGCACTGCGGTAATAGCTTTGTGTGATGGATCGAAACCGTTCTTGACCGGCAGTATCCCAGATCTGGAGCTATGGGAAAAAAAGAAAATAGGAAAACAAATGATTCTCTGGAAAAAGACAACTTTGGACCTCATTTTCACCTAACCGGTCTAGAATGAAGATGAGGAGATTGGGTTGACTAGTTGTTACATTTCCCATTAGATTTGCTATGGGAGTAACTTGATTCAGTTTCTTCCAGAATGTGAAAGGCTAAAAAGTTACTCCCATTGTTCTTCCATTTTCTTTTGTAGGGATTCATATTAAAATGGATTTTCTTTACATGAACTCTTATTCTACACCCCATTTCACCAGAAGCGCTATGCCTTCCCAGTGTTGACTTGTGAAGTCTCCTTACTTCTCTCTACCACCCACACTATGAATCTTATCTTACAACTTAAGATTTTGTGAGGTACCTTGTCAAATGTCTTCTCAACGTCCAGATACCACACATCATGTTAACCTATCTTTCAGAGGAGAAAGAGATATTGGAAGAAGACTACGTTGACGCATGGAATATAAACACCTACAAGCAACTGGAACTATTGAAAGATAAAGCATAATAATAACAACATGAACTGTAGAAAAGGTTGAAAGTAAATAAAACACCCTGTACCTGCCAAACATGGCAGCTAATGATTTGCCAAACTAACATGGATCGTCCAACTCATTAGGGTCGTGTGAGGGCATCTATGAGAATGGGGACTGCAGCACACAACCTTCCTCCACTATAACCAAATTCTTCAGCATAGATTCATTTGTGAAATGTGAATGTCCATGCTAATCCTGCATCAAACTCTTCAGTCATGGGAGAGCCCACAGAAAAGAATAAATTCATTTGTAGCTTGGATATACTTGAACAAGATGGAATCAACAATGCCCAAATATTTATGCAGCGCATGGCTGAACAGTGTAATTTCAAAGTATCTGTCAGTTGGACAAACTTACAAAACTGACTAAATTGCAGTAAAAGGCATGCTGGTTGGTTTCATTTTGTGTTTTCAGACAAAAAGGTGAATGCATAATGCTTGTGGTAAATACTAGGTTCCACAATCAAGATATCACATTTTCTTCACACAATTGCATAATACTGTGAAGGCTGCACTTGCTTTATTTTTGGGGGGTTGTCCGTTACTATCGAAATAAGTTCTAACCAACAAGAATGCCAGATAATTGGCCCTTTGTAACAGAATGCACTGTTAATTCAAAGCAGAATAAATGAATAACAAATTTAATCATTCTTGCAGCAATCTGTTAGTTTAAATTCCCAGCACATATTGCCTGCAGTTTGAGTTAGTGTTCTTGTGCAGTTTTGCAGAAGCCAAATGGCCTCCTTCTGTGTTATATCCATTCCCTGATGATTCATTTTTATTTAATTCTACTATCCTTACAGTTTGAAAAAGTTTTCGTGGGAGGTATAGAGAGACAACAGAGAAGGAAAGAAAGTGCAAAGGAGTTAAAACAAAAACACTGCTATACTCAAACAAATATGAAACGCTGCAGCAAAATATTTAAACCCCTAACATGGCCCCATGCTCATTATGTATTGCAAAAACTTGGACTGGAGGGAAAAATATTAGAGAATAAAGTTATTTCTGAAGTTCCAAAGTCAATATGTAGTAAAGCAAAATTCATCTGGCTGCTCAGCTGGTCAGTGACACATTTCACTTTTACGGATTCAAACTTTTCAAGCACTGTCACTAAACAAGATGTCCTCACTTGAAGTCAGGGCTACAGTCTTGAAATTCAGGGACTTCAAGTGAAACATGTCTTCTCATTGGAATCATTGCTGAAGCCAGAATAAAAAAGGTTCCTGAAGACAATTTTAGCCTGGACAAAAATAATGTAAACAGTAGATTTTATACAGCATTGCTAGCTGAAATAACCTGCAAAACAACAGAAAATTACTGAATATAACAGGAATACTCCACAAGTTAGTATTAGGCAACACTTAAGAAGTGACTGCAGTGTCTCAGAATACAAATGCACATGAACGTCTGTGCTTATGCAAAGCTGTAACTTGTAAAGTTGGCATCAGTAAGCTCTGGCTACATTTTAATTAGGTCTACACAACTTACATACATTGAATTCAGAAGTTTCAGGAATTTACATTTGTAGCCAGTTTTCAACATCTGTGCCTAAAACCTGACTTTTGAGATCAGCTACATCACGAACTACCACAGCGAGTCAATCTAATTGCTAAGTCACTGAGGGATTTCACCTCAGACCAGAAGCTTGCACATTCCAGTCTTTGAGGCGCACTCATTCTAAATTCACTGGAGTTGGATTACCCAATTTTTATCATCAACCTCCCCTTTTCTCGCTGCATTCTCTGGACACCATTTCTTTGTCCACAATAAAAACTAATGCAAAACGTTCATTTCATATTTCTCCCATCTCCTGGGTTCAAAGATGACCTTCTTGATCTTCGAAGGGCCCTATCCCCTCTCTAGTTACCTTCTTGCTCTTAATGTATTTGTAGAATTGCATTGGATTATCCTTAACCTTATCTGACAATGCTATCTCATATCCCCTCTTTGCTTTCCTGATTTCTTTCTTAAGAACATCCCTACACTCTTTATATCTTTCAATTGAACCAAGCTGTCTCTATCTAAAATAGAATTCTCTTTTAATCTTGACTAGAACCTCTACCTTTATTCAACCATTGTTCTTTAATCTTACCAGCCTTACCCTTCACTCTAACAAGAGCATCAATGCCTCTGAACTCTCATCATCTCGCTCTTGAAAGCTTCCCACTTATCAGATATCCTTTTACCTGCTAACAGTCTGTTCCAATCAACTTTTGAAAGTTCTTGTCTTATACCATTAAGATTTGCCTTAATCCAATTAAAAATTTTGACTTCTACAGGAGGCTTATCCTTTTCCACAACTATATAAAAGCCAGTAGAATTATGGTCCTCTCCAATTCTAAAATACGTCTCCAGATGCTTCAGAACAGCAAATTACCACTCTTGGGAAAACAAACTGATCAGTCAAATGGAGGCAACCATTGAAATTTGGTTCAGATGCTTACAAAGACAATCTAATGCCAAACCTGGCAAATCTGACATATTCAGAGGTGGCATAGTTGAACCCATCAACAATGACATTAATTGCCAATTCTGGAAATCCATGCCAAACCTGTTTGGATCCTTCAGCTGAGGGAGAATCCAGAGAAGACTATGAAATGCATACAACCACATCACCCTCAAATCATAAAAGGAATCCACTGTGGAAAAAAATGCCTCGGTCACAAGATCAAACAAAAAATCCATTTCACTAATAAGTCAATATTTTATTTCCTCTCAAACATCCTGGAGTTTCCTTGATCAGGATTACCAAATTCAGAATAATTGTGCTGCAGATGCATGTTCGTTAGGAACAGGTTATGATTGCACAAACTTTTCACCTAATATTTTGATATCCACTCAGATATTCAGGAATGATGTTTTGCTGCACCAACCTACAGCACCTTGTATTGTCAGTGGTTACTCACTGACTGTCAGATGGGAAATAAATTATCTTTTTTCTCTCTGCTTTAAATCAAATTTGAACAGACATCCCTGTTAACAAAAATAAACAAAACTAAGTGACATGAACTTTTGGCTCAGTTTATTGGGCTCAGCTTTCAAATTGCAAAGGAATGCGATTTGTGAAACAGAGCATTCTGTTCTCTAAAAAGATTGTAAAACTGTCTCATGTTCAGCATGTGGCATTACATGACCAGGCACAAGTACAAGTTTCCAAAAACACTATTTTCAGAAACTGCCTCAATTTCACTATACCCTGTGATAGTTAAATCTGGTGCATTATCCCACCAAAATCCTGCAGGTTTTGATACAGCTGACCATGACAACTTTTGCCATTGACAAAACATGGAGCAGATTTTCACAGTCCAGGAAGCTATCCACACCTTTAAAACATAGTCAGCAGTATTTAGAAGCCAAAGTTCTGCCCCCATTTTGATCAGATCAACATTTAGCACAAAGGTGGATAGTATAATGTGAATCACAAAAGGGAGCAAACCCAAAATGAGCAGACTATTTAAATGTAACGCCAACCTTATAAACATCCCATTATAGCTGTTGCAAGGGCCTAATGAAGTGAGGGAATCACACATTGATGGAGGAGATTTAAATTTTCTTTATGGGGTAGATAAGATCTATATATCATGATCAGAAATAAAATAGGCTGAAGTGGTCAGAGAGGCTCTATATCTCGGACCAGAATTCTAAAGTATAAATTAAAAATAAAACATTACTGTCAAGACATGCAGTTTTAATAGAGTTCTTTACTGACACTTCCTCAAGGGCTAGTGTGTCATTATCAATGCTTGTCTGGGTTTCAAAAGCTGCGTTTATATCAGCAGGATTTTAGAGTTCATTGTTTGTGTGACAGTTTAAGAAGAGGTTGCCAAATGACTTGTTGTGTTTTGTATAGGATGGGAATAGAAATCTGTTTTAGAAAAGACAAACCACTTAATATGTAAAAGCTTTAAATGGCTTTCTAGAAATGGAAGCCTTTTTGCACCATGATCAGGTGTGTAAAATCTTGAGCTGTATTAGATAAGTCCACATCTTGTTTGTAGGACTCTGGAGATCCAGCCATAGAGATCATTGGTTAGTGGTTTTGGAGCTTGCATGGAGGGGACGTGAATGTGCTGGGCATGGGAATAATGGGGGTGTATAATTCTGCATGGAGGCAAGGACACAACAACTAACTGGGCAAACAATTTCTAAAACTACTGGGACAAGTCATCCTGAAGAAACTGGCCAAGCCTTCACATCAACCAACCTTGGCACTTGACTATCCCATTGCTAATGAACATCGGTTTCATGATGTAGTGACCCAACACAATCGCCCTCTACCTCACCTGAGAGAAAAAAAAAGGATTTAATGGAACCCTTTAAATAGAAGGCTACTGAGCCAGGAATTTACACAATTTCAAGGTTTCCACTTGACAGAACTGCAAACTATATGGAATTTGTTTAAAAAAAAAAGTCCATATATGAAACATTCCAAGCAGCATTAGTGCAAATGCAAGATTTTTACAGAAGACATCACAAATCAGACAGTTGTTCCTGAAGTCTGGGAAGATGAAGAAATGGAGTGGAACAGAATCACTCAAGTCCTCATGTGACTCAATGTATTTCTTCGGTTTTGCTGACATTGATCTGAAGGAACTTTTGACTCTGGAACTTTGTCAGACAAACAGAGAGATAGAAATGTAATAGCTGTGGAGACAGAAATACAGGCAAATAAACATACTTTGGTGTTATTAGATGTTGTGACATGTAGACAATGAGAGGACCAACAGCAGAGTTCTAGAGAATAGGACAGGATCCATTCAGGAGGGCTCTGAAAGTAGTTGGGCTCATGTTGCATTTCATTGGAACACAAAGAAGCTGATGAAAGAGACACTAGTGAGAGAACAAGATGAAGATTTGAAATGAGGCAGCAGCTGAAAGTTTGGGTGATGCAGCTGACTGAAGAGAGACATTCTTCAGGACAGTCAGTCTTCATTTGGTCTACCCAGTGAAAAGCAAACCAAAATGTGAGTAACAAATTTAGTAGAACACACATTTCCATTGCACCTGTAAAAGAGCTTTTTTCGGCCTCAAGTAGTGAGGAGAGAAGAGAATGGATAAGTGCATTGTCACAGTGCCACATTTAAAAAAAAGGCTAATCCTTCAACAAATCCTAGTCTCATCTTGCAACTCTCCATAAAAGTAATGGGACTGCAGCCATTTCACATTTAGCTCATCTCTCCTCACCGTTCATGCTCAAACACTTCCTTGATAAAGTAGTGACTTACTTATCCTTTCAAACGAGTATACTGGCATTTGTTCACAATACACACTCCGACACTGGAGAGAACTCTTCGCCCTTTGTCACTTCGAGTTCCCAATTAAACTTACAATAAGCTCGAAGAGCATGTCATCTTTAATGAGGCACTTCTCAGCCTTTCAGCCTCAATACAGAGTGCAACAATTTCAGATTTTACCTTCCAATCAACTTTAAATGTATTCTTATTTTCACATTTGAATGGCATCAACTTATCCTACTGTCATTTATATTGGCTTGAGATACATCCTTGGTTTCATTACCAATCCTATAGGCCTTGCACCATAAAACTGGGACATTTAATCTCTTTATTCTACCCTATCACAGACATTTTCTTTTCTCCCCCCACTTCTCCCAGACTAAATTGACTTACAACGTACCAGTTCTAATCCTTCTCAGTTCTGATGAATGGTTATCCACTAGAAATATGAATACTGTTAATCCTCAAAAGATGCTTTATCTATTTCCAATATTGTCTGTTACTTCCAAATCTTTCACTTATTCAAAATCTGAACTCTACAGCTTCACAAAGCAAGCAATTCTAAGAATACAGCTCAGAATTTCACAAAATCTCTGTTTGAATTAACAGATAATAAAATCAAGAATATTTAATTCTTGATTTTGAATATTTAAATCAAGACATGCACAACGTAATCCTTTCAATTTAATCAGATACTTGACACAAGGAACCATGAAGGCAAAAATAGCTGAAGCAAATACTTGTGTGCGCATGGCTTGGTCAGCAGGTTATTGTCGAAAGATACCATACAACAATTGCAACACCACTCATAGCACCACCGTTAACTATGGAAAACAGGCAGCTGCATTTTCATTGTGCAGCACATTAATTTTTTTATAGCAGTTTGAAGTGGGAGAAAATATTATCCACTTCTTTGTGCAGACTAAACAACAGAGTTTGGGTGGTAAAAATAATCCAAGTTTCTACACTTTCTCCTTATACCCACAGCCTACAATTGATCCTGCATATTTATATCATCTGAACATATTACCCTTATGTTTTATTTTATCTCATTGTCATGCTTTTGTCACAAAATGTGGCACTCCCTTGACACCCATTATAATTTCCTCTGTCTATAACTTGAATGACAATATGCAGTTCATCCACCATGTACATTTAAACTACTAAACGATTTCTCATGGCTTAAAATGTCAATTTATTTCTTAGAAGTAATCTCGCTTTTTGGATTGTGTAGTGCTGACATGAAGGTAGGTAGTAAAGGCAGCAGATAATGCTGATATCAGCAAAAAAAAAATGCCCTCTTCAGAAGTGCTTTGAGAAATCTACAAGCAGCAATTTTGTTCATTTTCTTTACAGCACTTGGTTAACATTGCTTCATACTGCTGCCAAAAAAACAGTAATGGATCTTAAGGGATTTGGCCCATTTGAACCAATTCCTTTCATATACTTCAGATACTTCTCTCACTGAAGATCGATTTTATCATTGTGCAAAATGATAAAAGTCAGATTTCACACCGTAATATCTTTTCAGCCTTATGATGTTAAAGATTTTATGGCATTATTCCAAGTACAACTTCTTGCAGCACCGCAAATAATCTGATATCTGCTGTCACATTGGAATGTTTTAATGATCATTGCAGCACGAGTGAAATGTCTGTGAATTTTAGTGAGGCAATGCTGAAGGGCTCAACTCAGCAACGTAGGGAGATTTGAGCAGAGCAAATTTTTTATCCCAAGCAGCTGCTCTTCCATTACACCAAAGCTTCTGTACATTTGTGCAATTCCTACACCCCTAAAACAGGGTGTTGACACTAATGCAGCCTTAAAATCTAATATTTTCTACTTTTAAAATTGATTGACTCACTTCTTCCAGAATCCAGTTGTCAGAAACCAGATATACACTGAAAGATGTGGTCCAGGACCTCTCAGAAGTCCCGATGCACTGACTATACAGTCATTGCCCATGAAGTTGAAATTTCAAAGTTACCCAATGTGCAAACTCCTACAAGACAAGTCTTCAACTCTAAGTTAGAATTGGAGCCTTTGCAGGGTCAGAACTCTCCAATTACACTGACTCCCTCATACTACAGATACTCGATCTCCAGGAACCTGATCTTTCCTACACACTTTGGTTAAACTCCTTGCACCCTATCACAGCCACCCACCTGCCACTTGCACACCTTCAACCTCAACCTGCACAACTCATAACTGCCTCTCACCAGCTTCTCTGCACCTCACTTACTAGTCTAGCCACTCATCTGCCTGCACCTAACTTCGCACCCACATACCTTTATTCAGTAACTGTCAAAAAGTGCTTTGAAACAGATAAAACATTTTATTGACTTGAATGCAACAGCTATTGGCCTGTTTCTACAAATGGTTCATGCTAATGTTACCTGCATGTTTGCTGGATCACATCTGTGGTGATGGATCATATATTGAAGGTCTGGCCAAACAGGCACGGGGCACACGTTGGCACAGGTGCACATGTAGGCAACTGCTCATCTAATTGCCCCTTAGTTAACATTTCCTGTTCCCTAGTTCCATTTGATCTTGGGCATCTCTCCCAGATCATTGTAGATGATGGAAGATTCCTTTTTCATCTTTTCACAAATTAACATACAAAAACAATTATGAAAAACAGACAAAAGCAGCACATGACAACATTATGTTCCTGTCTTTTATCTGAATACGCAAGTTCCAAATGTCCTTTTTGCCAGTATTTAAGTATTTATAAAGAAAGCTTCTTAGAACTTGATTTTTATCAGATAGCTGACTGCTACTCTTCACTAAATTCAATCCTAAAATTCTCCACTCTTCAGCACCTAATTTAAAACTCCAACATTCATACCCACTCTCTCAATGCATCCATCTTATTGCATCTATATTATCCAATAGTGAATTATTGTTGATGTAATATTCAATAGGCATTTCTGACTAATTTTTTTTTACATTTTATTTTAGTGCTTTTGCTGAGAATAGCTGATCTTTTCAGCATTCCATGCTAAAGTGCAACATATACCACGCTTGGCCAGAACAATTTTAAACCCTCCCACAGTTAACAATATATCACAGGATTTACATAAGAAGCATCACTAAAAACAAGTTTCAAGTTTCTGATACATTCCATTATGGAAATTTCAAAACAGCTTCAAACACTTGACATTTTCCAGGTTTTGTCCATCTGAATAATATCTTCCACCTTGGGATTTTTCAATTCTGGGATTCAAACTGATATCTGGCCTCATTTGGGTACTTAATCAATTCAGCTGTCCAACTAAACATTGCAATTCCTCCATTTCATTTATTATCCACAAATCTGAAACATCCACATCATGCAGCATTATGTTTTGTGCTTATGTTTATTACAATCTTGTGAATCATATGGATGTGGATATTTAGTTATACAGTACCTTCACTTTTTCTCCATTTATATCAATAGTTTTAATCATGAAGTCAACTCCAATAGTGGCTCCTTGACCCGGTGGAAATAAACCCTGCAAGAGTAGAAGAACACCTTCAATTATTTGAATTGATTCATTCTAAATATACCTTGATAAGTGCAATACTAGAACAAAAACACTAATTAATAGAGACGTTATGATCCTATATCCAGATACTTATTTCACATCCTAAATCAAGTTGCATTACTTATATAAAAGAAGAGTTTAAAAAATTGAAATCAGATAGAATCTCTACAGTGGTGAAAGAAATATTTGGCCCGTTGAGTCTGCACCAACCCTCCAAACTGCATCCCACCTTAGGCCCAACCCTCACCCTATGCGCGCAACCCCACATTTAGCCTGGCTAATCCACCTAGTCCACACATCTCTGGACACGATGGGAATTCAGCATGGCCAATCCACCTAACCTGCACATCTTTGTGACTGTGGGAGGACACCAGTGCACCAGGAAGAAACACAGAGACACGGAAAGAGTGTCTGTATGGAGTACGCACGGACACCTGAGGCTAGACCACTGAGTCGTGTTGGCCTATCATTAGAAAAACTGAAACTGAGGGCCAAGCTATTGCTCTCTTGCAAATTTAGAGCTATAAATATTTATTAACTAAAATAAATGAACTGAAAATATAAAAATGTACATTTAAGAACATACAAGATACATTTTTCTTGGCGTTGCAATGCTAAAAATGTCCAATACATTGATATTAAATTTATCCATGCTACCTTACTAAAGACCTTGACCTGTTTATTTAAACTAGCTTACCAGCAAAATTAAAAGTGGAGTAAGGAACTTGACAAAAGCATATCAGTTTGGACATGATCAATGGTAATCTCTACTCTAATGGAGTCACTTACACATGATGAAGATTATAAAGCTAATTAGCATTTTTTTTGACAGACAGAATGCTAGAACAGTAGAGGTTTCCCAGATGGTCAAATGAGCAAACACAAAACAGCATTGAGTTCAGTCTGAGAACCAGCTAGTCTAAATGTTGAGCTATCATCTGAAGGATCACAACTGGTCTGAGTTCCCTTAGCATTAATGATATCCTTAATGCTAAAAAGTCAGAGGAAAGAAAGAAAACAAATATAGGAGATAAATAATATCCAGTGTGTCTGTAGGCAGTCCAAATATGTTGAAAACAATAATAAGTAGATCCAATTTATTTTTGGGTTGACTTTGTAATGTATCAGATTTTGTTAAAAAATGGTTGCACACGAGCATTGATTACAGGAGTTGGGAGGTCACGTTGCGGCTGTACAGGACATTCGCTGGGCCACTGTTGGAATATTACATGCAATTCTGGTCTCCTTTCTATCAGAAAAATGTTGTGAAACTTGAAAGGGTTCAGGAAAGATTTACAAGGATGTTGCTAGGGTTGGAGGATTTGAGCTATAGGGAGAGGCTGAACAGGCTGGAGCTGTTTTCCCTGGAGCATCAGAAGTTGAGGGGTGACTTTATAGGAGGTTTATAACATTGAGGGACATGGATAGGATAAATAGACAAAATCTTTTCCTGGGGTTGGCGGGGCGGGGGGGGGGGGGGGGGGGGGGGAGAGGAGGAGTCCAGAAGATGGTGACACAGGAGGTGCAGTGGTTCGCACTGCTGCCTCACAGCACCAGGCTTCCAGGTTCAATTCCAGCCTCGGGCGACTGTCTGTGTGGAGTTTGCACATTCTCCCAGTGTCTGCGTGGGTTACCTCCGGGTTAAGGTGAGAGAGGAAAGATATAAAAGAGACCTAAGGTGCAACTTTTTCACGCAGAAGGTGGTATGTGTATGGAATGAGTGAGTGGTGCAGGCTAGTACAATTGCAAAATTTAAAAAAGGTATCTGGATGGGTATATGAATAGGAAGGGAAATGGGCCAGGTGCTAGCAGGTGGGACTAGATTGGGTTGGGATATCGGATCAGCATGGACCAGTTTTCTGTATCATATATAGAACATAGAAAAATACAGCGCAGTACAAGCCCTTCGGCCCTCGATGTTGCGCTGACCGAAGCCTACCTAACCTACACTAGCCCAATAACCTCCATATGCTTATCCAATGCCTGCTTAAATGACCATAAAGAGGGACAGTCCACCACTGCTACTGGCAGGGCATTCCATGAACTCACAACCCGCTGAGTAAAGAATCTACCCCTAACATCTGTCCTATACCAACCTCCCCTTAATTTAAAGCCGTGTCCCCTAGTAACAGCTGACTCCTTACCCGGAAAAAGGTTCTCACTGTCAACCCTATCTAAACCCCTAATCATCTTGTACACCTCTATCAAATCTCCCCTAAACCTTCTTTTCTCCAATGAGAACAGCCCCGAGTGCCTCAGCCTTTCCTCATATGATCTTCCTAACATGCCAGGCAACATCCTGGTAAACCTCCTCTGCACCCATTCCAGTGCCTCCACATCCTTCCTATAGTATGGCGACCAAAACTGCACACAATACTCCAGATGAGGCCGCATCAGAGTCTTATACAACTGCAACATGACCTCAGGACCCCAGAACTCAATTCCTCTACCAATAAAGCCCAGTACGCCATATGCCTTCTTCACAGCACTATTTAGCTGGGTGGCAACTTTCAGAGATCTGTGTACATGGACACCAAGATCCCTCTGCTCATCCACACTACCAAGTAGCCTACCATTAGCCCAGTAATCCATCTTCTTGTTACTCCTACCAAAGTGAATGACTTCACACTTAGCTACATTGAACTCCAAATATGACATCGAGTTCTTGGGAAAACTGAAGACGAGCATGACATAGCTTATGGCAGTGGCAAGAAAACATGGTCTTGACCCCAGGGTACTAAAGGGGGACTCTAAAATTACTGGATGCATTTATGGTCATCTTCAAGATTCTATTAGATTTTGGAACACTTTCTATAGATTGGAAGGTTACTAATGTAACCTCATTATTTTAAAAAAGGGAGGTAATGAGAAAATTAAGATATAGACCAGTTAATCTGATGTTGGTGATGGAGAAAATGCTGGAGTCCTTTGTAAAAAATTTTAACAGCAGACCAGTTCAAAAACAGTGACAAGATCAGACAGAGTCAAAATGCATCTATGAAAGAGAAAACAAACTTTAAAAATCTGAGTTACATGCTTGAATAATTCCAGTTGAGTTGATAAGGGGGAGTTAGTGGATGTGGTTTGCTTGGACTTTCAGAAAGTTTTCAATAAGATCCCACTCAAGAGACAAGCATGTAAAATTACCGCATGTGGGACTGGTAGATACTGATCTAGATAGAGAACTGATTGGCAGCCTGGAAACAAAATGTAGGAATAAACAGGGTCTTTTTCCAAGTGGCAGGCAGTGACTAGAAGTACCATAATGACCACTGTTTGGACCCCAGCTAAGGGTTTGATCAGAGAACTAAGTTTATAGACCACACAAAGCTAAGAGAAAAGGTGAGCTGTGAGGAGGATGCAGAGAACCTCCAGTGCAATTTGGACAAGTTGAGCGAGTCAGCAGTTAAATGGCTGATGCAGTATAATGTGGATAAATGATATTATTTACTTAGAATCAGAGATGTACAGCACAAAAACAGACCCTTTTGGTCCAATTTGTCCATGACAACCAAATATCCTAAATTAATCTAGTCCCACTTGGCCCATATCCCTCTAAACTCTTCCTATTTACATACCCATCCAGATGCCTTTCAAATGTTGTACCTACATTCACCACTTCCTCTGGCAGTTCATGCACCATCCTTTGCGTGGAAAAGTTGCCCCTTTGCTCCCTTTTAAATCTTTCCTGTCTCGCCATAAACTTATGCCCTCTATTTCTAGACTGCCCCAACACAGGGAAAAGACCTTGTCTATCTAGCCTATCCCTGCCCCTTCATGATTTACCCCTCAGCCTCCGATGGTCCAGGAAAACAGCTTCAGCTTATTCTTGATAACAGCAGAAAGAAAATATTTTTTTTTAAAGTGTCTCACAACTTCATTCGAATAGTCTAGTTATCTGTACAAGTTGAAAACAGCATTTTAAAAAGGTACATTACAACTGTGTAGACCAAGGTAAAGCTGGAGTGCTCTACATCTGGACAGTATTGTGTACTGGATACTCAACTAATAAAAAAAAGTTAAAAGATTTTATTTCCACTGGGAAACTAGCAATGATTCTTAATATCTTAATGTGCATCTTTTCTGATGATGAAATGAATGCAACTGAAACTAATTTGTTCAGGTTATAGTTCTCTTATCCCACCAACGTGCTGGTCAGTAAATTGTGTGTATTAATGATAAATAAGTTTGTGGCTGCAATATTTCAGAGTATCCTCTCAGTACAGTTACCTGAATAGCAACAGGGGATAAAGGCAGTAAGTGGTATATTGGCCTTCATAGCAACAGGATTAAAGCACAGGAGCAAGGCTGCTTCTGGCAAAGGACCTTGGTGAGACCACACCTGGATTAGTGTGTAGAGTTTTGGTCTCCTTACCTCAGGTAGAATGTTCTGGCTATGGAAAGAGTGCAACAAAGGTTTGTCCGACTGATTACTATGATAGCAGGACTGACTTATGAAGAGAGATTGGACTATATTCAATCAAGTTTGGAAGAATTGTGATGCATGGAGAGGGGTGGGAGACAGCAGGTGGGGAGGGCCTTATAGCAATATACAAAACTCTAACAGGACTGTTGTGGTTCTGCTCGCCGAGCTGGAAGTTTTTGCTGCAAACGTTTTGTTCCCTGGCTAGGGAACATCATCAGTGCTGTTGGAGCCTCGTGTGAAGCGCTGCTTTGATGTTTCTTCCGGTATTTATCTTCAATCAGATTCTAACAGGACTAGACAGGGTAAATGCAAGAAGAATGATGGGGTCCAGATCTAAGGGGTTACAATTTAAAGATATACAAAAGGTCATTTAAGACTGAGATGAGGAGGAATGCCTCATCCACAGAGGTGAGCCTATGGAAATTTCTGCTACTGAATGCAGTTGAGACCAAAACATTGATGGGTTGAAGAAGGAATTAAGATTCTCAGGGTTAAAGGAATGAACGTATGGGGGTAAAAATCAGAACAAGATGCGGAGTTAAATGATAAGCCATAATTATACTTAATTTTAGACTAAATTTTAGCTCGAAGGGCCAAATGGCCTACTCCTTTATGTTTCAATATATGTCAAATCAGCAAGTCATATGAACGCCTTATACATTTCAAATGGCATTAAACATGATTCTACCAAAATCAAAAGACATATCAAATATGCTTTTGCCACAAGACAAAGGTGACTCCATTTTTTCCAACTTTTTAATCCAATATTATTTTGATTGTAATATTTGCAAACAAAGCTCAGTCTCCTCTGAGATTTGCTGTGTAAAATGGCACCTTACATGTGCCAGGAACATATCGAAATCTCTCAAAAACAGAATTTTTTAGCAAACGTCCTTTTCAATGTTATAATCTTACCATGTTGGAAGTAGATGTATCCCAGAAAGGCTTGATATCATGACTTTGGAACCAAAGGCAAAAAGCTTGGTAAAATCCCTACGACAACTCAGTGAACTACTCAGCCACAGAATGGGAAACCCTTGATCTAGTTTTTTTTGGAATATGAAAAGGATCTATTCATACCTATTTAGCAAACATTTCATAGTTCATACTGACCATAAACAATTGGAGATCTGTTGAAAATCCCTGTCAAATGTACCTTGACAACTATGTACATTAGTAAAGATCCAAGGATATGTCTGAAGTACAATACAAACCAGGCTTACAAAAATACTTTTAAAAGAAAAGAAAATACTGCAGAGGGTGAATTTGAAGAAAGAATTTGCTGAGTTTGAGAGCGTCACTGGCTGAACCAGCAATTATTGCTCATCTCTAATTGCCCTTAAGATCATGGTGGTGACCTACCTTCTTGAAATTCTGCAGTCAATTTGCTGTAGGAAGACTCACAAAGCCATTTGGAAGAAGTTCCAGGATTTTGACCCTGGAGAAACTCAGCAGGTCTGGCAATATCTGTGGAAACAGATAGAGTCAACATTTCAAGTCCAATCCGAGTCTTCATACAGGACTCAGCAGAACAGAACAGAATAAGATGGAAACAGAAAGGAAAAAGTTAAGGATTCTGGCAAAAGGAAGAACAGGTAGCTGACCCATAGACAATCTACTAAAACCTATTGGAAATACACCTTGGGATAGGACGTCTTGGGATTGAGATTTGCCTACAATTGGTAAGCATATTGTGGTGATGGAATGACATGGGATTAAAACATAGCAAAATGTTGTCAAGTTATGCCTACCATTTGGGAAATTTAACTTGGGATAGTAGGGAAGGTTAAGATGGGGAACCAGATATGCCCTAAGGTGCCATGTAAAAAATCTACAGATGTATTTGACCAGACCTCTGCCAGGAGGTCAAAGGAACACCTATTGCTTGATAGTCATCAAGTTGAGAAGGGACATTTGCAGTTGGGAACTGCACAGCCAAAACTATACCTACATTATCTGCCAAAGAAATAATCCCCCAAGGGGAAGTACACTAGAAATAGAACGGGATCAGTATAGCTTGCCGTTTGTTGATCAGCATTGACATGGTGGGTCAAAGGACTGTTTTTATGCTGTATGACTGACTCAGACTAGGGAATTCATTTGTGGGCAGCACGATGGCACAGTGGTTAGCACTGCTGCCTCACAGCGCCAGAGACCCAGGTTCAATTCCCTACTCAGGCGACTGACTGTGTGGAGTTTGCACGTTCGCCCCGTGTCTGCGTGGGTTTCCTCCGGGTGCTCCGGTTTCCTCTCAGTCCAAAGATGTGCAGGTCAGGTGAATTGGCCCGTAGTGTTAGGTAAGGGGTAAATGTAGGGGTGTGGTTGGGTTGTGCTTCGGCGGATCGGTGTGGACTTGTTGGGCCGAAGGGCCTGTTTCCACACTAAGTAATCTAATCTAATCATTTCACTGGGAAAGTAAAGAAGTTGTAAGCTCAATCCAGCATACTACTACTTTTCTAGGGGTGCCCTGCTTTAGAAGGGATTGCAGGAGAGCTATCATTTCTGTGTTGCCTTCAACAAAGTTCTTACAGTAGTTAAATATCTCCAATTCCTGCTGTCCACCCCGATATTTGGGAAGTACTTCACACCAATGACCTGTTGTTTGGGATTAAACTAGTTTGACAGATGAGTGCGATACAGAAAGGAGATGCAATAGTAGATGATGCACAGACAAATGTCGAAGAAAAGCCAAGTCATTCAGGAGGTAGTTTGCATACATTCAGGCAAGTCAGGGAGGGATAGAAGAGAGGAGCTGGTATCACAACATTAATCAAGAGTCAATCACTACAAGGAGGTATGATATCTTTAAAGGCTTCTCAATTGAAGCCTTATGGGTAGAACTTTAAAACAAAAAACGGCGTGGTGATACAGTTTTGGGACTGTGCTATAGACCACTTAATGGGATGGTAGGGCAGAAATTTAATAACTTAAATTTCACAGAAGTGTAAAAATAATAGGTTAATAATGGTAGAGGATTTCAAAGTCCCTAATATTAACCAAGATGGGCAAAATGTGAAAGACAAAATTCTTTAAAAATGTATCCAGGAGAACTTTCTAAGCCAGCCTGTACTAATTTCTAAAGAGAGGGGGCAGCTCAGGACCTAATTTTAGAAAACAAACCTGACGAATTGGCAAAAGTGTCAATGAAAGCATTTCAGTGACAGTGATCATTATTCAGTAAGAATGAAGGCAATCATGGAAATGAACAAAGACTGATCAGGAAAACAGGATCTGGCTAAAATGGACTGAGCAGCTACTTGTAAGAAAATCTATTTTACACAAAAGAGCATATTAGAAAAGGAGAGAGGAAGTACAGGACATATTCCTGTGAAAGATGAAGAATGAAATCAAAAATTTCAGAGGATTCTGGATATTGAAGATGATACAGTTTTGTAACACAGCAAAAGGTGCAGGGTAGTCTCGGAGGACTCAGAAGATGAGGCTTACAGAAAGTGCAGAGAGTGACAAAAAATAAATTAGGAAAGCATAAAGAAAGCACGATAAAACAGCGGCAGATAAATGAAGAAAAAACCCAACAGTGATTCAGAATTACATGAGGAGCAAGATTACCAGGGAGAGAGTGAAATCAACTAGGGACACAAGTTTCTAATTATGGGTGCAGCCAGAAGACATGACTAAGGTTTAAAATTAATACTTTACATCTGTATTCGAAACAGAGAAGACATAGGTATGGAAATCAAGGAAGAGGATGTTGTATACTTGAATAAATTACAATTGAGAGGATGGTGGTATAAATGGTTTGAGCAGGCTTAAATTCCATAAAACGCCAGGCCCAGATGAGATGTGCTATGGAGTTGTAGGAGTCCTGACATTTCATTTTCAAATCCTCACGTAGCACAAAAGAGGACTGGGAAGGTCAGCTAATGCAGTGCCATTATTCAAGGAGGATGGTGATGGTAAACCAGGAAACTACAGACCAGTAAGTCAGTGGTAAGGAAACTACTGGAAAACTTTGAGAGATCAAATTAATCCCCACTTGGAGAAGCAAGAATCAATCAAGGACCATCAGCATAACTTTGCCAGGAGGAGATCGGGTCGGACAAGCTTAACTGGGTTTTCTATGAAAGCAACTAGATGTGCAAGTGAGCTTAATGCAGTGGATATAAATAAGGCATTTGACAAAGTCTTGCAAAGGAGACTGGTCAAGAAAGTAAGAGCTGTTGTGGTTCTGCTCGCCGAGCTGGAAGTTTTTGCTGCAAACATTTCGTTCCCTGGCTAGGGAACATCATCAGTGCTGTTGGAGCCTCGTGTGAAGCGCTGCTTTGATGTTTCTTCCGGTATTTATATTGGTTTGTTCTTGCCGCTTCCGGGTGTCAGTTTCAGCTGTAGTAGTTTGTATGTGGGGTCCAGGTCGATGTGTCTGTTGATGGATGTTCTTGCCGTTTCCGGGTGTCAGTTTCAGCTGTAGTGGTTTGTATATGGTGTCCAGGTCAATGTGTCTGTTGATGGAGTTTGGGGATGAATGCCATGCTTCTAGGAATTCTCTGGCTGTTCTGTCTGGCTTGTCCTATGATAGTGGTGTTTTCCCAGTCAAATTCATGTTGCTGGTTGTGAGTGCATGGCTACTAGAGATAGCTGGTCGTGTCGTTTTGTGGCTAGCTGATGTTCATGGATGCGGATTGTTAGCTGTCTTCCTGTTTGTCCTATATTAGTGTTTTGTGCAGTCCTTGCATGGTATTTTGTAAACTACGTTAGTTTGGCTCATGCTGGGTATTGGGTCCTTTGTTCTAGTGAGTTGTTGTCTGAGCGTGGATGTTGGCTTGTGTGCTGTTATGAGTCCTAAGGGTCGCCGTAGTCTGGCTGTCAGTTCTGAGACGCTCCTGACGTATGGTAGAGTGGCTAGTCCTTTTGGTTGTGGCATGTCCTCGTTCCTCGGTCTATCTCTTAGGCATCTGGTGATAAAGTTGCGTGGGTATCCGTTTTTGGCGAATACCTTGTATAGATGTTCCTCTTCCTCTTTTCGCAGTTCTGGTGTACTGCAGTGTGTTGTGGCCCTTTTGAATAGTGTCCTGATGCAGCTTCGTTTGTGTGTGTTGGGGTGGTTACTTTCATAGTTTAAGACTTGGTCTGTGTGTGTTGGTTTCCTGTGTACCCTTGTGGTGAATTCTCCGTTGGGTCTTCTCTCTACTAACACGTCTAGGAATGGGAGTTGGCTATCCTTTTCCTCTTCTCGTGTGAATTGGATTCCTGCGAGTGTGGCGTTGATGATTCGGTGTGTTTTTTCTATATCTGTGTTTTTGATGATTACAAAGGTGTCATCAACATATCTGATCCAGAGTTTGGGTTGGATTTGTGGTATGGCTGTATGTTCTAACCTTTGCATAACTGCCTCTGCTATGAGTCCCGAGATTGGTGATCCCATGGGTGTTCCGTTGATTTGTTCGTATATCTGATTGTTGAATGTAAAGTGTGTGGTGAGGCACAGGTCCAGTAGTTTAAGTATGCCGTCCTTGTTGATAGGTTCGGCCTCCTGTGTTCTGTTATGTATGTCCAGTAGGTTGGCTATTGTTTCTCTGGCTAGGGTTTTGTCAATTGAAGTGAACAGTGCCGTCACGTCGAATGATACCATGGTTTCTTCTTTGTCTATGTGTGTATTCCTGATGACGTCCAAGAATTCCTGTGTTGATTGTATGGAGTGTTTGGATCCGCTGACTAGGTGTTTCAGACAACCAGCAACATGAATTTGACTGGGAAAACACCACTATCATAGGACAAGCCAGACAGAGAACAGCCAGGGAATTCCTAGAAGCATGGCATTCATCCCCAAACTCCATCAACAGACACATTGACCTGGACACCATATACAAACCACTACAGTTGAAACTGACACCCGGAAATGGCAAGAACATCCATCAACAGACACATCGACCTGGACCCCACATACAAATCACTGCAGCTGAAACTGACACCCGGAAGCGGCAAGAACAAACCAATATAAATACCGGAAGAAACATCAAAGCAGCGCTTCACACGAGGCTCCAACAGCACTGATGATGTTCCCTAGCCAGGGAACGAAACGTTTGCAGCAAAAATTTCCAGCTCGGCGAGCAGAACCACAACAACGGATACCCGAGCTACAAATCTTCAATCAGATTTTAAAGTAAGAGCTCAATGGATCCAGGGCAATTTGGCAAATCGGATTCAAAACTAATTTAGGGGAGGAGGCAAAGAATATGGTCAAAGCGCATTTTTATGACTGGAAGCCTTGTGTGCAGTGAAATACCATGGAGCTTGATGCTTGGTCCCTTGCTGTTTGTTGAATATATTATTGATCTAGAACAAATATAGGAGATTTCATCACTAAGTTTGCAGTTGGGAGAATGGGTTTAGGAAACTTATCAGCCATGATCGAATGGCAGAGCAGGCTCAATGGGCTGAATGGCTTAATTTCTGCTCCAACGTATTATGGTCTTGATACAAAAATTGATGCTGTGATAAATCATTAGAAAAGCCATAAACTACGGAGCAATATAGTCAGGCTGGATAGTTGGGCATGATGTGGTTATGGAATTTAAACTTGAAAAAGTGTGAGGGGATTCGTTTGGGAGAACTAATAAAAGGTAAGGGAGTACCTTACGAATAGAAGAAGAACTCCAGGGTCAGAGAGACCTAACGAGAGAAGGGACGTAATAGTGGAGCTATATGAAATATTTTGAAACAGTTTGGCCACAGCTGAAGTGCTGCCTGCCGTTCAGGTCACTACACTGCAGTAAGGATGTGATTGCAGAGGAGATTCACAAGGATGTTACCTGGGATAGAGTGTTTCAGCCACGACGAGAGATAAGATAGGCTAAGGGGTTTTCCTTACAACAGAGAAGGCTGAGAGGACCTGATTGAAGTGTACAAAATTATCAAGGGCATAGATAGGAAGAAACTTTGCCACCAGGTTAATGATCCCTCCATGAAGGTAAGGAGCAGGAGGGTTAGATAGGATTTAAGGAAGAACTTTTTCATCTGGAGGTTAGTGGGCATCTGGAACCCGCTTGAAAGTGTGTGAACGGGTTGATTTGATTTGATTTATTTATTGTTGTAGCGGAAGGAACAGACAAGCCCCAGGCTCAGAAGGCCTGTTTATTGCCATTTTATCAGAATGATGGGAATCATCACGACATTTTATTAATATTTAGCTGATTACTGAAAGTATCATAGCATGCAAGGCTACTGGCCAAGTGGTAGAAAACAGGACTAGAAAAGATGGATGCTGGATGACCAGCATAGACATGATAGTCTGAAGGGCTGTAAAACTCTAATGACTTTCGTGACTCCACATGCCCTGCCATCTTCAATTGCCAGGAAAGTTAAGGAA
This sequence comes from Hemiscyllium ocellatum, assembly GCF_020745735.1. Lineage (NCBI taxonomy): Eukaryota > Metazoa > Chordata > Chondrichthyes > Orectolobiformes > Hemiscylliidae > Hemiscyllium > Hemiscyllium ocellatum. Next base: position 62,449,317 of record NC_083406.1, on the reverse strand, counting down.
TGAATCAGACCCTGAAAGCAGCTTCAGCAAAGGCCATAAGAGATCAAGGGACTATGTGGGCAGATGCACTCCCAAGAGTTCCTGCAGAGCTAAGAGCATAAAACAGCCAAACACATTTATGTTAATGACAAGGAGAGCCATACAGTTGCCACCAGATTGGACTGTTGGGGGCAGATGTAGATCCCACCTATGGGAGTGGCACTGTGGCTCAGTCGTTAGCACTGCTGCCTCCCAGCACCAGAGACCAGGTTCAATTCCAGCCTCAAGCGACTGTGTGTGGAGTTTGCACATTCTCCCAGTGTCTGCATGGGTTTCCTCCCACAATCCAAAGATGTACAGGTTCGGTGAATTGGCCATACTAAATTGCCCACAGTGTTAAGGGACGTGTAGGCTAGATGCATTAGTCAGGGGTAAATATAGGATAATAAAAGGGTAAGGGAATGGGGCTGGGTGGATTACTCTGCAGAGGATCAGTGTGGACTTGTTGGGCTGAAGGGTTTGTTTCTGTGTATTCATCTCCATGATCTATGTATAAATGATATACCTGGGATCAAAAACTGATCAGGATCTGGAAATAGCCATTGCATCTTTAGAGGGATATGAAAAGATAATAGAAGATCTGATTATGAAGGCAAGTAGGGATAATGCTGAACCGTGAGGCCACACACTGGATATAATTTGGCTCTTCATTGATGGTCAGTGATGCCCAGTTCGGAGCTACTAGATTGGATTTGAAATGCTACACTACACACAGGAATATGTTTTCATTGTGAAGAGTGGACTTTGTGCAATCCTTGTGGAGACAGTGATCAATTCTATCAATACAGTCATGGACAGGTGCATCTGTGACAGGTGACAACAAGACCTTCCACTCATCTTCCTCACCAACTGCGACAAGTACATTCTGGTTGGTAAGACATCCAAGACTGGGACAGATCGGTCTTCAGCAGTGTTACCAAGTCACTCAGAGATGGATTTTTCAAATTCTCTAAATCTAAAGTCTATTTTGCACCCGAATCAGTACTGATTCATTGAAGAGATTTCTGCGTTCACGTTGACTGGATCTCAAGACATCCCAGAGGCTGGAGTTAATATTAAATACTCCCAGGGTCTCAGTCTCCTGACCAGATACCACAATGCTGCTACCTCTGGCAGGTCTGTATAGTCAGTGGAATAGGACAAAGGATGGTGATGGGGTAATCTAGAACATTATATGTATGTTATGTTTGATAGAATGTGGCAACTTCATGTTGTTATTTGATTGTTCTGTTAGACAAATAGACAATAGGTGCAGGAGTAGGCCATTTGGCCCTTTGAGCCAGCACCACCATTCATTATGATCATAGTTGACCATCCACTATCAGTATCCTGTTCCTGCTTTATCACCACAATCCTTGATTCCATTACCTTTAAGAGCTCTATCCATCTCTTTCTTGAGGAGAAGTCCTCATTAATTATCCACAAGGGCAGCATTGCTGCCACATAGCACCAAGCAACCAGGTTCGATTCTACCCGAGTGGCTGTCCGTGTGGAGCTTGTACATTCTCCCTATGCCTAAGTGGGTTTCTGCCGTGTGCTCCAGTTTCAAATTTGAAATAAAGCTCCTCCACTTGTCATGGTGATTTGAACTGGTGTTTTTAAACCATTATTCTAGTAATATTACCATTATGATGCCTTTGTCACTCATTCAGTAGTACAACAATAAGATATATGAAATAGAAGCCAAGAGGGAAAAAGACAGCAGTTGAAAACAAAACTAAATGTCAGCTCTGCGGGAGTTCTCAGATGCATTGGGGAATAGGTTCCCCTTTTCCAATTCCCTTCAGAATACATTTCCAAACTTAATGCCATTGATATTGGGTGAATGAGAGAGGCTGAAACTTACCTAGGGAAAAGAAAAAAATGCAAAACAAAGATCTCAAAAGACAAATTACTCCACAACCTAACTTGCAAACACTTCAAAAGATATTTAGGGAGGCGTTGGAGCAGATTACCTCCTCAACAGAGTTTGAGGATGTTCTTGATCCGAGACATAAAAACTAAACTACTTTGAAAGCTGCACTTAAGTGCTGCACCAAAAACTTAACAGAAGGATAATCACAGCACTTGGTACACCACTGTAAGCAAGTAAAATATCTTAAAATTGTATAGAAGCACAAGTTTACCCAGGAGGAATAGAATGCTCTCCTGACAGCAAATACAGAATGACTCACGTGATGCATGATTGTAACATGAGACAAAGGATCTTAGTAAATCAAGAGAACAATGAAATGAGAGAAAAAGAAATACTTACAAGCTAACCACCATATAGATAGACTACCGCAACATAAGTTATCAAATCGATTTCAATTAAGAGAAAGTGAGCACTGCAGATGCTGGAGATCAGAGTTGAGAGTGTGGTGCTGGAAAAGCACAGCCAGTCAGGCAGCATCCGAGCAGCAGGAGAATCAACGTTTCGGGCATAAGCCCTTCATCAGCAGTGAGGCAGGTGAGCTTGGTGGGGGGGAGAGAGGGGTGTTGAGAGATAAATGGGAGCAGGGTGGAGTTCAGGTTGGGAGCAGGGGGTGTGGTGGAGGTAGCTGAGAGTGCAATAGTTAGATGAAGGTGATGGGTTGGAAAGGAGGGTGGAGCAGATAGATGGGAAAGATGATGGACACGCCAGGAGGGCAGTGCAGAGTTGGAAACTTGGGACGGGGGTAATGTGAGGGAAAGGGAAAATGAGGAAACTGGTGAAATCCACACTGAACCCATGTGGTTGCAGAGCCCCAAGGTAAAATATGAGGCGTTCTCCCTCCAGGCATCAGGTGGTAAGGGTCTGGCAATGGAGATGGCCCATGACCTGCATGTCCTTGGTGGAGTGGGAGGGGGAGTTGAACTGTTCAGTCGTGGGGCAGTGGGGTTAGTTGGTTCAGGTGTCCCAGAGATGTTCTGTCTCCCGATGTAGAGGAGACCACATCGGGTGCAACAAATACAGGAGATGACAGTGGTGGAGGTACAGATAAATTTCTGTCCGATGTGGAAGGATCCTTTGGGGCCTTGGATTGAGGGGAGGTGGGGAAGAGACGTGGGTACAGGCTTTGCACATCCTGTGGTGGAAGGAAAATGTGCTGGGTGAAAGCTGGTTTGGGAGGGGGTGGTGGTGGATGATAGGATGATATTACAAGGGAGTCGCAGAGGGAATAGTCTCTCCAGAATGCTGATAGGGGTGGGGAGGTCAATGTATCTCTGGTGGTGGGGTCCATTTGTAGGTGGCAGAAGATGATGGGATGTATCTAGAGGTTGGTGGTGGTGGTGGTGGTGGTGGTGGTGGTGGGGGGGGGGTGGGAGATGAGGACGGGGGAAGGGGGGTTCTGTCCTTGTTGAATTGGGAGGGGAGGGGTTCAAGGGAGGTGGTGCAGGAAGTGGAGGAGTTGCGTTGGAGGGCATCGTTGTCCACTTGGGAAAGGAAATTGCCATTTTGGAAGGAGCTGAAAACACGTTGCTGGAAAAGTGCAGCAGGTCAGGCAGCATCCAAGGAACAGGAGAATCGACATTTCGGGCATGAGCCCTTGTTCAGGAATGAGGAAAGTGTGCCAAGCGGGCTAAGATAAAAGGTAGGGAAGAGGGAGTTGGGGGAGAGGCATTGGAAATGCGATAGGTGGAAGGAGGTTAAGGTGAGGGGGAATAGGCCGGAGTGGGGGCGGAGAGGTCAGGAAGAAGATTGCAGGTTAGGAAGGTGGTGCTGAGTTCGAGGGTTGGGACTGAGACAAAGTGAGGGGAGGGGAGGGGGGGTTGAAGTGTTGAGCCACAGGGTGGTTGGGTTGGTTGATCCGGGTGTCCCAGAGGTGTTCTCTGAAGCGTTTCGCAAGTAGGCGGCCTGGCTCCCCAATATAGAAGAGGCCACATCAAATGCAGCGGATGCAGTAAATGGTGTGTGTGGAGATGCAGATGAATTTGTGGCGGATATGGAAGGAACCCTTGGGGCCTTGGAGGGAAGTGGGGGGGGGGTGGGTGTTGGCACAAGTTTTGCATATCTTGCGGTTGCAGGGAAAGGTGCCAGGAATGGAGGTTGGGTTGGTGGGGGGGTGTGGACCTGACGAGGGAGTGGCCTTTTCAGAACACTGATAGGGGAGGGGAGGTGGTGGTGGGGTCCATTTGGAGGTGGCGGAAATGATGACAGATGATACGATGTACACGGAGGTTGGTGGGGTGGTAGGTGAGGACCAGTGGGGTTCTGTCCTGGTGGCGATTGGAGGGGCAGGGCTCCAGGGCGGAGGAGCGGGAGGTGGAGGAGATGCGGTGGAGAGCTTCGCTGATTACGTCTGGGGGAAATTGCGGTCTTTCAAGGAGGAGGCCATCTGGGTTGTATGGTATTGGAACTGGTCCTCCTGGGAGCAGATGCGGCAGAGACGAACGAATTGGGAATATGGGATGGCATTTTTACAGGGGGCAGGGTGGGAGGAGGTGTAGTCTAGGTAGCTGTGGGAGTCGGCCGGTTTGTAGTAAATATCCGTGTTGATTCGGTCCACGAGATAGAAATGGAGGTCTAGGAAGGGGAGGGAGGAGTCGGAGACAGTCCAGGTAAATTTGAGGTCAGGGTGGAAGGTGTTGGTAAAATGGATGAACTGTTCAACCTCCTCGTGGGAGCACGAGGCAGCGCCGATACAGTCATCGATGTAGCGGAGGAAAAAGATGGGGGGTGGTGCCAGTGTAGCTGCGGAAGATGGACTGTTCCACATATCCTATGAAGAGGCAGGCATAGCTGGGGCCCATGCGGGTGCCCATGGCTACTCCTTTGGTTTGGAGGAAGTGGGAGGATTGGAAAGAGAAGTTGTTCAGAGTGAGGACCAGTTCAGTCAGTCAAAGGAGGATGTCAGTGGAAGGGTACTGGTTGGTGCGGCGGGAAAGGAAGAAGCGGAGGGCTTTGAGTCCTTCGTGATGGGGGGGATAGAGGTGTATAGGGACTGGATGTCCATGGTGAAGATAAGGCGTTGGAGACCGGGGAAGCGAAAATCATGGAGGAGGTGGAGGGCGTGGGTGGTGTCCCGAACGTAGGTGGGGAGTTCTTGGACTAAGGGGGACAGGACCGTGTCGAGGTAGGCAGAGATGAGTTCGGTGGGGCAGATGCAGGCTGAGACAATGGGTCGGCCGGGGCAGTCAGGTTTGTGGATTTTGGGTAGGAGGTAGAAATGGGCGGTGCGGGGTTGTGGGACTATAAGGTTGGAGGCGGTGGATAGGAGATCCCCTGAGGTGATGAGGTTATGGATGGTCTGAGAGATGATGGTTTGGTGGTGGGAGGTGGGGTCATGGTCAAGGGGACAGTAGGAGGAGGTGTCCACAAGCTGGCGTTTAGCCTCAGCGGTGTTAAAAAGGTCAGTGTGCCAAACTACTACTGCGCCTCCCTTGTCTGCTGGTTTGATCGTGAGGTTGGGGTTGGAATGGAGGGAGTGGAGGGCTGCACGTTCCAAGGGCGAGAGGTTGGAGTGGATGAGAGGGGTGGAGAAGTTGAGGCGGTTAATGTCGAGGCGACAGTTGGCTATGAAGAGATCAAGGGCAGGTAAGAGGCCAGCACGGGGTGTCCAGATAGATGGGGTGTGTTGGAGGCGGGAGAAGGGGTTGTCAGAGGGTGGGCGAGAATCCTGGTTGAAGGGGCGATAGGTGCAGGGGCGAAGGTGGCAGAAGAATTTTTCGATGTCTCGCCACGTGTTGAACTCGTTAATCCAAGAGCGTAGGGGAATGAAGGCGATGCCTCTGCCGAGGACTGATCTTTCATCCTCAGAGAGGGGTAGTTCTGGAGGGATGGTGAAAATACAGCAGGGCTGGGAGTTAGGACCTGGTGAGGGGTTGGAGCTGGGGGTGGGGGTGGGGTGGGGTAGGCATGGGGGTGGGGTTAGGTGTGCGAACGGAGGAGGCCAACTGGAATTTTCTAAAAGGTGGAATTGGTCTTCCTGGGCACAGATGCAGTGGAGGCAGAGGAATTGGTAATAAGGGATGGCATTTTTACAGGATGTAGGGTGGGAGTCGGTGGGCTTGTAGTAGATGTCTGTGTTAATCAGTCACCAGAGATGGAGATTGAAAGGTCCAGGAAGGGAAGGGGAGGGAGGTGTCCGAGATGGTCCAGGTGAATTTGAGGTCAGAGTGAAAAAATTGTTAATGAAGTTGATGAACTGATCAACCTTCTCATGGGATCACGAGGTAGCACCAATACAGTCATCGATGTAGCTGAGGAAAAGTTGGGGGCTGGTGCCAGTCTAACTGCAGAAGATAGACTATTCCATATACCTGACAAAAAGGCAGGCATAGCTGGGTCCCAAGTGGGTGCCCAGGGCCACCCCTTTGGTCTGGAGGAAGTGGGAGGTTTGGAAGGAGAAGTTGGTGAGGATCAGTTCAGCCAAGCAGATGAGGGTGTCAATGGAAGGGCACTGTACAGCACGAGAAGAAAAGGAGGATTTGGAGGCCTTCGTCAGAAGCGGATAGATGTGTACAGGGACTGTATGTCCATGGTGAAGATGAAGTGTTGGAGGCCAGGGAAATGAAAGTCTTGGAGGAGGTGACAGGCAGAGGTGGTGTCCTGAATGTAAGTGGGGAGTTCTTGGACTAAGGGGGTCAGGACAGTGTCAAGGTACGCCGAGAGGAGTTCAGTGGGACAGGAATAGGCTGAGACAATGGATCGACTGGCAAGCCAGGTTTGTGAATTTTTCGGTAGGAGATAGAATCAGGTGGTGCAGGGTTCACAGACAATGAGTTTGGTGGCTGTGGATGGAAAACCCCCAGAGATGATGAGAATGTGGATGGTCTGGGAGATAATGGTTTGGTGATAGGAGGGGAGGTCGTGGTTGAGGGGGCAGTAGGAGGAGGTGTCTGAGAATTGGCGCCTGGCTTCAGCAGTGTAGAGGTCATTGCGTCAAACTACCACTGCGTCCCACCCTTGTCTGCGGGTTTGATGGCGATGTTAGGGGTGGAGCGTAGGCAGTGGAGGGCTGTATGTTGTGGGGCAGGAAGTTGGAGCGAGTTCAATTAAGTCTATTTTCTTTCTCCTGCAAGCACACAATTCACCATTAAAACCCTAACTGGTATGGCTTTCTTATATTTAAATACCACTTCATGATTCTGGTTATCACATTTAAGAAAATAATGCTCCCACACTTTGCAGCTCCACTCATTTTTACATACTTCATAATAACTTTAACTATGATGAAATAACCAATAAGTAATAGATCAGGTATGACACTTGCTAAGGATGGTCTACATCTGAACGAGACCGGAACCAATGTCCTTGGGGGAGTTTTTGCTGTTACTGTTGGGGAGGCTTTAAACTAATGTGGCAGGGTGCAGGGAACCAGAAGAGAAAACAATTAGGCAGCAAGGTGGAGACTGGAGATGGTAAGAATCATGAAGATAGCATTAATAAAGGGAAGAGTAGGCAGAGAGCAGATGAATGCAAAAAAAAACTGATGGCCTGAAATGCATCTACTATAATGCAAAGAGTATAGTGTGTAAGGCAGATGAATTTAGGATTGGTGTCTGGGAGTATGACTTTATTGCAATCACAGAGACTTGGTTGAAGGAAGGGCATGATTGGCAACTAAATGTTCCAGGATATAGACGCTTCAGACAGGACGGAGGGAAGAGAGTGGAGTTGCATTGCTGGTCAGGGATGATATCACGGCTGTGCTATGGAGGTCTTTGGTAGTGAGGCATTATGGATGGAGCTGAGAAATAAGAAGGGTGCAGTTACACTGTTGGGGCTGGAATGTGTTGCCAGCAGAGGTGGTTGAGGCAGGCACGGTAGATTCATTTAAGATGCATTTGGACAGATGCAGGAGTAGGTGGGGAGCAGAGGGATACAGATGCTTAGGAATTGGGCGACAGGTTTAGACAGTAGATTTGGATCGGCTCAGGCTTGGAGGGCCTGTTCCCGGGCTGTAAATTTTCTTTGTTCTTTTTTGAGTAAAATGTGAAAAAAAAGTAACATCTGCATCATATACCCATAAAAGATATGAGAGAGATAGGTAGTTTTACTTTTAAAGTAAAATACAGACAGTTTACCTAAAAAAAAATGGACTCAGGGTTGAACATGGGAGCAGTTGTGGCCCTTTGTTATGGTTTCAAATAGGCCTGACTCTCAGTTGGGCACATCTCTGGATAGCCATTAAGATGAAATAATCTTAGCCAGGTCCTGATGATTGTCCCTTTTCATTCTCAATTACAGTGGCTCAGTAACAATAACTGATAGAATTGGCAGCCTCAGAAATGGAAATACACATAAAAGACTTCATCCCACATTGTACGGACAACAGAAACAACATTGCCTTGGTCACATGATAGAAACTGGTTGATGACAGGAAGTACTTTATTAATTCACAAGGACAACCCACAGGAATTTGTCTAGGATGCAAAGATTAAAGAGGAGAGACATCTTGAATCAGAAAAAAAAAAGGACCATTACTCAATCGAAGACTGGTACAGTTGAGAACAGAAGTGAGTCAAACAAACAGTCAGGGCAGGTAGTGGCAAGGCAGGACTAATAACAGCACACAAACCAACAGCCACTATTAGACAACAACTCACCAGGACAAAGGACCTGATACCCAGCATGAGCAAAACCAACGTAGTGTACAAAATCCCATGCAAGGACTGCACAAAACACTACATAGGACAAACGGGAAGATAGCTAACAATCCGCATCCATGAATACCAACTAGCCACGAAACGACATAACCAGCTATCCTTAGTAGCCACACACGCAGATGACAAGCAACATGAATTCAACTGGGACAACACTACTATTATAGGGCAAGCCAAACAGAGAACAGCCAGGGAATTCCTAGAGGCATGGCACTCATCCACTGATTGAATCAACAAACACATCGACCTGGACCCAATATACCGACCACTGCAGCGGACAGCTGGAACTGACAACCAGAAGCGACAGAGACAAACCACTATAAATGTTGGAGGAAACATCACAGAAGCACTTCACAGGAGGCTCCCAAGCACTGAGGATGTCACCTAGACAGGGGACAAAACGCTTGCAACACAAATTCCAGCTCAGCGAACAGAACCACAACAACAAGCACCCGAGCTACAAATCTTCTCCCAAACTTTGAGGTTCATAGCTCCTTGAAAGTGGAATCACAAGTAGATAAGATAGTGAAGGCGGTATTTAGTATGCTTTCCTTTATTGATCAGAGTATTGAGTACAGGAATTGGGAGGTCAGGTTGCAGCTGTACAGGACACTAGTTGGGCCACTTGGAATATTGCGTGCAATTCTGGTCTCCTTCCTATCGGAAGGATGTTGTGAAACTTGAAAGGGTTCAGAAAAGATTTACAAGGATGTTGCCAGGGTTGGAGGATTTGAGCTACAGGGAGAGGCTAACCAGGCTGGAGCTGTTTTCCCCGGCGCATCGGAGGTTGAAGGGTGACCTTATAGAGGTTTATAAAATCATGAGGGGCATGGATAGGATAAATAGATAAAGTCTTTTCCCCGGGGTTGGGGAGTCCAGAACTAGGAGGGCATAGGTTAAGGATGAGAAGGAAAAGATAAAAGAGACATACGGGACAACTTTTTCACAGAGGGTGGTAGGTGTACGGAATGAGCTGCCAGAGGAAGTGGTGGAGGCCGGTATAATTGCAACATTTAAAAAGGCATTTAGATGGGTATATGAATAGAATCATAGAGTCAGAGAGATTCACAACATGGAAACAGACCCTTCGGTACAACCCAATCTAGTCCTACCTACCAGCACCCAGCCCATATCCCTCCAAACCTTTCCCATTCATATACCCATCCAAACGCCTTTTAAAATGTTGCAATTGTACCAGCCTCCCACCCTCTGCATGAAAAAAACAACATACTGGCTAATGATAACTCCCAGTAAGTGAAATGGACGAGCCAAATAAATATTGTGGCTACAAGAACAGGTCAGAGGCTAGGAATCCTATGATGAGTAACTCACACCTGACACCTCAAAGCCTATCCACGAAATACAAAGCACAATTCAAGAATGTGGCAGAATACTTACCAGTTTCCTGGATGAAATCAACTGCAATAAATACACAGGAAGCTCGATACCATCCAGGACAAAGCAGCTCGCTTGATTTGCATCCGACCCACAAATATTCACATCCCCCACCACAGAGAAGCAATGTGTATTATCTACAAGTTGCACTGCAGAAAATTCCTAAGGCTCCTTAGACAGCATTTTCCATATCATAACTAATACCATCTAGAAGAACATGGGTAGCAGATAGCTGGGAAAAGCATAACCTGCAAGTTCCCCTCAGGACCGCATGCCGTCCTGACTTTAAAATGTCCCTTTTCCTTTGGTGTTGCTCAGTCAAAATTCTGGAATTTCCTCCCCAACAGCTTGGGTGCACCTACACCAAATAGACTGTCGAAGTTTGAGGCAGTAGCTCATAGAGACCTTCTCAAGAGCAACTAGGATAGGCCATTAATTCTGACCCAGCCAGTGAACAAATGAGGAAAACAGTATAGAGGTAGCCTTACACATGTTTATAAGATATGATTCACTGAGTATAACTATATTAGGCTGTTACTTGTCTCGTCCATGGGATAGCTTTCTCAAATTTGTCACAAGTCCCCAAATGTTGGCAAGAAGGACTTTGCAGAGTCAAGAGATCATAGTTTGCCATTTTCATTTTAATCATTTCATCAGTCAAGTTTCATTCCTTTATGATTTTTCTGTTTGGTACAATTGAGTATTTTACTGGGCCATTGCAGAGGGCACGTAAGAGCCAACCATATTTTGTAGGTCTGTAGTCATGTAACACAAACAAGGTAATGAAACAGATTTCCTTCCCTCAAAGGCATTAGTGAACCAGATGGTCACCATTATGGGGTCTTTTTGATCCCAGATTTCTAAACTAATTTAAATTTCAGCAGCAAGTAAAATTTCTGTTCACAGACCATAAACCTAAGTACCAGTCAAGCAACACTACCATCTCATGTCAAAATCCCACAAGTGTTTTCACTTCTGGGAACATCTAAAACTAAGGGCTTTAAGTAATAGATGGTCCCCAACAATAAAATAGTCAGGACAATAATTTTAGCTGGAGCACGGTTACAAATACCACATGGAGTACTTGAGGCAATATAACATAGACCCTGTAAAGGGAAGATAGAGCGGGACATGAAAGATTAAGGAATAGGACAAAATGCAGATAGGATTTGATAAAGAAGCATGTGTGGAATTGAATGGCCTGTTCTTCGAATAGCATAAAATTTGTAGTTAATGTAATAAGAACAGCACTGAACAATTATACTCTAGGAATCAACAATCCAACACATGTGGCATTGTGTGAATTATATACAAACAGGTATAAAAATCAATATTGATAAACACAGGAAAAAAAAAGAATATTCTTATGTACAGCTCCAATTTTTTTAGATGACACTTTCTATATTTTACATTTATAAGCAAACCACTTTGCAAGAAAATTAATTCCTCGAATCTTAAAATTATGCCCTAGAATTAGATTGCCTGATTTCAGCAAGATGGTGGAAAAATAAAGGAGAAATAGCAGCTGAGAGAAAATCTGGTGCAGAGGTCAACCAAACTATCCTACCTTGACCTATAATTTAGTCCCCTGGTCTCCAACGTCTTACTACACAAATGATAGCAGAAAAACAAATTACTAAATACTAAACTAATTTGCCTACTTTCTTGTACTGACCTCAACCCAAAAAGACTAAAAAGACAGACTACAGATAGTTGTCCTTTGAATGACTACGATGGCCTGCTGGACCCCTTTAAAAAGGGAGGGGAAAAGGTGTCAAGCCAACATCCATCTCCTTCAGTCCCAAATACACTGTCTGGTCCAAAACCAAAATGAAAATACTGAACACAGATTCAAAGTTATTACGAGTTCAAATTGTGCTCTTTTGAAGTGCTGAAGAGGCATTTCTACATATTCAGGTTTGCATCAGAAGCCCAACATACATTTTCAGGCAAGCTAGATCAATGCTATGTTTTAGAGCTTTTCCAATCAAGATTATAGAAGTACAACATCAAAACCACACAGTCATTAAATACTCAGTATTCATACTCTTATGTGAAGTTAACCCAAATTGACCTTTAAAAATACAGCACACTCCCCCCAACGTTCTTACCTGAGTAAATCTTCTTACTAAGCAAGTCTTTCCTACGCCAGCATTTCCAATCAAGACAATTTTAAATAGGTAGTCATAATCTTCCATACTCATTTACACACCTAGAGGAGGACAAGAAACTTTGGTTACATCTGAAGCAAAGTCTGAAGTGTTCTGTTCTTCAGCTATCTGACATGAATAAGTAAAATGATAGTAGTCATTGCGTAAATAAGTTCTCTCAAGTTAGCAGCTATTGTCAGCCATATTGCTGGGAAATGAATTGCCAATAATGGGAATTGTACTGAAATTATATTGGCTCAAATCTTCCAATCAGAGTCAGAACCTCATTGAAGACAAAACGTTGCTACTTCATTCAGAGAACTTCTCCGGCTGAACTTCTAAGGCAAAAGCCTTCCCAGACAAAACCCTGTCTTTTACAACAGCATGATTAAAAGATCTAAAAGTCATTGTGAAAGCACTTGAGAAAAAGGGCAAGTAAATGGCAGAATTTTTTTGCAAGGGTAGGGTTGTAGTGGTGTTGATGAGGGTCAAAAGAGTCAAACCAGATGGGTTCAGCAAAGTGTGAACTTGGCAGAGATGGGGTTGGCCAGTTTTATAGTTGTTTGGGAGTTACAGCCAGTATTGGTTTTAATCCCTCTAATATTACCTAGGATTCTGTCAAGGTAATTAGGCACAACACTACAGATGCTGGAAATCTGAAAAGAAAAATGCTCTGTTTTCTTCTCTACAGATGCTGCCAGACCAGGTTAGCTTCTCCAGCTTTCCAAAGGTATTTAAACTGGAATCCTCTGCAGTAACAACTCTAACTCAGAATGGGGATTTGGGAGGATTCCAAACAATTGCCTGTTGGAACCTTCAATTTCCAGGGCAATTCCTGCAATGTCAGATACACCAGGATCTCTGTTATTCTGACACTGATTCTCTAATCTATGCTTCAGCAATGACCATATTGGAAGACCTGGGCTATTAGAATGCTTTTTGCTGATTTATAGTTTATAGTTTTATCATCACAGAAAAAAATTCTCAAGGGGTCAGATTAAAATGTTTTATCTATTCATTAGTCATTTCTAATCTTGGCCAGAGTTTTATTTTATTTAAATTAGAGAAAGTAAATATTTCAATACAACTTGTTTGTCATGATGCAGATTTTAAAAAAAAATGTCCAGGCAAATGTGAACTTTGGGTTTTACTCAAGTTAAAAAGAAGTACAGTTCACCTAGGTTAACTTTTAAATTTCAGAGTCTCAAAAGTAAACAAAGAAAACACAACAGAAACAAAGTCAATGCAACAGCATTTGTGGACAGAGAACTCTGAAGAGTCAGATTGAACTCAAAGAGAAACTCTTTCTGTTTCCACAGATACTGCTGAGTTATTCCAGCTCTCTGCTTTCTGAAATCCTGGATGCTGGGTTAGGATCTGCACGTTGCAACTGTGTATCAAATATTTTACACAAATAATTTTATCCATCACTTCAACAGTACACAGAAATCTGCATTGACATATTTGTCTATTTCCAAAGCGTTTTTGCTTAGCCTAGTGTTCCTATGTAATGCTAATCCAGTGACTGTAGCATGACAGACATCTGTAGGTCGGAGAGCCTACTTTCAGACATCTGAAAGACAGATGGTGTAGACATCTGTAATATGGGCTAGCTTGCATAAAGGCAACCATAGGGGTGCTGATTGGAAGATGAATGTGGTCACCCACGAGGAAACTGTAGGATTGAACATAGGAGTTACTGTCACTCCTCCAGGGTGTGGCATCCACTATCGCAATGGCCAGCTGGATCAGGCTGTAACGCTGCTAAGAAAGTGTGAAAGACTCTAAGCACTAAAATCTACAAGAATGATTGCAGCAGTCAAACCTGCAGAGCAACCAAACACAAATTTCAAATTATCTCAGTGAGTTTCCACCGCAGTACTCAGAAAGGATAGCTTCTACCTGTGCTGCAAGGGAAACAGAGTTATGCACTTTCAAATGTTGTGACAAATCTGGACCTCAAAAAGGGAGACAGGTAAAGATTTGGATGTGAGCTAAATTTGAAGTTAGGCTCAATAAATAAACAATGCATTTTAAAAATGATCACAAAGTACTGAAATTGCCAAATCATGCTGACAGAAACATTTATACAAAATTGCCAGATACCCATAAATTTATAATATGTCTGAAGAATTAATAATGAAAAGCAATTTTGTGATTGGTCTTTTCATGCAAAAAGCAATTTTTTTGCTTAAATTTTCAAAATGATTTAAGATAACAGCATGTAAATAAGCTGGCAAAATAGGAAAACTCCTTCCTTGCACATAGTTTTTTTATTCCAAAAAGACTTACATATGGTACACATACTCTAAAACCAGAGTTTTGAAAGAGTGAGCCTATCACAATATGCAGCTTGAGGTCAGTCAGCAAATAGTGCTAACCTGTCAGTAGGGGCTCTTCTGTATCCAATCACTTCATTTGCTTACGCTAAACAGGTAACAGTTGTGTTGTGAACAAGACAGTCAAGGCATTTGTTTCTACATAGAATGATCTATTCATCATAGACTGTATGGCACAAATTAGAACTATAAATTTATTTGATCTTTGTTTTCTTTTTCTTCTTCCCCAGTTAATGCCCAAATTTCCATTCTTTCCAAGTCAATGTGCCTTTCTGCAACCAATTGCCATTCCTTTCCAAAATTTGTACATCTCCTTCAAATGCTACAACAGTGACCTTTCTGTTCTTTTGTATATTCAGGTTCCTTCAATTCTCAATACCGTTATTTCAATTTTCTTGTATCATTATTACACACAAGCTCAGGTTATTCACATAAACCTGAAGATTGCACTTTTCATTAGTAATCTGTGTTAAGATGGGGATATTAGAATATATCAGCCCCATTATGTTAGAAAAATGCAATAAATCCTACATTTAAAAAGAAATTATCAATCCTGCCTCAAATTAACAATGCTGTATTTCTGCATTATGTTAAAGTCTGTATCAAAAAGATCAGCTCCTTCAACAAAATAGTTCACTATGTCTAACATGGAGACAGACCAACAGTTTTCAAGAAAACTGATCAACAGTCTGGTAAGAAATCGGATTTCTGTAATCATCTCAACCAAACCCAAACTGACCCTTTTCAAAGTCCACTTATACGCATGTTTAGCAGAGATCTCCCAGTAATTTGTGGGATGTGATCCCCAGTTTGTTCTGACCTTCCTAATCTGGGCCACACAACCAACTTTTAGCACCCCAAATAAGAGGAGTAAAGTCACAGTAAAGCAAGAATGGAACCAGAGGTCTTAGTGATCATATAAAATCAGCCACCAGATAAACTGCAGATCTACAGGAGCTCCACGTTATTTTGCATTCAGAAACACGCACACTAAGACATACAGTTTATTTCATCCAAAACAACTACATTATGGTCCATATAAAGACCATGTCTGTGAAATAAACTACCGTTACAAACTATATTTTAGAAACACAAGCGATTTAGACTAGTCGTCAGACTATGCTTGGTCCACAAAGCACAAGTGTTGTTGCTGGGCAACAGGCATTTATCTGGAGATTTAGCTCTATATTTCTCACTAAAATCTAGGCAAATGGTCAAAACTGAATGTTGTACTTCTCTCAGGTTCAATATCAAATATATACTGTAGTTTCTTAAAATTGTTCAAATTACTGTTTTGAATCAGTTACATACCCATTTTTTCAGCCTGAATGATATTTTCTGATGCAGAAAACTTGAGAGAGAAGAAACCTTCATTTATAAAATGCTAAATATACTACTCGTTTGACACAGCAACATTTCACTGTTGTAGTTCAATAAATCAGTTTCATTTGTGGTTAGATCACACTTTAGACGTGAAGAGAAGCTGAGATGATTCGAAATAAATACAAGGTACAAACAAATACAGTATCAAAATGCATTACCAGCTTCAAATCCTTCCTCAATTTCACTGGTCAGAGACATTTAGATGTGAAGAAAGCAGCAGCAGGTCTTTAGTGACAGATGAAATGCAACAAAGTCATTTTTGTGTCGCAAACTGTCTTATTTAACAGTGCTATTTAAACATGAAAATTGTGTCCCAAGATAAATTGTGCTGCCTTTAATACATCATTGGTGTGGCTGGAAAAGACAGAAAATTTGGCTCATGCCATTGAACTCGCTTTACTTGTTCATTCCGCTCTCTCAATCGTTTTCAAAAGTGTCAGCAACAGCTCATGAAAGCAGAAATTGCTAGCAACTCTGAAAAAGTCTCCATCGTAATTGTCACTTTAAATAATAAAGTAACGGATGGTTTTGATGATATTACAGAGACACTCTTCCTACACTTGCAGGGGTGGTGCCTGAGAAGCCATTACCAACAACAATCCCAGGCAGGTACCTGCAAAGGTCACAGACCATAATTAGTTAGAAAAACAAATACCATGAATTGAAAACTCCAACTATGCTATAGAGTCTTCTAAGAAGTAAACAAAAATTGGTTCCAATTAAAAAGGTTGGGTCCATCAATTATTGCAGGAATCATGACAATTCTGGGGAGAACCATTTCAAGATGGAAAGCTGCACTATTCTTACCTCAGAGGATTTGTAGACATTTTGACAATTTTAATGGGCAGAATCCTGCTTTAATCTGTTTCTAATCCAGTATCATTCCTGGGTGCAATAAGGCACCTGCTGCTCCAACTGGAACTGAAGAAGGTAGCAGGCAAGGGCTCAAGCAAGAACCAACACCAACTTAGGAAAGGGATGACAAGAAGGAGCCATCATGTGAAGTGACAAAGGCTTTGGATGGCAACAGAGAGGACAGTACAGACATCAGCTGGCTGGTGCACACACTGACAAGAGTAGCAAGAGAACAAGCTGCACTTGTGCTAGCACTAGGTGAAAAAGTGCAATTGTTCCTATTACAGATGTTAAATAACTACAGCATGGACTCCTTTGTATAAAATAATCTAAGTATTTGGGAGATAAGAATTTTACATTTAAGAATGTAAAACCCATCACTTTCCTAATCTTAACTATGAATTCCAAATTAAACTCTGCAGCCTCAAATTTCTTCTACAGTATAGTATGGGACAGAATCATCCCAGACTCTAAACAATGTAGTCATTGATGAAAAAGTCGGGAGAATCATGCAAGATTGGCAATGAGGAGGTTTCTGGGGTCCTGACTAAAAGTACCATTTTCTAATCAAGTGTTGAACAGAAGTGGCGATTCTCGCAAGTGAGCGACAAGAGGTTTATTAGCCAGTGTTAACAACCTAACTATTATGTCATCTCACTTAATTGATAGCAGTGTCCCATTCTCCCACTCACCACAGAAACTAACTGACAAAAATGATTGCACAAAAGTCACAGCATTAACCTGGTGACCCCAGATCATTACTTTTTCCATCACAATCAGATTATCATTTACCAGCATCTCAGGGTGTGCTCCATCTGCATTTGTGCAGCAGGGCCTCCAGGGTCCCAATGGCAAAGTAAAATGGCATTTACTATCGGTCTGACACTTGCAGGGCAGCTGGGGATTGCCAACCATTGACACGTGCATGGCTGGTCTTTAAAAATGGCACCAGTCCAGGAATCCTGAGAGGCCCTGGAACTGGGGAGCAAAGCCTGTAGCAAGTGAGAAAATACAGTGAAGCACCAAGAGGGTATGGTGCATAGGTCACAAGGAGGGTTTGGGAAGACAGTGCAAACAAAAAACTTGGGAGGGCCCATGGGAGAAACCTTCCATAAAACTCAGAAATAACATTATTTTTGGGACGATTCAGTTCATGGAAATTGATACATTTAAAATATATCATATTGCATATGCAAATGCACTGAACGATTGAGTTTTTGACATGAACCATGCAACACAAATGTAAAAGATCATCTAGTTAGGAACCCTAACATTCTTTTTAAAGAAAACTGAACGTCTCACTTCAACTAATGAAACTGTGCCGCAAGATTTCACTTGTTTTTAACAAAACATTAAGAACATGACTTGAAGAACAAATTAATCAAATAAATTATGATTAGAAGTTAACACTATAGCCCATGCCCACATATGTTTTATGCTCCCAAAAGTATTCGCTAATTTTACAATGTATTAAAATTATTCCCTGCAGAAATAAATAATCATGTGTGTCACAGTATTTTGGATACATTTGTTTCAAATCCTCAATTCCATTTATTATCAAAGGTAAAACTTTCATTTACCGTCCCTTGGCAGCAAAACAATCTTTTGTTCTGATTGCTCTTCAATACTACCAGACTAATCTGTTTCTTTTTATCTCTGTACAACCAGTGGAAATCATTTTCTAATTTTAAACTAGTGGAAGAAACAATCTTCCAACAGTGTTCAAACTGAAAAACTCTCAAATCAAATTCAACATGGTAAATGAAGTTAGCATTTTGCTCTACCTTCAGAGGAAGTCTATCTAATCATCATATTATAAAGTAGCTAAAGTAAGTGATAATTAGATAGACTCCTATCTATCTATCTAAAGTAATTACTTTGATGGTTCTGCTTCACTTTTTATAGTCTCAACCAGATTCATTCTGCTCAGATATTCTGATTTTCCAATCCTCCAGGACAGATTTTGTTTTCCCAGGGAAACTCAGAGGGTCAGTTTCTATTCTACGTTTCCATTTTCTATTTTCAGTTAGGTCACGCATTGAAGTTTCTCCTTCCTTTTGTTTTATATTTTTCTCTTCTGATCTACTAAGCAGAATAGTCTCGCAATTTGTTTCTGTTCGAATACCTGATTTTCTCCAGTTAAAAATGTAAATTATACATTATATTCTACAACGAAAGAAAGATTTATTCTAAAACATGAACAACGAATGAGAGGTCAGCAATGTTATCCTCTTTAGACGTTTCTAAAATGTTGAAAGGCCTAGAAACATCAACAGTCCTAGAAGACTCAGAAGTACATATACAAAGATCATTAAATGTTATAAACAAAGATAAAGGAACAGAAGGAAGTTGGCCATTATATCTACAAAACTAGATGACAAGTAGCAATCATGCTATCCTGTTGTCATGGTCACAGATACGAAAAGTACAGTATTTTAAATTGTTAAAAAAGATACTTTCATTTACAAAAAATACTTTGCTGGTCATTTAAAATGGCAGCCACAGATTACACGACTTACGTGATAGACATTTCCAGAAGCTTTGACCTAGCAGTGAATTGCAGAGAGACGTGGCTACAAAGTTTGTTGTTCTGGAGATTTCTAACCTCTTACTGTATGGACATGCTGTAAAACAAAGAGCTCAGACTCCTAGTAAAAGCAAAATACTGTAGTTCCTGGCCCAGGGATAAATAACAGCACCTCAGAATTAATTGTGCTTTTAGCAATGCCAAATGCAACTATTCATATCCTCAGGTATGCCCCTTAGACCTGATTGTTGGATAGGAACATGAATAATGCATCTGAGTTATAGAGCTGCACAGCATGGAAACAGACCCTTTGGTCCAACTCATCCATTCCAACCAGGTAGCCTTAATTAATCCAGTCCCATTTGCCAGAATTTGGTCCATAACCCTCTAAACCCTTCCTATCCATTTAACTATCAAGGTGCCTTTTAAAAATGTTGATATTGCACCAGCCTCCAACACTTCCTCTGGCAGTTCATTCCATACACACCACAACCTCCATGTGAAAAATTGCTCCTTAGGTCCCTTTTAAATCTTTCCTCTCTCATCCTAAATCTTGACCTCGAGTTTTGGACTCCTTCACCCTGGTGAAAAGACCTTGGTTATTTAACCTATCCATGCCCCCTCACGATTTTATAAACTTCTATAAAGGTCAACCCTCAGCCTCCGAAGCTCCAGGGAAATCCAGCCTCTTCCTATAGCTCACCTGCAACTTACTAACCATACCTACCATGTTTACATCCAAAACATTTATGCAAATGATGAAAAACAGTTTTTCCAGCACTGATCCTTGTAGCACACTGCTAGTCAAGGCCTCCAGTCTGAAAAGCAACCCTCCACCACCACACTTAGTCTCCCATCTTCAGGCAAATTCTATATCCAAATAGCCAATTCTCCCTATATTCTAGGTGTCTAACTTTGCTAACCAGTCTATCACGAGGAACCTTGCTGTATGCCTTACTGAAGTCCATATAGATCACGACTACTGCTCTGCCCTCAATCTTTGTTATTTCTTCAAAAAAAACACATCAGTGAGTCACGATTTCACATACACACAACCATCCCTAATCAGTCCTTGCCTTTCCAAATACATGTAGACCTTGTCCCTTCGGATTCTCTCCAACAACATGTCTACCAATGATGTCAGGCTCAAATGATTTATAGTTCCCTGGCTTTTCCTTACCACCTTTGTTAAATAGTGGCACCACATTAGTCAACCTTCAGTCTACTTGCACCTCATGTGTTTATCAATGATACTGTTGATGACCAGCATCACATGGCTAAAACTCCAATAAATTTAATAAGTTCCATCAGATATCCAGAACCTTTTCTGCTTTCTTGACTGGTCTCAAACGGATTCAGGCTCCTAAGCCTGCCCTGAGAACTAGATACTCAAATGTTTTGGAACTCTCAAATTCACGAGAAACCAGAAGTGACTCTTTTTCTACTAATAGTACCAGGAAGGGAGATAGAATAGCAAGATGAGATGGCATAGTTTGAAGGATTTTTTTCAATTTGTATTTTTCTTGTTTGTATGTGAAGTCATGCAAGACCACTCTGATTGAAGTGAAAATAACAACACTACTGGTTTACATCTAAGACAGCTGACTGCAAATCACATTTAAAGCTGACTTCATACAACTTGGGATTTGAGAAATACCTCAGTATATTCAAAGTTAAAATGAACTTTAGACACAAATGTAAAGAGAAGGGGGTTCTGTTTGCCTCGGTCCTTGTCCATAACATTATACAAGGTTCCGGTGAAACTACATCGGAAGTATTTCTGCAGTTCTTTGCACCAGACCCTGGGAAGTTTACTGACCTTGGTGGAAAGTACAAGTTCGAGAGTTTACAAAATGATAGCTTCCCTCCACAGACAAGCTATGTGGAGAAATTAAATAAACCAGAACTGAATCTCTTGGAGTTTAAAAGTTTTAACTTGCAATTTGATGGAGGTTTGTATTATATAAATGGAAAGAGCATAATTTTATTTCTGGCAACTGAGTAGTTTAGGATTAGGTGGCATGGCTAAAAACTATAATCAAACCTCTTGAGCATGAGGAAAAACGTTCACACACAACAATATTAAAAGTCTAGAATCATCTTTGTATCAATTATTAATTAGAAGTTCAAGATTCAAAAGGTTTTCATTGATGGTCAAAGGCCTATATATGGATTGAGATCATAGTCAGGTATGATCTCATTGTATGATAGACAGAGTTTAGGAATTAAATGGCCCACTCCAGTTCCAGTAGGTTTGCAGCAATTTAAAAGATAACAAAAAGCAATTATGAAGATGCAAATGAAAAGTATTTAAGGGGTATCAACACAAACAGAAAATATTAACTTTCCTTTCTCAAAATATAAAAGGTCAATGAAAGCCCACTAAAGAGGAAGCATAATGAGATGCTATGCTCCCAATTCCTCCATCTGCTCCCAGGAGGATCAATTCCACTTCAGAATACCCCAATTAGTCTCCTACTTCAAGGACCACAATTTCCCCTCCCAAGTGGTCAACAAGGCCCTCCAGCACATCTCCTCCACTCCCTGTACCCCACCCAACTACAGCAACGATAGAACCACCTTGGTCCTCACTTTCCACCCCAACAATATCCAGATACAATGCATCATCCTCCACCACTTCCACCACATACAGTCAGACCCCACCACCAGAGATACATTTCCCTCCCCATCCCTATCAGCTTTCCACAGGGACCATTCCCTCCGCGACTCCCTCGTTAGGTCCACGTCGCCCATCAACCCACCCTCCACTTCCGGCACCTTCCTTTGCTGCCGCAAGAGGTGTAAAACCCGCACCCACACCTCACCTCCATCCAAGACCTAAAAGGATCTTCCCACATTCAGCAGAGCTTTTCTTGAACCTCTAAACACCTCATCTACTGTATCCTGTCTTGATGTGGTCTCCTCTACACTGGGGAGATAGGATGCCAACGTGTGGAACATTTTAGAAACATCTCTGGGACACACGCACTAAACAACCCCACTGCCCTGTGGCTGACCATTTCAACTCCCCCTCCCACTCCCACTCCCACTCCGCCATGGACATGCATGTCCTGGGCTGCCTCCACCATCAAATCCTAGCCACCTGACGACAACTGGAGAAAGAACACATCTTCCACCATGGGACCTTCCAGCTACATGGAATCAATGTCGATTTCACCAGTTTCCTCATCTCCCCTCCCCCCACCATATCAAAGATCCAACCCTCCAACTTGGCACTGGCCTCCTACCTGTCCACCTTCCTTCCCATCTATCTGCTCCACCCTATCACCATCACCACCCCACCCTTCATCTACCTATCGCCTTCCTGGCTACCTTCCCCCAGTCCTACCCTCCCCCATTTATCTCTCAGCCCCCTTGGCACCCCTCGCCCATTCCTGATGAAAGGCTTATGCTCAAGACGTCAACGCTCCTGCTCCTCAGATGCTGCCTGAACTGCTGTGCTTTTCCAGCACCACATTTTGATACAGGAGATGAACTTTGGTGGTGATGGTGAAACTACTGGAAATGTTTGAAATATAGAAATTATTTCAGATAGAATTAACAATCACATGAACTAATGTGCGTTACATCAGAACAGCCATCATGGATTTGTTAAAGTTAATCAGACATAACATTCACTTACGTCTTTTTGAAGATACAGAGAGGGTTAATGAAAATAAAGTAGTTGATGTGGTGTACTCAAGAGACAACAGCATTGTGAAACAGGTTATAGTTCATGGAATGAAAGCATCAAAAAAGGGTAGTACAGACAACTCTGGTAATTACAGACCAGTGAGTCTCACTTCAGTTGTTGGTAAAGTGTTGGAAAAGGTTATAAGAGATGGTTATAAATCCTATCTGATCAGGGACAGTCAGCATGTATTTTTGAAAGGTAGGTCATGCCTAACGAATCTGGAGTTTTTTGATAAAGTGACCAAACAGGTAGATGAGAGTAAACCGGTTGATGTGGTGTATATGGATTTCGGCAAGGCGTTCGATAAAGGTTCCCCATAGTAGACTATTATACAAAATGCAGCAGAATGGGATTATGGGAGACACAGCAGTTTGGATCAGTTATTGGCTTGCTGAAAGAAAACCGAGGGTTAAAGTTGATGGAATATGTTCTTCTTGATGTCCAGTTACTAGCGGCGTACCGTAAGGGTCAGTGTTGGATCCACTGCTGTTAATCATTTTTATAAATTACCTGGATGAGGGCTTAGAAGGGTGGGTTAGTAAATTTGCGGACGACACAAAGGTCGGTTGAATTGTGGATAGTGACGAAGGATGTAGTAGGTTGCAGAGAGACATAGATAAGCTGTAGAGCTGGGCTGAGAGGTGGCAAATGGAGTTTAAATGTGGATAAGTGTGAGGTGATACACTTTGGACAGAATAATTGGAATGCAAAGTACTGGGCTAATGGTAAGATTCTTGGGAGTGCAGATGAGCAGAGAGATCTTGGTGTCTATGTACACAGATCCCCGAAAGTTGCCACCCTGATTAACAGGGTTGTTAAGGCGGCATAGTGTTTTGGCCTTTATTAATAGAGGGATTGAATTCCGGACCAGGGGGTTATGCTGCAGCTGTAAAAGGCTCTGGTACGGCCATGCTTGGAGTATTGTGTACAGTTCTGGTCACCGCATTATAAGAAGGATGTGGAAGCTTTGGAAAGGGTGCAAAGGGGATTTACTAGGATGTTGCCTGGTATGGAGGGAAGGTCTTACAAGGAAAGGCGGAGGGCCTGGAGGCTGTTCTTGTTAGAGAGAAAAAGGTTGAGGGGCGACTTAAGAGAGACATACAAGATAATCAGAGGGTTAGATAGGGTGGACAGGGTGAGCCTTTTTCCAAGTGTGTGAACGGCAAACAGGAGGGGAAACTTTAAAGTGAGGGGAGATAGGTATAAGACAGATGTCAGAGGTAGTTTATTTTCTCAGAGTAGTAAGGGTATGGAATGCTTTGTCTGCAACGGTAGTAGATTTGCCAAGTTTAAGTGTATTTAAGTAGTCATTGGACAGGCATATGGACGTACATGGAATAGTGTAGGTGGGACGGGCTTCAGATTAGTATGACAGGACGGCACAACATCGAGCGCCGATGGACCTGTACCGCGCTGTAATGTTCTATGTTCTATTAAGAGAGCAAGAGAGCGCGAGCCCATGTACAAAAGAGCGCCGTTTACAAAAAAAAGGGACAAATTTATCCTCTCAGTTAGTGCTGAGCAGAAACAATAGAAATCAATAATTTTTCATGATGTCCAGCCACTCCAAATACTTTACAGTCAATGAAGTACCTTTGAAATGCAATCACTGTTTTAAGGTGAGAAACTGCCATCTAGTCTCACATAGCAAACCCACACAAACAGCAATACTATAGTGGCCAAACAGTTCTTCATGATTTAAAGAATAAATCATAATTCCTCTCCTTTTCAAAAAGAATATCATGGGATTTTTTTTAAATTGAGAAAACATCCACTTGATAGGACCTCCAATCATGTGTAGATGTTCTTACAATTGCTTCTTCCCATATCTTTGGAATCCTTCAGTAATCTACTGGTGTCCCTTTTAATTTCTCAGCTGCAGACTGCTCCTTGGCAAAGTTCTCCCAAGGCAGAATTGGAAGGATGGGAAGACCACTTGCATTTGTGAAGTGGTTTTGCATTATCTCATGATGTTGCAAAGTACTTTACTACATGTTAAGTGCATTTTTAAGAGACAGAAGCAAACCAGTGAATTATAGACCAAAAAGTTGAACAACTGTTTCAGCAGATAGCCAGAGTCCATAATTCATGGTTGTGTGACTGAACATCTTGAAGCTGACAGAGAGCCATAATGTCTTTATAAAGATTAGGTAATGCTTGACGGAGCTAATCAAATATTTTGAAGAGGAGGCTGAAGTAACAGTCAGAAGAATGTCTATGGAAGTTATTTACTTCATCTTCCAGAAGACAAATATTTGATTTCTTAGAAATTCCTTAGAAGAGCTTAAGATGAAACTCCGGGATTTGAAGGCAAATTCTTCTTCTCATCATGAAATTAGCTAAGAAGGGGTTAGAGAGCAGGGATAATGGTCCACTGATTTGAATTGACAGGGTGGATGACTGGAATCCTTCAAGGATCCATAGTATGGCTTCAACCCTGGGGAGGTAGATGCATGGTGACATTGTGACTGAACTAATGTGGACACATTGAAGTAGTGCTCTCAGAACATGGGTATGAACTCCATAACAGGGAGATGGTAAAATATGAATTCGATTATTAAAATCTGTAATTAAGAAAAGCTAGTTTAATGGTGACCATGAAATCGCTGGTGAATGAGATGAGTTTTTGACTTCAGGGAAGGAAACATCTGCCATCTTCACCTAGTTTGACAAGATCCACATCGACCCAATAGACTTCTAAACGCCCTCTGAACTTGCTGACCAGTTACTCTGTTGTATCTAACTGTAAATCGAACTTAAAAAAAACATTGACATCTTGATGGAGTGAGGGATAGGTTCCACATGAAATTCAGTGCAGAGAAGTGGGAGGCAATACACTTTGTATAACCACATGCAGAAACAGCATAAAATAAAAGGGTATCATTTTAAAAGGAAGTTAAAACTCAACACCAGGTTATAGTCCAACAGGTTTAATTGGAAGCACACTAGCTTTCAGAGCGACGCTCCTTCATCAGGTGATAGTGAAGGAGTGTCGCTCCAACAGCTAGCACTTCCAATTAAACCTGCTGGACTATAACCTGGTGTTGTGTGATTTTTAACTTTGTACACCCCAGTCCAACACCAGCATCTCCAAATCATTTTAAAGGAAGTGCAGGACCAAAGTGGATGTACTCACGATTAAGCCAAGACAGACAGCTACCTGTTGGTAAAGAGCTGCTAATAAAACATCCTGTATATTTAGCTTTATTAATAGGATATACAGTACAAGAGAAAGGAGACAAAAAGGTGCAGGAGAAACTCTGGCAGCATCTGTGGAGAGAGAATCAGAGTTAACATTTCAAGTCCATTATAATTTGTCTTCTCAGATTCGAAACGTTAACAGTTTCTCTTCCTACATGCTGCGACACTTGCTGCGTTTCTCCTGCATTTTATGTTTGTTTCAGATGTCCAGTATCCACAGTATTTTGCTTTTACAAAAAAGGACGTTATGCTGAACCTATAAGATATTAGTTTGTATTCTAGCTAGAATACAGTTGTAGGCATCACACAGTGTGTGTGTGTGTGTGTGTGTGTGTGTGTGTGTGTGTGTGTGTGTGTGTGTGTGTGTGTGTGTATAGATGAGGTTTATGAGAACGGTTCCAAGCATGAGATACTTTAGTTAGGAGGAAAGATTTGGGAATTTATTACTGTTTCTCTTGGAGAGGAGCAAGCCAAGAAGAAACCTGATATCAGTGTTCAAAATCATAAAATGTCTGTACAGAGTAAATAAGGAAAATCTGTTCCCACTCAAGTTTGAGAACCAGATAACAAATTTAAAGTACTATTTTCTAAAAAAAAGCAAATGAGAGGTGATGAAAAAAGAGAAGCTTTTTCATGTGGTTAGGGTCTTGAATGCAATACCTCCATGTAGCAGTGGCAGGTTCAACTGATGTGGAGGTGCCAGACAATGGGTCAGCCAATGGCTGTGTCTTTGAAACCCATTGTACAGGGTATCCCCAGCTTCTGTCACTATATGACAAATTTTGTACAGGAACTCAGCACCCACTGACTAGGCAAACCAGATAAAAACAATGACTGCAGATGCTGGAAACCAGATTCTGGATTAAAGCGGTGCTGGAAAAGCACAGCAGTTCAGGCAGCGTCCGAGGAGCAGGAAAATCGACGTTTCGGGCAAAAGCCCTTCATCAGGAATACAGGCAGAGTGTCTGAAGGGTGGAGAGATAAATGTGAGGAGGGTGAGGGTGGGGAGAAAGCAGCATAGAGTACAATAGGTGAATGGGGGTGGGGATGAAGGTGATAGGTCAAAGAGGAGGGTGGAGTGGATAAGTGGAAAAGGAAGATAGGCAGGTAGGACAAGTCATGGGGACAGTGCTGAGCTGGGAGGTTGGAACTGGAGTGAGGTGGGGGGGGGGGGGGAAAAAGGGAAATGAGGAAACTGGTGAAGTCCACATTGATGCCCTGGGGTTGAAGTGTTCCAAGGCGGAAGATGAGGAGTTCTTCCTCCAGGCATCGAGTGGTGAGGGAGCGGTGGCGGAGGTGGTCCAGGACCTCCATGCCCTCAGCTGAGTGGGAGGGGGAGTTGAAATGTTGGGCCACAGGGCAGTGTTGTTGATTGGTGCGAGTGTCCAGAAACATTCCTCATTACAATGGATGTTTCCCATGGTGAGGAGTCACTGAAACAACTACCGTGATAACAACAAGTTTCATCCCACCATCAGACTTATCAAGAACTACTCTTTAGAACCTGTCTCATTCTTGGGCGCACACATCTCCATCACACCTCAGTGTCTCACTCTACCGCAAACCCATGGATAACCTCATGATGCTACACTTCTCTAGCTTCCACCCTAAACATATTAAAACAGCCATTCCCTATGGACAAGCCCTGCACACACACAGGATCTGTTCAGATAAGGAAGACGACGGACACCAAAAGGTGCTGAAGGACGCCTCATAAGAACAGGCTACGATGCTCAACTCATCAAGAAACCATAACGTCCTCCTCAGAAAACAGACAAGGGATGCAACCGATAAAGGTACCCTTCATTGTCCAGTTCATCCAGGGAGCGGAGAAACTAATGTCAGGTTCTTCGCAGCCTGCATCATATTATCGATGTGGATGAGCACATCATCAAGGTCTTCCCTACGCCTCCAACCGCTTTTAAGCAACCACCAAACCTTAAACAGACCATTATTCACAACGAACTGCCCAGCCTTCTGGACATCAACCACAACACCATAGAACCCTGTCACGGTGACCACTGCAAGACTTGTCAGAGTGTCGACATGGATACAGTCATTCCATGTGGAGACACCACCCATGTACACAGCAGATACTCATGAGAAGTTGTCTCTCTCATACACTGCAGGCAAAGATGCCCTGAGGCATGGTACTTTGGCAAGACCAAGCAGACGCTACAACTGATGACTGGACACTACACAACAAATTGCCAGACAGGAATGAGCCCTCCCAGTCAGGGACCACTTTAGCAGGGACATTTGGCCTCTGATCTTCATGAGACTATCCGCCAAGGCAGACTTTGGGATACGCAACACAGAGTGGCCAAGCAGAGGCTGATAGCCAAGTTCGATACACAAGGATGACCTCAACCAGAACCTTGGGTTCATGCCACACTACAGGAGATCCCACTGCACTATACATTCACACAATCATGCAGACCCTATCAGTCACACCCACACACTATCACACTTGTGCACACATGTAAACACACGGTCTCTCTCATGCACACAAGTATGTGGGGTGAATTCACATTTGCAGACATTCTATTTTTGTTCAAAAAGCATACAATCTGCAGGCAGTCAATCCATGTAACATTTTCTAAATTCCTACTTTGGAAATAGAACCAAATCTGTCTCAAGATTGGGATACAGACAGACTCTAACCTCACACTTTTAATGCCTTGTCTGAGCTGAGATATCACCTTTTTTTTAAATAAAACCTCAAGTTATCTCAAGAATGTGACTTAAAAGAAGTTGTGGAATTTACATATTAATGAACCAAAACCTACGACCAATTCTAAAAGATGAAAGATTTAACAGCAAGCTAGGTTTGTTCAATATATCGTTTCAGTTGCATGACACTAATTTTTGCTATAAATTCTGTGTCTTATGATCCTGCTCCACAGCTACCTGATAAATGAGCAGTCCAAAAGCTACTACTTCCAAATAAAACTGTTGGACTATAACCTAGTGTTGTGGGATTTTTAACTAGGTTCAACTGAGGCATTCAAGAGGGAATTAGCTGATTATTTAAAATTAACATGCTTTTGTGCAAAGGCAGGACATTGAGCATTGTGTCTACAATGGCTCTCTGGCACCAAGTCAAAATGGATCTAATGGCTTTCTTTTGTACCATCACAATTCTGAAAGAAGGAATGAAACCAGAGTGACCAAATAGTGATTCAGGCACTGGAAACCATCGCCCCCACCCCTCCACCACTCTCAGCCCTGTCAAGCCTACAGACATCTTGTGCCAAAATGAGGGCAGCTGTCCTACATGCTCTCTGATTATGTCAGGTATTTTTCATAAAAGGATGATTCCATGCAAATGACTATGTACCGGACACCACCACCACCCGAGCACATCCTATGCCACTGTTAGTGGGACACAGTTGGGAACAAGTTGCTGAGTGTGTCCTTAACATTGATTCTTGATCCTGAAGCCTCATGGCATCAGCTCATGATTATGTAACTGGGCATGCAACAGGTCATAAGGAAACCAAAAGAGGCAGAAACCAAGCATCCCAACCAACCTATCGATGTGCAGCTGACAGCTCTGTCCATGACATCATCACGGGGAAAGACTACAGCGCAGTCCTTGCGGAGGTGAAGTTTCACCTTCATAAGACGTCACCATGACGTTGTGATGTATCGCCACACTACTGAATGGAATAGATTTTAAAGTAACCTAGCAGCTCAAAATTGGATATCAATGAGATGCTGTGAGCCATTCAACTGCAATCTGTAACTTTAAAACCCAACATAAATCCCACTCTCCAAGTACTACCAAACTACGAATCATGTCTAGTTCAATGTAAAGTGCAAGTACATTTGCTAAGCACACCTAAAAAACAAGGGGTCAATTTGGTGAAGCTGCAATGCAAGATTACTTGCATGCCAAACAGCACAGAACTATACAGTGCTGCAGGGGTTTTTAAACCCGTCTGCCAAAAACATGCCGCCTCCCGTATTAGTGCCACTTTCTTACACTAGGCTCATAAACTTGAATGTTATGGCATTTCGAATGCTTATCCAAGTACTCTTTCAATGGTTGAGAGGTTTCCCAATTCAACTACCCTCCCAGACCTCTCACATCTCCCTGGAGGAGACGGTTTTTCCTCAAATCACCTCTGAACATCCTGCCTTTCACTTTAAAATTATGCTCCCTTGTCATTGACTCTTCAATTAAGGGGAACAGCTGCTTTCTATTCACCCTGTCCAGATGCCTCATAAATAGAGTCAAACGAACAGAATGGAAACAAAGCCTTCAGTCCAACCGTCCATGCCAACCAGATATCCCAACACAAATCTAGTCCCACCTCCCAGCACCCAGCCCATATCCCTCCAAATCCCTACTATTCATATACCCATCCAGATGCCTTTTAAATGTTGCAATTGTACCAGCCTCCACCACTTCCTCTGGCAGCTCATTCCATACACGTACCACTCTTTGCATGAAAAAGTTGGCCCTTAGGTTAAGGATGAGAAGGGAAAGATATAAAAGAGACCTATGCTCTCTATTCTGGATGCCCCCAATGCAGGAAAAAGACTTTGTCTATTTATCCTATTCATGCCCCTCATGCTTTTATAAACCTCTCAGCCTCTGGCGCTACAGGGAATGCAGCCCTAGCCGATTCAACCTCTCCCTATAGCTCAAATCCTCCAACCCTGGCAACGTCCTTGTAAATCTTTTCTGAATTCTTTAAAGTTTCACAATATTCTTCCAAGAGGAAGGAGAACAGAACTGCACACAATATTCCAACAGTGGCCTGACCAATGTACTGTACAGCCACAACATGACCTCCCAACTCCTGTACTCAATACTCTGACCAATAAAAGAAAGCATACCAAACGCCTTCTTCATAATCCTATCTACCTATGGCTCCACTTTCAAGAAACTGTGATCTTGCACTCCAAGGTCTCTTTGTTCAGCAACACTCCCTAGGACCTTACCGTTAAGTGTATGAGTCCTGCTAAGATTTTCTTTCCCAAAATGCAGCACCTTGCATTTATCTAAATAAACACCATCTGCCACTTCTCAGCTCATTAGTCCATCTGATCAAGACCCCATTATAATTTGAGGTGACCACGTTTGCTGTCCACTTCACCACCAATTTTAGTGTCATCTGTAAACTTACTAACTGTACCTCTTATGCTCGCATCCAAATCATTTATATAAAATGACAAAATGTTATGGAACTAGCATCAATTCTTATGGTACTCCACTGGTCACAGACCTCCAATCTGAAAAGCAACCCGCCACCACCACCCTGTCTTCTACCTTTGAGCCCAGTCCGATGTCCAAATGTTAAGTTCTCCCGTATTCTATGAGATCTAACCTGGCTAACCAGTATCCCATGGGGAACCTTGTCAAACACATTACTGAAGTCCATATAGATCACGTCCACCGCTCTGCCCTCACGAGTCCTCTTTTTTACTTCTTCAAAAAGCTCAATCAAGTTTGTGAGACATGATTTCCCACTCACAAAACCATGTTGACGATCCCTGATTAGTCCTTGCCTTTTCAAATACATGCGCATCCTGTCCCTCAGGATTCCTTCCAACAACTTGCCCACCACTGAGGTCAGGCTCACTGGTCTATAGTTCCCAGGCTTGTCCTCGCCACCCATTTTAAACAGTGGCAGCACGTTAGCCCACTTCCAGTCTTTCGGCACCTCACCTGTGGACTATCGATGATACAAATACCTCAGCAACAGGACCAGCAGTCACTTCTCTAGCTTCCCACAGAGTTCTAGGGTACACCTGATCAGGTCCTGGGGATTTATCCACTTATGTGTTTGAAGACATCCAACACTTCCTCCTCTGTAATATGGACATTTTTCAAGATGTCACCATCTATTTCACCAGGTTATATTTCTTCTATGCCCTTTTCCACAGCAAACACTGATGCAAAATACTCATTTAGTATCTCCCCATTTTCTGTGGCTCCACACAAAGGCCACCTTGCTGATCTTTGAGGGGCCCTATTCTCTCCCTAGTTACCCTTTTGTCCTTAATGTATTTGTAAAAACCCTATGGATTCTCCTTAATTCTATTTGCCAAAGCTATCTCATGTCCCCTTTTTGCCCTCCTGATTTTCCTCAAGTATACTCTTACTGCCTTTATACTCTAAAGCAATCACTTGATCTATCTTGTCTATACCTGACAGATGCTTCCTTCTTTTTCTTAACCAAACCCTCAATTTCTTTAGTCATCCGACATTCCCTACAACTACCAGCCTTTCCTTTCACCCTAACAGGAATATACTGTCTCTGGATTCTCATCTCATTTCTGAAAGCTTCCCATTTTCCAGCCATCCCTTCACTTGCAAATATCTGCCCCCAGTCAGCTTTTCAAAGCTCTTGCCTAAAACCATCAAAATTAGCCTTCCTCCAATTTAGAACTTCAACTGTTAGATCTGGTCTATCCTTTTCCATCACTATTTTAAGACTAATAGAATTATGGTCACTGACCCCAAAGTGCTCCCCCACGAACACCTCAGTCACCTGACCTGCCTTATTTCCCAAAAATAGGTCAGGTTTCGGACCTTCTCTAGTAGCTACATCCACTTACTGAATCAGAAAATGTTCTTGTACACACTTCACAAATTCCTCAATAACTATGGCAGTCCCAGTCTATGTTTGGAAAGTTAAAATCCCCTACCATAACCACCCTATTTTTCTTAGGGGTAACTGAAATCTCCATACAAATTTGTTCCTCAATTTTGTTCTGACTGAGAGGATCTAATAATACAATCCCAATAAGGTGACCATCCCTTATTTCTCAGTTCCACCCAAATAACTTCCTTAGATGTATTTCCAGGAATATCCTCCCTCGGTACAGCTGTAGTGGTATCCCTTATCAAAAAGGCCACTCCCCCTCAATGCTTGTCATCCTTTCTGAAGCTTTTATATCCTGAAACATTAAGCCGACAGTCCTGTTCATCCCTGAGCCACATTTCTGTATTGCTATGATATCCCAGTCCCATGTTCCTGAGGTTCATCTGCTTTCCCTGCATTGAAATAAACTAAACTGCATTTATCAGCCCTACCTTGTTCTCTGCTTTGTTCCTGCCTGCCCTGACTGTTTGACTCACTCCTTTTCTCAACTGTACCAGTCTCCAATCTTGTACACAATCAGGCTTTCCCCTCAACCTTCTCAGCTCTGAAGAAAACAATCCCAGCTTATCCAGCCTTTCATGTTCCATCTCAAGCAACATCTTGGTGAATGTCCTTTCCATTCCCTCCAGTGCAATCACATTCTTCCTATAATGTGACAACTAGACCTGTACACAGCACTCCAGTTGTGGCTGAAAAATTTGTACTGCTCCGTCAAGACTACCATGTTCATAACTATTTTCTAAATCAACCTGCTCCGATTCCACTGCACTACAAGAGCCCCTCACTACACTTAAAATCCATGCCACAATTGAAGGTAACGTGGGTCCCCATATGCCTCAACTAGGCAATTAAATTGTCCTAGCACATAAGCAATCCCATAATTTCGTAGGTCAGACCCAAGCTCTGCAGTCTTACCACACCCAGTTCAGACACGTCTGACGTATGCTCCTGTCCACAAAAGCAGGAGAAACCAAACCGGCCAATGACCATTCCAACAGTCTGCTCTCAAATCAAAGTAACGTAGGATGTCATCAATAGTGCTATCAAGCAGCATTTATTCAACAATACTCTGTTGGAATTCACTCGGCTCAGCTAGCTTCTGGTCTCCTTACTGCCTTAGTCCAAACTTAGCCAAAAGAGCTAAACTCAAGAGGGAAAGGAGTGTAACTGCCACAGACATCAAAGCAGCATTTAACTGTATCAAGGAGAACAAAAAGTGGTTAAATGGGAATCAGAAAGAACTTTACACTGGTTAGAGGTGTACTTAGCACAAAAGCAAAATCGAGGTGGGATGTGGGGAGGAGAGTAATCTCAGCCAAAATACAATCACCATTGGAGTTATTAAGCCATATCCTAGGCAGGACCATCTTCAGTTGCTGCAATGACCTTCCCTCTACCATAAAATGAAAAGCAGAGATGACCATTAATGGATTGCACAATATTCTGCACTAGATGTGAATTCTCAGACACTGAAGCAGTCCATATTCAAATACAGAAAAACCTGGTTTACGCTGACAATTAACATTTGCATCACACAAATGCCAGGCAATGACCACCTTCAACAAAAGCAAATCTAATCACCTCCACTTGATTTTCAATGGCAATAGCATCTCTGAATCCCAAATGAACTTTCTATGGGTTGTCATTTCAAACTAGACCAGACAATAAATATTTTTACAGCAAGTGCGGGTTAGCAGTTCGGAATTCTGCAGCACACAATTCACCTCCTGTCTCTCCAACGCATGGCACAAGTCAGGCATGTGATAGAATACTGCATTCTCCAATTACCTGAATAGATTCAGCTCCAGCAAAGTTCAAGAAGCTCAAAACACTTGACTGGCACCTAATTTAACACCTTCAACATTCACTCCCTTCACCATTAATATACATTGGCACCAATATACACCAATTATAAAGATGCATATCAGTATTTCACCAAGTAGGAGTAAATTACTGCAGATGCTGGAATTTGTACTGAAAAAAAAACCACTGAAAAAAAAATCACAGGGGTCGGGCAGCATCAATGGCATCATCTTCAGACCAGGCACTTTCCAATCTTCTGGACTTAATTTGGAATTCAACACCTTCAGACTGTGAACCCACTCCCATCTTTTCCCTTTCTTTTAGCTTTACTTGTTGAATCCTTTGCCACCACGTCCTCTCCCCTCCCCCAACTCCAGTGGGACCATCTGTTCTTTCAGTCTGGCAGATGAATACACCATTGTTCTGCCATTCTCACGTTCCGATCACTTAATCTACATGATCAGTACCCTTTCTTCCCCAGAACTCCACACCCAAACTATAGCATAAATGCTGCCCCTCCACACTTATGTCAGTTTTGAAGAAGAGTAATTTAGACTTGAAACACTTGCTTACTCTCTCTCTCTCTCTCTCTCTCTTACGGATGCTGCCTTACTCACTATGATTTTAAGTATTTTTACTTTGTGTTTTGCCAAGGCCCCTCTATAACAGAGCCTTCAAACACCTAACCTCCACCATCTAGAAGGAGCACCACTACTTATAAATTTCCCTAAGTAATACACCATCCTGATTTGGAACTATAAATCACCATTCCTTCACTGTCATTGGGTCCAAAATTGTGGAACTCCATTCCTAACAGTACTTCACGGTGGGTGTTCCTACACCCACAAGTGACTCACCACCACCTTCTCAAGGACAGTGAGGGGCAGGTAATAAGTGTTCACCTCATGAATGATGTTCCTATTTCATGAATGTATTTTTTTTAAATTCATTCATTCACAACTTAAGTGCAAATCCAAATATACTTATGATTCAGCATTATAATCAGTGAAATCAGAAATGAAACAAAATGGCTTTTAGTGTATATAAATGGGAATAATATATGTTAGACTTAAATGGAACTGGATACAATGCTTCAAAGAGAATATCTCCAGCAATTTAAAATAAGGTTTAAGACAACTTTTTTTCTCTGCTATGATTGATTTGTCAAGAAAGAATGCTGCAGGTATTTTTAAAACAGCTTTCTCAACTTCAAAGCCTTATGCATGCACATGCATGGTGTCTGCAAATACACCCCTTAAATATGGTATCATCTATTTGATATTGCTTTGCCACTTTCTACCTGCCTAATGCATTACTAGACATAGCTAAATTAAACTGCATCTGCCATATTTCTATCCATTTCAGCAGTTAATCTATATGTCCAGACATTTGGTATTCATTTTTAAACTCCATTTTTTTTGTGTCATAAGCAACTTTTAAATTTTACCTTGCATACCAAAAGTTTGGTTACGAATACATAATAAAAGTGACCCCAAAATGGACTCCTGGTGGATACCACATATACTTGCTTCAAGTCTTGAAAACAACCCTTCACCTCTACTACCCCATAGACTATATTCTATGTATACAGCCACAGCATCTTTAAGTCCAGGGCTTTCAACTTAAGTCTATTATTTGGAAGTTCAGTAATTACTAACTGTGCTACCTTTAAACCCTTTGAATTGATAAGATTTCAAAATTTGCTCACTACCTTTTCTTGAGAAACAAATTTGAAAAACTGGAAAATAAAAATCTGCTGTAAAATAAAATTCACTTGACTGAACAATACTGGGCATCTTGGAGGAGAGAGTGAGGATTGCAGATGCTGGAGATCAGAGCTTAAAAATGTGTTGCTGGAAAAGCGCAGCAGGTTAGGCAGCAAAGGAGCAGGACAATCGACGTTGCGGGCATAAGCCCTTCTTCAGGCTTATGCCCGAAACGTCGATTCTCCTGTTCCTTTGACGCTGCCTGACCTGCTGCGCTTTTCCAGCAATACATTTTTAAGCTCTAAATATGGGCATCTTGGCAATTCAATACACTTGTTCATACTCTCACTATTAGAATCCAAACTCATCTCTCACTACCATAACTCAAAAATATCAGGCCACACCATGGACATTTGGGACAGACTATGGCCTTCAAGTTTTTTTTTAAAAAAAACTCATCGGAAATAATTTTCTAGTTTTTTAAAATTTTAGGCACAGTATTGCCATGTTACTGAGAAAATATAGTGTTTAAAAAAAGAAATCAGAATATATTAAAAACAAAATGCTCATTAGATTACACCCAGAGAACTGACTTTTTGAAGGGAGTGTCATATTGTTTTACGAGAATAATAGCTGGACACGAATGGTTAAGCTACTTCATGAAATTTAAAGAAACTAAAACTGTGTTGCCCAGATTTTAAAAGGAAAAGGAGGTGAATTGGTCGGATCGGTTTCTCCCAATTTACCTATTGCCATTAGCTGAACAGCCTACATTTTGGGAAGCATAACTAAAACATTGCCAAATCTTCCAGAAATAAAATTAGGGAAAATTTCTACAACACTCTAGAGAATATAGGAGATTTGAAATTCCTTTACATATGCCTATTCATGCTAGACCAATCGTCAATTTTAAAAAAGAAGATTGATGAATTTGTGTAAATTGATAAATATGGGAAAGGTGCATGTTTGTGGAATTAAGTTGCTATCTCCCCTACAGATTCAAGAATCTGAATGGTTTATTCCTGTTTTTCCATTCTTATCAATGTTGTGGCCAAAAGACAACATCTTTAATGGAATCAACGGGGTTCTCAATTCATATTAAATCTCTGGAGATAGGCTTCAATCCATGACCTTTTACCTTCTGGTTAGGATGTTCCTTGTTAGCAGACACCTGAAGAAAATATATGCTGACAACATTCAGTTCCACTGCCCTTATTGAAAATGACTTCTCCCAATATCAAATCCGACATGAACCAAAATTTCCTTTAAGTAAATATCAAGATTGAAACCATTGTTTTCTGGCTTTGCCACAATTCCCAACTGTAGCCCACTCAGATCATGGTTATAGCTGAACCCTACAGTTCATATTTGGAATTCTATTTATCTTGACTCAAGTATTCAATCCCATATTCTGTCAAAAACAAAAAATGCATATTTCACTTATGGAATATCACTGCTTCTACCTGTCTATTGCTGGAATAATGATAAATGTTTTTATTACCAAGACTCAACATTTCCAGTGCCGTCCCAGGTTGCACCCTCCAGAAACTGCAGCTCAAAAGCTTGGCAAGCCATCTGCTAATCCAATTAAGATCCCCTGGCCAATTAATCCTGTGCTCGTTAATTTACACAGACATCCAGTCCACCAGTGCTTCAAATATAAAATACTTTTCCTCTCTAAACTTCATAACTTTGCCATTTCCCCTGTCTCTCACCATCTCCAAACCGATCACCTTCCAAAACAAATAGAAGTTCAATTTAAATTAGCATCAAGTATGATTACAAATTCCAATTTTAAATTCCACTTCACAACTTGGACTGATCTCAGAGAATCTAGTCCATAGTTCAACACCTTAGACTACTACCAACAGAATTGTTAACTTCACTGCTATCTTAAGAAACTGCCAGACCAAAGTCCACTTTCATAAAAGATTGGCACAACAATACTTTCAAATTACAGCTATCAAATTCCACATGATAAAACCACCAAGAATACAACAGGATTATATACATCCAGTGAAAAATATACAGTTTCAAAGAGAAAGCTCATATGTAAATCATGGTTCCACCGGAAAGGAGCATTTGAAGTCTTGAAAAGTGATAAGGGAAGAGGTAACAGAGCAGCTGTTACACTAACAGTACATAGAAAACGTAGCTTAGGAAAGTGAGGTGGTGTTGGGAGCAACTGTGGATTCGACCAGACTATCAATGGAGGGGTCAATCTCTGGAACAAAAGGGCACCTTAATAATGGACTCACTGCAGTACCAAAAGTGACAGGGGACGATCCATTGAACATGGAGGCTGGTAGAGTTCAAGGTAAGAGAAAGGAGGAAACATTTTATGGTTCTGGGAAAGAACAAAAGTATTAGAAAAAAGTATGGAAGGTAGAGAAAAGGACAGAAGATCTGTCAACTGACTTGGAGGAGGGAAATCTTTCTTCCCAATCCGGAACTCACCTACTAGGGAAAATATCCTTTTCATGTCCTCTTTGATAAGGCTGTTCAGGACCAGATATACTTCGATCAAGCACCTTCTCACTCTAAACTCCAGTGAAAACAATTCTGTTTGTCCAACCTTTCCGAGAAGATACTAGTTCATATGACTTCCTTTGAGCTGCCCCCAATGCATATGCATTCTTCTTAAAATAAGGCGGCCAAAACAGCATGCAGTATTAGAGTTGTAGTCTCACCAATGCCTTGCAGAATTTGGAGGAGAACATCCTAACTTTTATATTCAATTCCTCTCATAATAAAAAGGATAACATCCCATCAGCTTCCTTAATTACTTGCTATACTCAGTCTGCTTTGTTATTCTTCCTGCCAAAGCAAACAATTTCACATTATACTCCATTTTCCCAATTACTGCCCTCGTCTACCTGTTCCTGTCTGGAACTTTGTCATACCATGTTCACAAAATATTTCCCCACTTATCTTTGTCACCTGCAAATGTGGCAACCATGCTTTGCTCACCTTCTTTAAGTCACAGAGATACTGTAGAGTCCTACCTGTCACACCCTGCCAATCAGAAAAAGACCCATTTTTCCAAACTCTATGAAAGTACGAACAAGGAACACGACTAAGCCACTCGGCCCTTTGAGCCTGCTCCAACATTCAAACGTATCGTGATTAATCTGATTTTAACCTTAACTGTACACTCCTGCATGCCCACGGTAATCTTTCAACAATCTACCTGTCTCTGCCTTAAAAATATTTAAAGATACTGCATCTACATTTGAGTCCAAAGACTCAACTCAGAAAAAAAATGTTTCCTCATCTCAGTTTAAAACAAAAATCAATGGGCAACATTTAAAACTATCATTCCAAGTTATGGATGCTCCCATAAGAGGAAACATGCTTTCAACATCCACCTGACCAAGTTCCTCAGGAACTTATTTTTGGCTGACCAATCTTCTACGCAGTGTTACTTTTGGTATTTCAGTATTGGTTGACACGTTTAAAGCTTCATTAGCCTAAAAAATATAACACTCTTTATTGTTGCATTAACACAATCTTAGCAGGACTTATACTTGATGGGTTGCTGAACAAAGAGACCTTGGAGTGCAAGTTCATAGCACCTTGAAAGTAGAGTCGCAGGTAGATAGGATGGTGAAGGCGGCATTTGGTATGCTTTCTTTTATTTGGTCAGAGTATTGAGTACCGGAGTTGGGAGGTCATGTTGCAATGTACATGACATTGGTTAGGCCATTTTTGGAATATTGCGTACAATTCTGGTCTCCTTTCTATCGGAAGGATGTTGTGAAACTTGAAAGGGTTCAGAGAAGATTTACAAGGATGTTGCCAGGGTTGGAGGATTTGAGCGACAGGGGGACGTTGATTTGGCTGGGGCTGTTTTCCCTGGAGCGTCGAAGGCTGAGGGGTGAACTTATAGAGATTTATAAAATCATAAGGGACATGAATAGGGTAAACAGACAAGGTCTTTGCCCTGGGTGGGGTAGTGGGGGCGGGGGGGGGGGGGGGGGGGGGGGGGGGGGTGAGTCCAGAACGAGAGGACATAGGTTTGGGGTGAGAGGGGAAAGATATAAAGGAGATCCTAGGGGCAACTTTTTCATGCAGACGGTGTTGTGTGTGGAATGGGCTGCCAGACGAAGTGGTGGACGCTGGTACAAGTGCAACATTTAAAAGGCATCCGAATGGGTATACAAATTGGAAGGGTTTGGAAGGATATGGGCCAGGTGCTGGCAGGCAGGACTAGATTGGGTTGGGATATCTGGTCGGCATGGATGAGTTGGACCAAAGAGTCTGTTTCCGTGCTGTACATCTCTATGACTATGACATCAGAAGCTTCTATTTTGAGCAATACACTGAAAATGAATTATGAAAATTAAGTACAGTACATCAATGGGCTCCCTATTATCCATTACGGTTGTTACATTTTCAAAGTCGTCCTATAAACTTATTAAATGTTATTTTCCTGTCACAAAATCATGTTGACTATTCTCCTCACAGTTCCTCTTTACCTTCCACTGCCAGTTATGACTGGCATTTTTTTGTATCTTTTATGAAGAGAGAATCAAAATTTGTTCATTCTTTCATCCAACATTTCCTGGTTATCTACTTCTAATTCTCCCCTGTAACTCGAGGACTAAAACACACTTTGCTAGTTGTTTTCCTTTTTAAATATCTATCCGTAGAAACGTGCAATTTTTAAATTTCTAGCAAGCTTCTTCTCATACTCTAATTTCATTTTCTTGATTAACCTTTGTAATTTTTCACATTTGTTTATATTCTGAGCAAAATCATCATTCTTGCCAGTTAATTTGCATATTTCTATGTACTTTCATTAAGCATCCTGCTCTCCTTAGCTTTTTAGTTAGCCATAGATGGCGAGTCAGAAAATCACTGGGCGGCACGGTGGCACAGTGGTCAGCACTGCTGTCTCACAGCGCCTGAGACCTGGGTTCAATTCCCGACTCAGGCGACTGACTGTGTGGAGTTTGCATGTTCTCCCCGTGTCTGCGTAGGTTTCCTCCGGGTGCTCCGGTTTCCTCTCAGTCCAAAGATGTGCAGGTCAGGTGAATTGGCCATGCTAAATTGCCCGTAGTGTTAGGTAAGGGGTAAATGTAGGGGTATGGGTGGGTTGCGCTTCGGCGGGTCGGTGTGGACTTGTTGGGCCGAAGGGCCCGTTTCCACATTGTAAATCTAAATCTAATCTAATCTAATCTACGTGTGGAAACAGGCCCTTCGGCCCAACAAGTCCACACCAACCCTCTCAAGAGTAACCCACCCAGACCCATTCCCCCACCCCATATTTACCCCTGACTCTATGGGCAATTTAGCACAGCCAATTCACCTAACCTGCACATCTCCGGAAGGAAACCGGAAGCTCACGCATAAACTGAGAGAACATGCAAATTCTACACAGACAGACAAGGCTGGAATCAAACCAGAGTCCCTAGCGCTGTGTGGTATCAGTGATAACCACCAAGCCACTGTGCCGGCTGCTGGTGCTGGAGCTGACTAGGGAGAAGGCAGTTCTGGATCTGGTATTGTGCAATGAACCAGAATTGGTCAGGGACCTCGAAATGAAGGATCCATTGGGAAGTAGTGACCATAATACAATAAGCTTCATTCTGCAATTTGGAGGGTACAATCGGAAGTGGCAATATTTCTGTTGAATAAAAGGGAACTATGGAGCTATGAGGGAGGAGCTGGCCAAAGTTCAATGGTGCAATACCTTAGCAGGGATGACAGTGGAGGAACAATGGCGAATATTTCAGTGTATAATGCAGAAGTTGCAGAATCAGTTCATTCCAAAAATGAAGAAAGATCCGAGGATGAGGCATGGGTGGCCATGGCTGATGAGGGAAGTTAAGAAACATATAAAGTTAAAAGAGAAAAAGTAATAACATAGCAAAGATGAGTGGGAAAACGGAGGACTGGGAAGCTTTTAAAGAACAGAGGATTACTAAGAAAGAAGTACACAGAAAAAAAATGAGGTACGAGGGTAAACTGGCCAATAATATAAAGGAGGATAGTAAAAGCTTTTTTAGGTATGTGAAAGGCAAAAAGATGGTTAAGACTAAAATTGGGCCCTTGAAGTCAGAAACAGGGGAATATATTACGGGGAACAAAAGAAGAATTGAATTGGTACTTCAGATCTGTGTTCACTGGGGAAGACACAAGAAATCTCCCTGAGATAACAGTGGCTGAAAGACCTGAACTGAAGGGAATTTATATTTGCCAGGATTTGGTGTTGGAGAGACTGTTAGGTCTGAAGGCTGATAAGTACCCAGGACCCGATGGTCTGCATGCCATGGTACTGAAGGAGGTGACTCTAGA
Source organism: Hemiscyllium ocellatum (assembly GCF_020745735.1). Taxonomy (NCBI): domain Eukaryota; kingdom Metazoa; phylum Chordata; class Chondrichthyes; order Orectolobiformes; family Hemiscylliidae; genus Hemiscyllium; species Hemiscyllium ocellatum. The sequence continues at coordinate 62,406,737 of NC_083406.1, read as the reverse complement.
AATTGTGGATGCGTTGGTAATTATTTTCCAGAGTTCGATAGATTCGGGATCAGTTCCTGCGGATTGGAGGATGGCTAATGTTATACCACTTTTTAAGAAAAGTGGGAGAGAGAAAGCAGGAAATTATAGACCAGTTACTTCTGACCTCAGTGGTGCAAAAGATGCTGGAGTCTATTATAAAGGATGAAATTACGGCACATCTGGATGGTAGTAACAAGATAGGTTAGAGTCAGCATGGATTTATGAAGGGGAAATCATTCTTGACTAATCTTCTGGAATCTTTTGAGGATGTAACTCTGAAAATGGACAAGGGAGATCCAGAAGATGTAGTGTACCTGGACTTTCAGAAAGCTTTTGATAAAGTCCCACATAGGAGGTTAGTGAGCAAAATTAGGGCGCATGGTATTGGGGGCGAAGTACTGACTTGGATTGAAAATTGGTTGGCTGATAGGAAACAAAAAAAAGTGTAGTGATAAACGGCTCCATTTTGGAACGGCAGGCAGTGACCAGTGGGGTACCACAGGGATCAGTACTGGAACTGCAGTTTTTTTACAATATATGTTAATGATATAGAAGATGGTATTAGCAATAACGTTAGCAAATTTGCTAATGATACGAAGCTGGGTGGCAGGGTGAAATGTGAAGAGGATGTTAGGAGATTACAGGGTGACCTGGACAAGTTAGGTGAGTGGTCAGATGCATGGCAGATGCGGTTCAATGTGGATAAATGTATGGCTATCCACTTTGGTGGCAAGAACAGGAAGGCAAATGACTACCTAAATGGAGTAAAAAGTGAGTCTGCAGATGCTGGAGATCAGAGCTGAAAATGTGTTGCTGGTTAAAGCGCAGCAGGTCAGGCAGCATCCAAGGAACAGGAGAGTCAACGTTTCAGGCTAAAGCCATATCCCATATTCCCAATTCCTTCGTCTCCGCCGCATCTGCTCCCAGGAGGACCAGTTCCAATACCGTACAGCCCAGATGGCCTCCTTCTTCAAGGACCGCAGATTCCCCCCCAGATATGATCGACGATGCCCTCCACCGCATCTCCTCCACTTCCCGCTCCTCCGCCCTTGAGCCCCGCCCCTCCAACCGCCACCAGGACAGAACCCCACTGGTTCTCACCTACCACCACACCAACCTCCGTATACAGCGTATCATCCGCCGTCATTTCCACCACCTCCAAACAGACCCCCACCACCAAGGATATATTTCCCTCCCCTCCCCTATCAGCATTCCGCAAAGACCACTCCCTTCGTGACTCCCTCGTCAGGTCCACACACCCCCACCACCCAATCTCCACTCCCGGCACCTTCCCCTGCAACCGCAGGAACTGTAAAACTTGCGCCCACACCTCCTCCCTTACTTCTCTCCAAGGCCCCAAGGGATCCTTCCGTATCCACCACAAATTCATCTGCACCTCCATACACATCATCTATTGCATCCGCTGCACCCGATGTGGCCTCCTCTATAATGGGGAGACGGGCCGCCTACTTACAGAACGCTTCAGGGAACACCTCTGGGACGCCAGGACCAACCAACCCAACTACCCCGTGGCTCAACACTTCAACTCCCCCTCCCACTCCACCAAGGACATGCAGGTCCTTGGACTCCTCCATCGCCAGAACATAACAACACGACGGTTGGAGGAAGAGCGCCTCATCTTCCTCCTGGGAACCCTCCAACCACAAGGGATGAACTCCGATTTCTCCAGTTTCCTCATTTCCCCTCCCCCCACCCTGTCTCAGTTGATTCCTTCGAACTCAGCACTGCCCTCCTAACCTGCAATTTTCTTCCTGACCTCTCCGCCCCCACCCCACTCCAGCCTATCACCCTCACCTTGACCTCCTTCCACCTATCATATCTCCATCGCCCCTCCCCCAAGTCCCTCCTCCCTACCTTTTATCTTAGCCTGCTGGACACACTTTCCTCATTCCTGATGAAGGGCTTTAGCCCGAAACGTCGAATTTCCTGTTCCTTGGATGCCGCCTGACCTGCTGCGCTTTAACCAGCAACACATTTTCAGCTACTACCTAAATGGAGTCAAGTTAGGTAAAGGGGCAGAGAGATCTGGGTGTTCTTGTACACCAGTCAATGAAGGTAAGCATGAAGGTACAGCAGGTAGTGAAAAAGGCTAATAGCATGCTGGCCTTCATAACAAGAGGGATTGAGTATAGATGCAAAGAGGTTCTTCTGCAGCTGTACAAGGCCCTGGTGAGACCACACCTGGAGTACTGTGTGCAGTTCTGGTCTCCAAATTTGAGGAAAGACATTCTGGCTATTGAGGGAGTGCAGCGCAGGTTCACGAGGTCAATTCCTGGAATGGCGGGATTACCTTACACTGAAAGACTGGAGCAACTGGGCTTGTATACCCTTGAGTTTAGAAGACAGAGGGAATCTGATTGAGACATACAAGATTATTAAAAAGGATTGGACACTCTGGAGGCAGGAAACATGTTTCCGCTGATGGGCGAGTGCCGAACCAGAGGACACAGCTTAAAAATACGGGGTAGACCATTTAGGACAGAGAATGGTGGCTGTGTGGAATGCTCTGTCTCAGAGGGTAGTGGAGTCTGGATTCATTTAAGAAAGAGTTGGATAGAGGTCTCAAGGATAGTGAATTCAAGGGTTATGGAGATAAGGCAGGAACAGGATACTGATTAAGAATGATCAGCCATGATCATATTGAATAGTGGTGCAGGCTCGAAGGGCAGAATGGCCTACTCCTGCACCTATTGTCTCTCCCCCACACACACCCTCCCCCCACTCCCATGCAGGTCCTCCCACATGATTCATTCTTTAAGAGTAGGAATGTATTTTTTCCCAAAATATTCTCTTAAATGTCTGCCATTGCTTCTCCAAATATCTTAACTCACTTCAGCTATCTCAGATTTGATGCCCAGATTGGTGCACTTAAGGTTAAAATACTAATCTCAGACCCACTGTTCTCCCTTTGAAGCTGTAAAATTCAACTACTGTATGTTGTTGCTCTCCCAAGATACCATACTCTGGGGCCATCTATATATCCTGTCTTATTACTCAAATACAATGTTTCATGTAGCCTGCTCTGTGGTTAGTTCCCATACTATGCTCAACCCCTTTCCAAGCGAAAAGCAACATAATTAGTATTAAAAACAACTTAGTTTGTAAGGGAAGGAAAGGAAAGGAAAGGAAGGAAAAGGAAAAAGGAAAAGAGTTTTTAGACATTTGGTTATCATACCATTCCTCAATGATTCAAAGTGAATTAACATTGATGTAGCCTGATAAAATCTATTACTGCTTCATCAGTAATACAATGCATTGGCCGCATTCAAAAACAGCATAAAGAATGCAACTCAAATTTGAAAACATAAAAAGGTACTTAAAGCAGAAAAAAAAAGTCAAACTACTAAAAGAAAATTTATGAAAGTAATTCAACTTTGGGTGCTTCCTTGCTTTTTGGGAGCAATTATAAATCACTCAATTGCATTGTAATGAGTTGGCAGTCATTAAGCTGACATACACCCATTCTTTGAAGATGAATAACATGAACAAAGCACCTCAAAAAGACAATCCATTTATCAAGATACTATGACACATATATGATTGATAGTTCAGTGAATGTGATAATTGCAATAACATCATCGTGTTGTTGGACAGTTTTATCTTTTATTCATTCACAGGATGTGGGCATTGCAAGGCCAGAATTTATTATCCATCCCTAAATGCTTTTCAGGCTGTGGTAGTGAACTGCTTCTTGAACCATTGCAGTCCATAGGATACATTTGCACATGTTGTGCTGTTAGATAAAGTGGGTCAGCAAATTCACCCAACAACAGCGAAGGAATATCAATATAGCCTCAAGTTCAAATGCTGCATGAATTGCAATTAGTACTGTCCCCTTGTGTTTATGCCCCTTGACTTTCAATGTTGTGGAGATCATAGGTTTTGAAAAGTGCTGTCGAGGAGGTCTGGACAAGTTACTGCAGTGTATCTTTGAGATGGCACACAAACACAGTACACTGATATTGCAGACATGGAATGTTTAAGGTGGTAGATGGAATGCCAATAAAGTAGTTTAAATTGATGATATTGAGTGTCTAGTGTTATTTGAGCTGTACTCATTTCAGAAAGCAGCATTATTTAAATCATATTTGTATTATATCGTGGAGATGGTAGAGAGCTTTCAGTTATGAGGAGATAAGCTACTCACCACAGAATTCCAAATCCCTGACCCACGCAGAGTCAAGTTTTATGTAATAATTAAGCCCAAGAACGTTGATAGTTATGGTAATGCTGTTGAATGTCAAGTGGAAATGATTAGATTCTTTCCTGTTAGAGTTTGTCATTGAACGAGTGCCATTTCCTGTAAAAGCGTCAGGCAGACAGCCGGGTCATATATGATAAGTTGGCCAGCATCCTCTGCACTATAATAATTGTGTGTGTCTTACCACTTGGTGCAGTCCAGTCTGGCAGCCAAGTCATTCAGAACTCAGTTTAGTCAGTGGTGCTTCTGGGCTATTGTTCACCATGGACATTATGGTTCCCCAGCCAAATACATTTTGTTTCCAAGCTAACCTAGTGCTTTCTTCGATTGAAATTCAACATAGAGAAGTAATGATTTATCTACTGAACTAGTGTATCAAGTGTAATCAAGAAAAGATTTCCTTGCCATATTTGACTGGACACCATGAGACTTCATGGGGTCTGGAGTCAAAGTTAAGGACTTCCAGCATCACTCTGTTGCTGCAACATCTGGCAAGACTGAATAGCAGTGGGATAGCACATAGACCAGAACAGAAATAAAGAAGAATAAATTTTGCTTCGAAAAGTAGGATGTGTCAAGACAACCATCAAATTGTTGCTCAACAAATCTATGGAACAAGTCTTCAGTGTCAACAAAGAGAAGTGAACTTTGCAGGGTCAGCTAGACGGACTGTTGTAGGTAGTGGAAAGAGCCTTGTAAATAAAATAATAGCTCTCTGGGGACACTGAAACCAACATTGACTAACTGAATGGCATAATCAACTAAGAGAAAGTGAAGACTGCAGATGGTGGAGATCAGATTCAAGAAGTGTGGTGCCAGAAGAGCACAGCTAGTTAGGCAGCATCTGAGGAGCAGGAGGGTACTTTTCCAGCACCACACGTTTTGACAACTGAATGGCATGCCGAGTATTGGATCGTGCCAGCCAATTACGCAAACTGGTTACCATGATTGATCATATTACACAGGGGGTTAATGAGACACTGGAACTGAGATTTAAGCCAGGAAGCTTGCTGCATTCATTGTCAAGTTTGATCAAGCGAGACAGATACCCAACTTGATTGCCTATTAGGCAGAGGGGGAGAGGTGGGAGGAGGAGGGTATATATAAAATAATCTTCTGTTTCAAAAATAACAAACTCAGTCTCACGGTAAACCAAATCTCATTATCAGTGTAAAACGAATCCCACGTAAGCAAGTAGATCAGATCATACAAAATGAAGCTTACAATGTGTATTTATATCTAATGCCTAGGATTAAAGGCAGGTGATCTGTCAGGTTTCAGGGCATGGCCAAAGTTTTGGATGGCTTTACATTTATGGAGGGTGGAATATAGGAGTTAGGCCAGAAGTGTTTTGAAATAATCAAGTCGAGGACATAAAGAGGAATAACAAGGACATCAGCAGCAACAAGGGGGTTGGGCAATATTGTGGAGGTGAAATTAAACAATGTTAAATAATGGCACAATTGTATGGTCAGAAGCTGATTTCAGAGTCAAATATGACACTAAGGTTCTAAAAAGGCTGGCTCAGCCTCAGTGAGAGGCACAGTTGGTCACCAGGGAATGCAGGTCTTGCCAGGACCAGTGACAATTGTTTCAAGCATGTGAATACTGAAGTGAAGGAAATTCTGTTCATCCAGTACTCTAAGTCAAACAAGTAGTCTAAGCAACCTGGAGATAGAATCACAGGATCCCTACCTCATGGAAAGAAGTCACTTAACCCATCGAGTACGCATTGACCCGCCAAGAGCATCCCACCCAGACGCAACCCCCACCCTATCCCTATAACCCTGCATTTACAGTGGCCAATCCACCTGGCCTGCACATCCTTGGACACAACAGGCAATTTAGCATAAACCATAAGTTAGCCTGGAGCACTGTTTTTTAACAGCTAAAAGACAGTGCTATTTTCTGGGTCTGTAGATTGTGAAGGAGCAAACATGGCCTTTAGTAGAGTGACATGCTCTTCCTGTTGGATGTGAGAGTTTAAGGATAGTTTCTTTGTTTACTGATATTATGTCTGCAGGAAGTGTCTTTGGTTGTAAATGCTCAGATCACATGGATCAGTTGGAGCAGCAGTTAGAGGCAATAAGGAGTTTACAAGAACTGGGGGTGTGATGGATGGCAGTTATAGGAAGGGAAAAAAGTTGGCAGATACAGTCAGGTAGATGGGTTAATGCCAGGAAAGGTAAGAGGTGTTGGCAGTTAATGTAGGAGTCTTCTGTGGCTATCCCATTTCAAACAAGTGTGCTGTTTTGGAAAATGTAGGGGATGATGGACTCTCAGGGGAATGTAGCACCAACAGTCACGTTTCTGGCATCAAGACTGGCTCTAATGAAAAGAGGGGTACATCGAGTTCCAAGCAATTGATTGTGATAGGGCACTCTCGAGTTAGAGGTACAGACAGATGTTTCTGCGGCTAGCAGCGATAAATCAGAATGGTGTGTTGCCTTTCTGGTATCTGGATTAAGGATCTCTCAGAGAGGGTGCAGAATGTTCTCAAAGGGGCCAAGGACCAGCAGGAGGTCATTGTACACATTGGGACTAACGACAAAGGAAGGGAAAAGGATGAGATTCTGACGGGAGAATATAGAGTTTGGCAGGAATTTAAAAAGAAAGCCCTTGAGAGTAGTAATATCTGGATTACTCCGAGTGCTATGAGCAACTGATGGTAGGAATAGGAGGATAGAGCAGATGAATGAGTGGCTGAGCAACTGGTGCAGGGGAGAAGGGTTCACATTTTTTTGATCATTGGAATTTCTTCTGGGGTAGATGTGACCTGCACATGAATTGACTAATATACTGGCTGGGAGATTTGCTAGAACTGCTTGGGATTTGAACGAGTAAGATTGGTTGGTGCGACCCATGAAAATAATGAGGAAAGAAATCAATTGGAGACTGGTACAGTCGGGAAAAGGAGAGAGTGAAAACAAATCAGCGCAGGCAGGAACAAAGCAGAGAATGAGGCAAGACTGATAAAGTAAACTGCATTTATTTCAATGTTTTAGGCCTTACAGGGAAGGCAGATGAACTCAGGGCATGGTTAGGAACATGGGACTGGGATATCATAGCAATTACAGAAACATGGCTCAGGGACAGACAGGACTGGCAGCTTAATGTTCCAGGATTCAAATGCTACTGGAAGGATAGGGGGATGGGGGGCAGGAGAGGAGGAGTGGTGTTTTTGATAATGGATAGCATTACAGCTGTACCTGGGGAGGATATTCCTGGGAATACATCCAGGGAAGTTATTCGGGTTATGGTAGGGGATTTTAACTTTCCAAAAAAAAAGACTAGGACAGCCATAGTGTTAAGGGTTTAATTGGTAAAGAACTTATTAAGCAGTTGTCAGGAAAGCTGGATGACTAGAGAAATTGAAGTTTTGGTTAAGAAAAAGAAGGAAGCATATTTTTGATATAGACAGGCGAGATCGAAAGAATCCTTAGATGAGTATAAAGGCAGGATGAGTATAAATAAGGGGGCAATCAAGGAAGGCAAAAAGGGGACATGAGATAGCTTTGGGTTAAGATAAAGAGGGTAAGAAGAACCCAAAGGGATTTTATAAATACACATGTATTAAAGGACAAAAGGGTAATTAGGGAGAGAATAGGGCTAGTAAAATGGCTCAGGACTGTGGACCAGAGAATAGGCGGTCTTTGTGTGGAGCCGCAAGAAGTGGCAGAAGATACTAAACGAGTATTTTGCATCAGTGTTTACTGTAGAAAAGGACATGGAAGATGTAGAATGTAGGGAAATAGATGGTGACATTGTGGAAATTCTCCATTTACAGACGATGTGGTACTGGGTGTCTTGAAACGCATAAAAGTGGATAAATTCCCTGGACCTGATCAGGTGTATCCTAGAACTCTGTAGGAAACTAGGGAAGTGATTGCTAGGCCCCACGTTGAGATATTTGTATCATTGATAGTCACAGCCGGAAGACTGGCGGTTGGCTAACGCAGTGCCACTACTTAAGAAAGGTGGTAAGGAGAAGCCAGGGAACTAAGTGTGACTGACATCAGTAGTGGGTAAGTTGTTGGAGGGAATCCTGAGGGACAGGATTTACATGTATTTGGAAAGGCAAGAATAGTCACCATGGCTTTGTGGGAAGTCATATCTCGAGCTTGATTGAGTTTTTTGAAGAAGTAACAAAGAGGATTGATGAGAGCAGAGTAGTAGACATGACCCACACAGACTTCAGTAAGGCATTCAATAAGGTTCATCACAGGAGACTGGTTGGCAAGGTTGGATCTCATGGAGTACAGGGATAACTAGCCGTTTGAATACAGAACTGGCTCAAAGATACAAGACAGAGGGTGGTGGTGGAGGGTTGTTTTTCTGACTTGAGGCCTATGACCAGTAGTATGGTACAAGGATCGTGCTGGGTCCACTGCTTTTCATAGTCATTTATATAAATGATTTGGATGTGAATATAGGAAGTATATTTAGTAAGTTTGCAGATGTCACCAAAATTGGAGGTGCAGTGGACAGGGAAGAAGATTACCTCAGATGACAACAGGACCTTGATCAGTTGGAGGAGTGGCAGATGGAGTTTAATTTAGATAAATGTGAGGTGCTGCATTTTGCAAAAGCAAATCAGAGCACGTCTTGTACACTTAATAGTAAGGTCCTGGGAAATGTTGCTGAACAAAGAGACCTTGGAGTGCAGGATCATACTTCCGTGAAAGTAGAGTCACAGGTAGATAGGATAGTAAGAGGAAGAGTTTGGCATGCTTTCTTTTATAGGTCAGAGTATTGAGTACAGGAGTTGGGAGGTCATGTTGCAGCTGTACAGGACATTGAATAGGCCACTGTTGGAATATCGCGTGCAATTTTGCGTCTCTACCATCACTACCCATACTTCCAGGCTACAAGTTGTACGTTTAAAGAAAAAGTGTAGATTGCTAAGCAGCTGAAACTCACTGCCTGAATCATAACACATTAGTATCACATGTTGGGTTATAGGAGGGTTGTCCTGACATGTAGGAACAGTGCAACAGGGATAATTGGTACACAGTTCTTCTGAGCCATTTTTACTAGCTGAAATACTGGAAGTAAAGTTTAAGGTATAGAAGCAGTAAAGGAGACCAAGATGCATCAGGATGTGTGGGCTTCAGAGAGAAGAAAAAGAAAGAGAGATTTATTAACAATTAAGCTTTTCCGTTGTATCCATAGCAATATCCTTAGTTGGCTCAAAGTTTGGGAGAAGATTTGTAACTCGGGTGATCATTGTTTTGGTTCTGTTCGCCGAGCTGGGAGTTTGTGTTGCAAACGTTTCGTCTCCTGTCTAGGTGACATCCTCAGTGCTTGGGAGCCTCCTGTGAAGCGCTTCTGTGATGTTTCCTCCGGCATTTATAGTGGCTTGTCTCTGCCGCTACCGGCCACTGCAGCAGACAGCAAGAACTGACAACCGGTAGTGGCAGAGACAAGCCACTATAAATGCCGTAGGAAACATCACAGAAGCGCTTCACAGGAGGCTCCAAAGCACTGAGGATGTCACCTAGACAGGGGACGAAACATTTGCAACACAAATTCCCAGATCGGCGAACAGAACCACAACATCCTTAATTGACCATTAGAAGGTCTTGATACATTTCATTTAGGAAATGACCCAATATATCAAACACATTTTGTAACATATGAAGATACCAGGACTCTAATATCTAACTATTTGCTTTCTCCAAGCTGTAACTGATCCCAAAAAATTAAATGTCTCAATTATATAGAGTCATAGAGATGTACAGCATGGAAACACACCCTTCGGTCCAACCCGTCCATGCTGAGGAGATATCCCAACCCAATCTAGTCCCACCTGCCAGCACCCAGCCCATATCTCTCCAAACCCTTCCTATTCATGTACCCATCCAAATGCCTCTTAAATCTTGCAATTGTACCAGCCTCCACCACTTCCTCTGGCAGCTCATTCCACACATGTACCACCCTCTGCGTGAAAACATTGCCCCTTAGGTCTCTTTTATATTTTTCCCCTCTCATCCTAAATATATGCCCTCTAGTTTTGAACTCCCCGACTCCAGGGAAAAGGCTTTGCCTATTTACCCTATCCATGCCCCTCAATTTTGTAAGCCTCTAAGGTCACTCCTCAGCCTCCGACGCTCCAGGGAAAATGGCCCCAGCCTGTTCAGCCTCTCCCTATAGCTCAAATCCTCCAACTCTGGCAAAATCCTTGTAAACCTTTTCTGAACGCTTTCAAGTTTCACAACATCTTTCCGACTGGAAGGAGACCAGAATTGCACGCAATATTCCAAAAGTGGCCTGACCAATGTCTGTACAGGCACAACATGACCTCCCAATTCCTGTACTCAATACTCTGACCAATAAAGGAAAGCATACCAAACACCTTCTTCACTAACCTATCTAGCTGTGACTCCACTTTCAAGGAGCTATGAACCTGCATTCCAAGGTCTCTTTGTTCAGCAACACTCCCTAGGACCTTACCATTAAGTGCATAAGCCCTGCTAAGATTTGCTTTCCCAAATTGCAGCACCTTGTATTTATCTGAATTAAACACTATCTGCCACTTCTCAGCCCATTGGCCCATCTGGTCCAGATCCTGTTGTAATCTGAGGTAACCCTCTTCGCTGTCCACTATACCTCCAATTTTAGTGTCATCTGCAAACTTACTAATTGTACTTCTTATGCTCACATCCAAATAATTTATGTAAATGACAAAAAGTAGAGGACCCACCACCGATCCTTGTGGCACTCCATTGGTCATAGGCCTCCAGTCTGAAAAACAACCCTCCACCCTCTGTCTTCTACCTTTGAGCCAGTTCTGTATCCAAAAGGCTAGTTCTCCCTGGTAAAAAAAAAGACTGCAGATGCTGGAAACCAGATTCTGGATCAGTGGTGCTGGAAGAGCACATCAGTTCAAGCAGCATCCAAAGTGCAGCGAAATCGACGTTTCGGGCAAAAGTCCTTCATCAGGAATAAAGGCAGTGAGCCTGAAGTGTGGAGAGATAAGTTAGAGGAGGGTGGGGGTAGGGAGAAAGTAGCATAGAGTACAATGGGTGAGTGGGGGAGGGGATGAAGGTGATAGGTCAGGGAGGAGAGGGTGGAGTGGATAGGTGGAAAAGGAGCTAGGCAGGTAGGACAAGTCTGGACAAGTCACTGGGACAGTGCTGAGCTGGAAGTTTGGAACTAGGATGAGGTGGGGAAGGGAAAATGATGAAACTGTTGAAGTCCACATTGGTGCCCTAGGGTTGAAGTGTTCCGAGGTGGAAGATGAGGCGTTCTTCCTCCAGGCGTCTGGTGGTGAGGGAACGGCGGTGAAGGAGGCCCAGGACCTCCATGTCCTCAGCAGAGTGGGAGGGGGAGTTGAAATGTTGGGCCACAGGGCGGTGTGGTTGATTGGTGCGGGTGTCCCGGAGATGTTCCCTAAAGTGCTCTGCTAGAAGGTGCCCAGTCTCCCCAATGTAGGGGGAAGACTGCATCGGGAGCAACTGATACAATAAATGATATTAGTGGATGTGCAGGTAAAACTTTGATGGATGTGGAAGGCTCCTTTAGGGCCTTGGATAGAGGTGAGGGAGGTGGTGTGGGCACAGGTTTTACAGTTCCTGGGGTGGCAGGGGAAAGTGCCAAGATGGGAGGGTGGGTTGTAGGGTGGCGTGGACCTGACCAGGTAGTCACGGAGGGAACGGTCTTTGCGGAAGACAAAGGGGTGGGGAGGGAAATATATCCCTGGTGGTGGGGTCTTTTTGGAGGTGGCTGAAAAGTTGGCAGATGACTGTATTCCAGGCGATCTAACCTTGCTAATCAGTCTCCCATGGGGAACCTTGTCAAACGCCTTACTGAAGTCCATATAGATCACATCTATTGCTCTGCCCTCATCAATCCTCTTTATTACTTCTTCAAAACACTCACTCAAGTTTGAGAGATACAATTTCCCCACACACAAAGCCATGTTGACTATCCCTAATCAGTCCTTGCCTTTCCAATTACATGTACATCCTGTCCCTCAGGATTCCCTCCAACAACTTGCCCACCACCGAGGTCAGGCTCACCTGTCTATAGTTCCCTGGCTTGTCTTTACCGCCCTTCTTAAACAGTAGCACTACGTTTATCAACCTCCAGTCTTCCGACACCTCACCTGTGACTATCGATGATACAAATATCTCAGCAAGAGGCCCAGCAATCACTTCTCTAGCTTCCCACAGAGTTCTAGGATGCACCTGATCAGGTCCTGGGGATTTATCCACCTTTACCCGTTTCAAGACATCCAGCACTTCCTCCTCTGTAATCTGGACATGTTGCAAGATGTCACCATCTATTTCCCTACAGTCAAGATCTTCCATATCTTTTTTGTAAATACTGATACAAAACACTCATTTAGTATCTCCCCCACTTTCTGCAGCTCCACACAATGGCCGCCTTGCTGATCTTTGAGGGGGCCCCCTTCTCTAATTTGTTACCCTTTTGTCCTTAATGCATTCATAAAAACCCTTTGGATTCCCCTTAATTCTATTTGCCAATGCTATCTCATGTCCCCTTTTTGCCCTCCTGATTTCCCTCTCAAAATGTACTCCTACTTCCTTTACACTCGTCTCAGGATTCACTCGATCTATCCTGTCTATACGTGACATATGTTTCCTTCGTTTTCTTCACCAAACCCTCAATTTCTTTAGTCATCCAGTATTTCCTATACCTACCAGCCTTCCCTTTCACCCTGACAGGAATATACTTTCTCTGGATTCTTGTTATCTCATTTCTGAAAGCTTCCCATTTTCCAGCCGTCCCTTTACCTGTGAACATCTGCCTCCAGTCAGCTTTCTAAAGTTCTTGTCTAATACCATCAAAATTGGCCTTTCTCCAATTTTGAACTTCAACTTTTAGATCTGGTCTATCCTTTTCTATCACTATTTTGAAACTAATAGAATTATGGTTGCTGGTCCCAAAGTGCTTCCCCACTGACACCTCAGTCACCTGCCCTGCCTTATTTTCCGAGTAGGCCAAGTTTTGCAACTTCTCTAGTAGGTACATCCACATACTGAATTAGAAAATTGTCTTGTATACACTTAAATTCCTCTCCATCTAAACCCTTAACACAATGGCAGTCCCAGTATATGTTTGGAAAGTTAAAATTCCCTACCATAACCACCCTATTATTCTTACAGATCGCTGAGATCTCCTTACAAGTTTGTTGCTCAATTTCCCTCTGACTATTAGGGGGACTATAATACAATCCCAATAAGGTGATCATCCTTTTCTTATTTCTCATTTCCACCCAAATAACTTCCCTGGATGTATTTCCGGGAATATCCTCCCTCAGCACAGCTGTAATGCTGTCCCTTATCAAAAACGCCACTCCCCCTCCTCTCTTGCCTCCCTTTCTATCCTTCCTGTAGCATTTGTATCCTGGAACATTAAGCTGCCAGTCCTGCCCATCCCGGAGCCATGTTTCTGTAATTGCTATGATATCGCAGTCCCATGTTCCTAACCATGCCCTGAATTCATCTACCTTCCCTGTTGGACCCCTTGCATCGAAATAAATGCAGTTTAAGTTATTAGTCCTACTTTGTCCGTGCCTGCCCTGAGTGTTTTGACTCGCTTCTGTTCTCAGTTGTATCAGTCTCAGATTGATCTCTTTCCTCACTATCTCCCTGGGACTCCCCCTTCCCTACTAGTTTAAATCCTCCTGAGTAATTCTAGCAAATGTCCCTGCCAGTATATTAGTTGGTGAGCTATATTCAACCGAAGCATTAGAAGTGTGCAACATTATTGTTGTAATCTCATTCTAATATGGAAATATTTGCCTCATTCTTAGACCCCAAGATGGATAATAACATATTTACCAACCATACTGAAGGCTAACTAACAACCAAATCGTTACGATTCACAATGGAACAGATTTGCAGTTCCTAGGAGGAGTCAAAATGCAATTTTTAACAAAGAAAATGCTAAAGATACAACTGTTCATCTAGTATGCGAGTTTGTTTTGATAGATTAAAATACTGTATATCAAAACGGATAGCACATATCCTTTACCTTTCCATATGTAACTCCATCAGCTAAATTTTCCTCCTCATTTTCATAAACCTCCTCATTTTTAGGTAGACACTGATCTGTAGATATTAGCTTTGACTTTGATCCCATTTTTATTTAAACTAAGAAATCTAAGTAAAGGATTAACATGCACTTTTATAAATGCCACAATATTTGCTTGTGCCCTGTTAGTTGACCAGTTAACAGGTATTAACAGTCTGGAAAGAGTTGAACCAAAACAAGCCAATTCCACTTAAAAACCCAAGCATCTACATACGATAATCAGAAGCACAGATCCTATTATATCAAGTTTCGCAATACAATGTGCATTAGTGGCTGTTAGAACATGACTGACAGTCAGAGCATTGAGCAGCAAAATAGTAATGAATAGAAAATAAGTGGTTAAAATGGACTGAATTCAGTCATATGAGACCCATACTGCTAAGGTATAATATGCCACTAATCCCACATTGTACAATGTCACAGTCAAACAGGCAAAGAGTTCACACTGGCACTACCTCGAACATAAACAAACCTTGAACAGAAGGCATAGAGCAAAACTACTCCTTTGACAATAACAGATAAGGGAGGTTAAAAAAAGCTGAGCTATTGTTTTAGTTTTGCAATACATATGGCAGAATAACATTAGCAATGGACTAGAATAAAAGCTGTCAGCCTAGAGCTGTTCTGCCACTTTATATCATCTAAACACTTGATAAAATAAGAAAATGTTCATTCTTTCATCATTTTACTTTTGATTACTTGCACCTTTTGTCAGAGATTCATTAACCAGTCTCCTGCTGGACAAAATCATTTACTATTTAATGTATACACACAACATTTTTGAATGAGGTTTACAGTGCTCAAATTTTCTTATAATCTCAGGATGCAGAGAACTCCAAAAAGTTAATTATTACACAAAAAGAACAGCTCCTTCAAGACTCAGCTAGTTTCCCAATCAGTAGCTCAGCTACACGGATCAGAGAGGTCACAAGCTCAATTATTAACAAATTTGCTAATATAGCAGGTAATAAAAAACAAGATAAATCACAACCTCCTAAAAGTTGAAGAAGGAACTAAAAATTCAAGGTTTACATTTGTTTGCCAACCAGCACTTGTAGGACCATGAACAGGTTTGCAGTACAAGTGGAGGCCAGTTGGTCTTTTGCATCCATTTTGGTTCTTTAACAACTAAAAGCTAATCCTAAGAATGCGCACTCTTCAAACAAAAAAAAGACACTATATTTTGCTCAAATGGTAGATTTACCCAGTTTTCCTCCAAAGGATGCAATGACCTCTGCTTCAACCACTGCCCGACAACTCTTGCTGAAAGTACCTGTGGTTAACGAGAAAGTGGAAAAAAAAAGTAGGTAAAATCATAACAAGACATTTTCATGAAGTATGTATGCACATTAACAATGATATTCGTTTCACTGTTTCAGCCAATACAGGGTTTATACCACTCCAAGACAGTAATATAACAAATATTACTGAGAGAATACAATATAAGCTATTTAAATAATTCCATGACATACTTTCAAACCCTGTTGGAATATTGTTTGCAATTCTGGTCTCCTTCCTATCGGAAAGATGTTGTGAAACCTGAAAGGGTTCAGAAAAGATTTACAAGGATGTTGCCAGGGTTGGAGGATTTGAGCTATAGGAAGAGGCTGAACAGGCTGGGGCTGTTTTCCCTGAAGCGTCAGAGGCTGTGGGGTGACCTTATAGAGGTTTACAAAATTATGAGGGGCATGGATAGGATAAATAGACAAAGTCTTTTCCCTGGGGTCGGGAAGTCCAGAACTAGAGGGCATAGGTTTAGGGTGAGAGGGGAGAGGGGAAAGATATAAAACAGGCCTAAGGGGCAACATTTTCATAGAGGGTGGTATGTGTATGGAATAAGCTGCCAAAGGAAGTGGTGGAGGCTTGTTCAATTGCAACATGTAAAAGGCATTTGGATGGGGATATCAAAGGATCTATTTCCATGCTGTACATCTCTATGACTCTAAGACCTTTGGAACAGATTACAGCCTTGCAATTCAGAGTATGTGTTTATACCTGTACTAAATCAGCTGGCCTTTTTCTAAAGATAACACATAAAATTACTCAATTGCTGGTAATGTTATTTTAAGTGATGCATTTATTTATCTTCTGAAAATCATGATAAAGAAATTATTTGGAGTGTGAATTTGTTAATTTTGGCACCCACATAGAAATTTAAAAAGTCTGCCATTTAGGATTTGAAATATTTGTATGCATTTCAGTCAGTGGCTTTTGGTCAAACAAGATACACACAGTTGCAAAACAAACATTGTACTTTGTCCTTGATTCCAATACAACTTCTACACCTCCACTGACTATAACCACGTCATCTGAGTGAAGGTGGAAGTTTTTACACCTCAACAAGATGCATGCTCAACAAAATTAAGTTTATTCAGCATTATATCAAGTGTGTAATTGGCAGAAATGATCAATTCGTCCCTAAACTACTTTCACTTAAGTATATTGTCACCTAAGTTAGCATTACTCTGGGATTTGTCAAAACATTTCAGGCCAATATATATTTTTAAAAATATTTTATGAATTCTACATCGACTAAAGTCACAGTCCAGGGTGAATCCAAGATAATACCATAGTACAGGAGAGTATAACACTGCAGCACATTTAAAAGAGGATGGAGATTAGCAGTACTGGGAGTTAAAGAGGTAACTTTCAAGAAGCTTTGAAGAAGAGGAGAAATAATAAGATAATTATTTCGATACTAGAATTTAAGGGTGTGTAGCTCTGTGCAATTGTGTATAGCTAGCAGTAACTTGATACTGAAGAGAACAATATTTGGGTAAATACACGTTTCAATACTTGGCAAAATAGTGACCCAATTGTGTAGAGATTGGTAGCTCGAATGCTGGTTGTTGTGGGTATGTTCATTGAGCTGAGAAGTTGGTTTGCAGACATTTTGTCCCCTTTCTAGGTGACATCCTTAGTGTTGTGGAGCTTCCTGTGGGAGTGCTGCTGTACTGTGTTGGTTGGAATTTACGGGTTTCATTCCCATTGCTTCCGGTTGCTCGTTGCAGTGGTCAGTATATTGGGTCTAGGTCAATATGTTTATTGATGGAGTCTGTGGATAAGTGTCATGCTTCTAGGAATTCTCTGGTTGTCCTGTGTTGGCCTATCCTATTACTGTTGTTTCATATTACAGTCAAATTTATGGTCCTTGTCGGCTGTGTGTATAGACACTAGAGATGTCTGGTTGTGGCATTTAGTGGCTAACTGATGTTCCTGAATGAAGATCACAAGTGGTCTGCCTGTTTGTCCTATAGTGTTTCATGCAGTCTCTGCATGGAATGGTGTACACCACGTATGTCTAGTACATGATGGGTATTGGGTCTTTTGTTCTGGTGAATTGTTGTCTGAGCGTAGCTGTCGATTTATCTGCTGTCATAAATCGAAATGGTTGGAGGAGTCTGGCTGTCAGTTCTGAAATTGTTTTTATATAAATGTAGTGTGGCAAGTGTGTTGGGTTGTGACATGTCCTCATGACACTTTGTCTGCCAGGCATCTGTGGATGAAGTTGCAGGGATATCCGTTCTTGGCAAGGATTTTGGAGAGGTATTCTTCTCTATGCAGCATACCCAACCTGCAGTGTGTTGTCACCCTTTTGAACAAGGTCCTAATGCAGCTTCTCTGGTGTTTAGGTGGTTGCTATTATAATTCAGGATCTAGTCAGTGCAGTGACATTCCTGTACACTTTTGTTGTGCATTCTCTCTTTTCTGCTCTATCATCATATCAGGAATGGGATTTGCTCATTAATTTCCTGAACTCAGACTATGGTGTTGACAATCTGGTGTGTGCTCTTGATCTCTATTCTTTTAGATATTACAAAAGTGTCATCCATGTATCTGATCCAAAGTTTGGATTGGGTTTGTGAGAGGGCTGTTTGTTCCAGTGACCCAATTATTTAAAAAATTATTAGGACTATATTAAGATACTACTAAATAGGGTACCCTACAAGTTATGAATATTACATCTCAATGCAATCACCGTAGAATTGAACTCTCAATCACAGCATGTATAAACTAAACCATACGGATTTCATTCCAAATTCAGTCTCTGTATTGATCACAATGTAAGATTACATGCTACAATAAAAAAGACCTCCAAGACAATTTGCAAATGCACAAATAGGTCATTTTGTGTACAATTAAATTTGACACTAGATTAGGCTGCTTCAAATCAGGAATGTGTACTAGCTTCATGTACACCATAACAACCTCTGCAAGATATTTTCTAATCAGACTGTTCAGAGATATTGTTACACATTTCTATAGCAAGTAGAATTATACTCAGGACTCCTGGCTCAGAGGCAAGGACACTAGCACAACACAATAAGGTGCCTTCAAGGACATATTTATCCTACTTTGAACCAATATATGCATTAATGGTTGAATTGTAACTGTGTAGCTACTCCCCAACTAATCTGTTTAGAGATGTGGCGACACACCTCTGGAGCAGATGCCTCCTGGTTCAGAGGTATGGGTATTATCAATGTGCCACAAGAGGTCTAGGGATGCATCTAGATGTCAGATTCAAAATTAGCAATGGTTGTTAAATAGACCCTAACTCTACTTCAGAGTCAAGTTGATAAAAACCAATTAGAGTGAATGGAGTATCTTAGAACCTAAACTACTGAAAATAAGGCTCTTTCCTTCCAAGTGGAAGGTATTTCAAGGTTCTGGATGTAGGTTTGCTCGCTGAGCAGGAAGGTTCATTTCCAGAAGTTTAGTCACCCTACTCGTTAACATCTTCAGTAGGCCTCTGGGTGAAGCACTGCTGATGATTCCTGCTTTATAATGTTTGGGTTTCTTTGGATTGGTGATGCTATTTCCTGTGGTGATGTCATTTTCTATTCTTCTTAAGTGGGGGGTTAACTCAATGTGCTTGTTGAGAGTGTTCTGGTTGGAAAGCCATGCTTCTAGGGATTCTCATGCATGTCTCTGTTTGGCTTGTCCTCGGATGGATGTGTTGGCCCAGTCAAAGTGGTGTCCTTCCTTATCTGTATGTAAGGATACTAGTGAGAGAGTGTCATGTCGTTTTGTGGCTAGTTGATGTTCATGTATCCTGGTGGCTAGTTTTCTACCTGTTTGTCCAATGTAGTGTTTGTACAGTTCTTGCACGGTATTTTATAAGTGAATTAGTTTTGCTAGTTGTTTGTAAAGTGTCTTTCAAGTTCATTAGCTGCTGTTTTACTGTGTTGGTGGGTTTGTGGGCTACCATGATGCCAAGGAATCTGAGTAGTCTGGCAGGCATTTCCAACAGGTCTTTGATGTAGGGGAGAGTGGCTAGGGTTTTTGTACGTGTTTTATCTGCTTGTTTGGGTTGGTTGCTGAGAAAATCAGCAGACTGTGTTCATTGGATACCCATTCTTTTTGAATACACAGTATAGGTGATTTTCCTCTCCTCTACGTCGTTCCTCAGTACAGCAGTGTGTGTTGCTCATTGAAAATGTTCTGATGCAGCTTAGTTGTGGATGTTGGGATGATTGCTTCTGTAGTTCAATATTTGGTCTGTGTGTTGTTTGCCTGTAGATGTTGGTTTGAAGTTCCCCATTGGCTGTTCGCTCTGTGACATCTAGGAATGGCATTTTGCTGTTGTTTTCCTCCTCTTTAGTGAATTGTATGCCAGTAAGAGTATTATTGATGGTCTTTAAGACCATCCCTAGATGTCACAGTAGAAATTCCAAAAGATTTCTAAAAGGTTTGCCAAGCATGACTCCCCTTTGAACAAGCTATGTTGACTTAGCCTTATTTTACCACGTTCTTCCAAGCACTCTGCTGTCTCGTCCTTAATAAATGGAGTCTAAAATCTTACCAACAACCGAGGTCAGGCTAACTGATCTATAATTTCTTGTCTTCTGTTAGTGCTGAGCAGGGAGGTTACTTTATCCATTTTCCAGTCCTCCGGGACCCTCACCGACTTGTGATTCTTGAAAGATCAGCACCAATGCCTCCAGAAATCTCAATCAACTTCAAAACTCTGGGGTGTAGTCCAACTTCTTTATTTCTCTTCATAACTTTCAGCTTCCGCAGCACTTTATCCTTAGTGCTTGCTACTACACTCATCTCTGCCCCCAACTCTCAAAGCTCTAGTATGCTACTGGTGCCTTGCAGTTTTACATTGTGTGCATTTGAGTCAAAGACTAAAGTAGAATGGGAAACCCAGGCAAGGTAAACAATCATGAAAAGTTGACACACTTTTGAAACTTCTTTAACTTAATCACATCAAAAAAAAACAAAGATCCGCAAAAAAAGAGGAACAGTCCATTCAGACTTCAAGCTGCTCTGCTAATTCATATGAACACAGCGAATCATCTAACTTTGGGTACTATACCCTATAATCCCTTTAACCCCAAGACCTATACATAATTCCTTCTTGAAAACATTCAATGTTTTGGCCTCAACCACTTTCTGCAGCAGAAAAGAAAAGAGACCATTTTGCTGGCCCAAATGGGGACCATCATGCAAATGTTAGCGTATCCTTAAAACTGTAAAGTTTAATCGGTCAAAATTATTCTTGTCATCTAAAAACACACCACTTCAAGTTTGGCAAGATATTATGCAGTGTTTAAATAGGTCAACAGAAGTATTTTTGTTTAGTGCAAGGTAATCAGCATTTAAGGAGAAACCCCCTCAAGTTGTACAGAAGCATTCATGAGTTTTGAGAAGAGGCAATTTAAAGTCTTGTGAAATAATTGTACAAGACACACAGTACTAAAAAGGCATTTTTCATTTTATCCACTGGAGCTACACTAGTTTAATTTGTTTACATTATCTATGACAAAGAAGTTGCATTAACCTCCTATTTCTTGTATGATCAAGGTAAATTTGGACAAAATGGGGTTACCTTTTCCAACAAAGAAACAAAATGAAACTCAAGTTGTCTTCTATTGCCTTTCCCCAGCACCACCAGCCCCCACCAACCAATCACAAATTAAACATAAGACTTAATTTAGAAAAAGTTGAAATCTTAAAAGGGATTTTGTAAATAAACTATTTTTGTGAGATTTCATTCAGGATAAATCACAACTTTATGAAATGAAACTTCAACGTTAAAATAAAAAAAATTGAATATTTAATAATAAATCACATCTTCTCACTTTAGGAAACTAAAAATAGCTGTTAGCGTCTGCAAACAATAAGCTGCAATGCTGTAACAACTTAGAAATCATGCAAAACAATAGCAAATATGTCAATATCAAAATCAACGAATGACCAATCAGTCCGGAAACCAGGACCACTTCTGTCTGACTTCCATGAATTGTGCTGGAAGTGGAAGAAAACACAAGCACAGGAACGATGGAAATAAGGAGAAGTCATTCACAACACAAAAACCACCTCGAAATAAAAACTTACTTGTGTCGGTTTTTCCCCTCTCCTGTCGGTGTTATTGAGAAATGTTGAGTTACAACGTATCTCAAAGTGCAGCAGTCATACCCTGCTTATGACTGTGTCCAGCGCTGCACCACAGGCACTACATTGCACAATGCACCCACTTTCTGGGAGCTTTAACAATGACGTAATTTCTTTTGGAGCGGAAGCGAGTCCTGGAATTAAGGCGCGATGCTAGCCGGGAATTGTAGTCCTGATCTCGTTTGCGCACGCGCACCAGCATGATTCTACAGGGTTTTTGTCTTCGAGGAGTTCTGCGGGCAGTGAAATTTGAGACATTACTGTCAATTTTGTTGTGTGTTTTTTCTGCCTTGTGTTCTGCAACTCTGAAGATGTTGAATTTTGTTATGGTGCAAACTTCTCGTCACAGGATATCTTTCAAGAGCATCTTAAAATTCGATGCTTTGGTGAATTAAGTTTTGGTTGGATATCAAACTCTAGCGGATTTCAAAGCCCGCAAAATCTGGTCCCCATTCAGTAACCATCATCTGAGGTCTGTAGTTTGCTTCCAGTTGTGTGACTACTATTCAAGATTAGAACAACTATTCAGATTTATAATTGGTGATTGAACTTTAGCTGTATTAACATAATTAATTCAACTATTCAGATTTTTAACCAGCTGCACTCATTACCTTTTATACCTGTTGAGAAATAATAGTTTTAAAAACGCAAATGTACCAGACTCATTCATGCAAAAATCTGATGAACTATATTGAAGATAAATTAGCAAATTCTAGAAATCTAAAACAAAACTGAAATGTTGGAAACACAACAGATCAAATCAACAAAACTGAAGGGAGAACATTTTGTGCATCACAACTGGAAATTACAGTATTATTTGCATTACATCAAGTTACAAAAAGTCCTTCATATAAGCATAAGTAAGAAAGATGTCAAGAGGAATGACTGAATGTTTGATCAAAGGTTTGACTTTTCAGAAGCATTTTAAAGAAAAAATCAGAATGGTTTAAGAAAGGGGGGTAAATGCAATGCAATCAATGATTTAATCATTAAACCCATGTAGCTGCTCTTAATATCAACAAGATATCCTGAAAAAGGGTTAAACCCGAAATACCGACTTCTACAAAACCTCCTGATGCTGCCTGGCTTGCTGTGTTTTTCCAGCCTCCTGACTGTCTACTTTGGATTCCATCATAAAGTCATAGAGATATACAGCATGAAACAGACTCTTCAGTCCAGCTTGTCCATGCTGACCAGATATCCCAACCCAATCTACTCCCACCTGCTGGTACCTGGCTCATATCCCTCCAAACCCTTCCTATTCATATACCCAAATGCCTTTTAAATGTTGCAATTGTACTAGCCTCTACAGCTTCCTCTGGCAGCTGACTACATGCATGTACCACCCTTTGAAAAAGTTGTCTCTTAGGTCTTTTTTATATCTTTCCCATCTCACCCGAAACCTATGCCCTCTAGTTCTGAACTCCGCCAGCCCAGGGAAAAGACTTTGCCTATTTACCCTATCCATGCCCCTCATGATTTAATAAACCTTTATAAGGTCGCCCCTCAGCCTCCGTGCTCCAGGGAAAACAGCCCTAGCCCATTCAACCTCTCTCTATAGCTCAAATCCTCCAACCCTGGCAACATCCTTGTAAATCTTTTCTGAACCCTTTCAACTTTCGCAACATCTTTCCGATAGGAAGGAGACCAGAATTGCATGCAATATTCCAACAGTGGCCTAACCAATGATCTGTACAGCCGCAACATGACTTCTAACTCTTACATGCCACATTATTTCTAACTTCTGACCTGCTCTTGTAGTCCCTGTGTTTGTGTGGCAAGCCCAGTTGAGTTTCTGGTCAATGATAACCCCCCAGGATGTAGATAGTGGGCTTTTCAGTGATTGTAGCACTATTGAATGACAAGGGGTGATGGTCAAATTATCTCTTATCAGCGATGGTCATAGCTTAGCATTTGTGTGGCAAGAATGTTGCCACTTGTCAGCCCAAGCCTGGATACTGTACAGATCCTGTTGCCTTTGAACCTGGACTGCTTCAGTATCTGAGAAATGTGGTGCTGGAAAAGCATAGTCGGTCAGGCAGCAGGAGAGTTGGCATTTTGAGCATAAACCCTTCATCAAGAATGGGACAGGGTGGCCCAAGGGGGCTGAGAGATTATTGGGAGGGGGGTATGGCTAGGGGAAAAGTAGCTGGGAATGCAATAGGTAGATGAGGATGGGGGTGAAGGTGATAGGTAGGAGAAGAAAGTGGAGTGGATATGTGGGAAGGAAGATGGACAGGTAGGACAGTTCAAGAGAGTGATGCTGAGTTGGAAGGTTGAATCTGGGATAAGGTAGGGGTACAGAAAATGGGTAAACTGGTGAAACCCACATTGAATCCGTGTGGTTAAAGGGTCCCAAAGTGGAAGATGAGGAGTTTTCTGCAGTTCTCACTTTCTCCTGCTTCAGTATCTGAGGAGTTCAAATGGCGCCAAACTTATGCAATCGTTGGTGAACAACTCCACTTCTGACCTTGTAATGGAGGCAAAGTAATTGATGAAGCAGCTGAAGATGGTTGTGCCAAGGACACTACCCTGAGGGATTCCTGCCGAGATGTCCTGGAGCTAGAAATGACTGCAAAACCACAACCATCTTTCTATGTGTTAGGTATGACTCCAAGCACTGGAGAGTTTGCCCACGATACCTAACTAATTCCAGTTTTGCTAGGGCTCCTTAATACCATACTCAATCGAATGAAGCCTTGACTTCAAACGCTGTGACTCTCACTTCATTTCTGGAATTCAGCTCTTTTGTCCATGTTTGAACAAACATTATAATGAGGTCAGGAGCTGAGCAGCCCTGGCAGTGTCCAAACAGGGCATCACTCTTGCAGGGCAGGTACTGCCTGATTGTACTATTAACGATACCTTTCATTCTTTACATATTATTAAAAATAGACTGACATGGCAGTAATTAGCTGGATTGGATTTGTCCTGCTTTTTGTATACGGGGCATACCTGGACAATTTTCCATGTTGTTGGGTAGGTGCCAATGTTGTAACCGTACTGGAAGAGCTTGGCAAAGGAAGTGGCAGGTTCTGGAGCACTAGTTTTCAGTACTATTGTCGGAATGTTGTCAGGGCCTGTAGCCTTTGCAGTACCCAGAGTCTCCAACAATTTCTTTATATCACATGGAGTGAATCAAATTGGCTGTGGACTGGTATCTGTAATGCTAGGGATCACTGTAAGAGACCAAGGTGAATCATCCATTCGGCACTTATGGCTGGAGATTGCTGCGAATGCTTCAGCCTTATCTTTTGCACTGATTTGCTGGACTCTTCCACCATTGAGGATAGGGATATTTGTGGAGCTTCTTCCTTCAGTGAGTTATTTAATTGTCCATTACCATTCATGGTTAGATGCAGCACGACTGCAGAGCTTAGATCTGATCTGTTGGTTGTGGGATCGCTTAATTCTAACTATCACTTGCTGTTTATGCTGTTTGGCATGCGAGTTATTCTGTTTGGTGGCTTCACCAAGTCTTTTTTGTAAACATATTTATTAGCAAATTTTTTTAACTTCACAAACATAAAATTATTGTAAAAAACAATCAATAACAAGTATCAGTATAATAAAAAGAAAAAGAAACACAAATTACAATACAACTACTATCTACTAACTACTAACCTACTCTACAGTACAAAGCAAACCCTAACACTGTGCAAAGCAACACCAAAAAATGGAAGAAAAGCAAAAAAAAACTAAAAAACCACAAAATACAGAACAGCTATGTTCAGCGCAAAGCTCCCAAACAAAGGAATGGGAGCATTGTATACATACCCGTATTAACTCGGGAGATCCCCTCCAGGGCCCAAGGCTTGACAAATCTAATCATCCTGGTTAAAAAAATGCCCTAGTTAAGATAACTGACAAATCTATATCCAAATAACTCAAGTAGGGCTGCCATGTCTTATAAAAATTGTCTGTTGTGTGGTGCACCATGCTTATAAAAAAGTCCAAAGGAATGTGCCCCATAATTAATTTCTGCCATTCCAACAAGCCTGGCGGGTTCTCAGACATCAAATTCATCAGAATATTCTTCCATGCACAGTATGCAAGAATATTAAATAGTTTCTTCCCATGTCTGTCTAAAGATGGTAAATTCGACAGACCTTAGAGGAGAGATATTGGGTCTACTTTGACTTCAGTCCTCAATACCCTCCCTAACTCTCCCGCCACAGCGCTCCAATAAACACGGAGCCTGTGGCATGTCCAGAAGCAATGGGTAAGAGTACCTACACTTATTTTACATTTGGTGCACATTGAAGATGCCACTTTTTTTAACTTCACCAGACGGTCGAGTGCCAGATGAGCCTTATGCAGAATTTTTAACTGTGTAGTGCATGTCCTATTAGCTTCACCAGGTTAACATCTCACCTTCAGCTGTGCCCGGTGCTGTTCCTGGCATGCTGTCCTGCACTGTCCACTGAACCCGGGTTGATACCCTAGCTTGGTGGTAATGGTTAAATGGAGTTTATGCCAGGCTATGAGGTGGCATGAAGACAATTCTGCTGCCCACAGGATCTCATGAATGTCCAGACTTGAGTTCCTAAATTTGTTTGAAGTCTGTACCATTTAGCATGATGATGATGCCATACAACATGATGGAGATTATTCTCAGTGTGAAAGCGGGACTTCACCTCCACAAGGATTGTGTGGTGGTTGCTCTTACAGATGCATCTGTAGCTGGAACGTTGGCAAGGATGAGACCAAGTATGTTTTTTCCTCTTGTTGGTCCTCTTGTTGTAGACCCAGTCAGACTATTTACTGAGTGTGAAAATATTGTCCATTGTGCACTTAAGTAGATAGTTGATAGATTTCTCTTTTTTCAATTGTTTCAAACCACTGCAAAAGTAGAAATGATGCAGTGGGCAAAATATTAAAACAGTATTTTGTATCAGAGATTGTAACCATGCACTGTTATACTCAGAAAGGCAAATATACTCAGAAAGGTTAATAGATAAACTGAAATTAACAAAAATTGGAAACTTGAAACAGAAACAGCAAATATTGTAAACACATCGATCAGCATTTGTGGATGGACTGATTGAGTAACACGTTGGACAATATACTTTTTTAGAACTGCCGAAACATAATGTGGGTTTTGTAATTTTATTGAAGGTATTTTGTTACAATCACCAGGGAGGGTTGATGCTTTTGAATATGTTGAACAATTCTTTATAAACTGTTACAGTGACAATTTTATTTTTATATATGAACAAAAAAATGTACTTCTTTTACTTAAATAACTCATTTCATTTTCAAACAAAACATCCAGAAAATTAATTTCAAAACTATTTTGGTAAGTATGTCAGTATCCACCCCAAAATGCTGCAACATCACTGAGTTTCTCTCTGCATAATTTTGCTTAGATTGTAAGTATAGTTCATTAAGTAACTTCTGCATCCTATTTGTTTTTTAAAAAAGCAGACATTTTTGTAATCAATGTAACATTCAGCCACATCTTTCTTATTTTCTATCATAAAATTGTAGATCAGAGACAATTTTTGAGATAGTAAGTAGCTTAAAGATACCCCATGCAACATTACAAATGAGAAGCATCCCCCATGATTAACGGTACCAATCATAGCCATTATGAAAGCATAACTTTGCAATATAATTTGCATCTCTATACCAGCTACTAACATCATAAGAATTCCCAATGCATGCACAATACAGATTGAAGAGACTCCTTACGGGGAATACAACATATCTCAGTCTTGGAGCTTTCAAGATTGATATAAGTATTTGTTAGACAATGTTATCAAGAGATATGGAATAAAGACGGTTAAACGGAGTTTATCTAATGCAATGGCAGCTAACTGTTGAGAGACAAAATGACCTATTCCTGATCTAATATTTCTCAACTCTTAATAGCTGTGAACTGAAGATACAGAAGTTAAGAAGTTAATAAAAAAATTGTAATCTTTGCATTGAAGTAGACAGTGAAATACATTCCAAAGCCAATTTATCCTTGGAGATGGCCTCAATGTATGACAGCATGTAATTCTTTAACCTTTAACCTAAATACCAATTACTCTAAGTTTCTTCATAATGTTCTTCAAATGCTAAAACGTCTTACTTACTAAGTCTAGCTGGAATGAACTATACTATCAGATTTGATTTCCTTCAGCAAACAATCAATTAAAAGTGTCATCTCAACGTGATAATATTTTTTGTCTTTCATAACAAGTCCACACTGCAAGTAATCTAATCAAGATGATTCCA
The DNA here is from genome assembly GCF_020745735.1 of Hemiscyllium ocellatum. Classification (NCBI taxonomy): domain Eukaryota; kingdom Metazoa; phylum Chordata; class Chondrichthyes; order Orectolobiformes; family Hemiscylliidae; genus Hemiscyllium; species Hemiscyllium ocellatum. The sequence continues at coordinate 62,378,803 of NC_083406.1, read as the reverse complement.
GTACAAGGGCAGGAATGTCTTGCTGCAATTATGCAGGGCCTTGATTAGATTAAACCTGGAATCATTTGTACAATTTTGGTCTCCTTATCTGAGAAAGGACATTCTTGCTTGGTGTGGAAACTCAGGGACGTGGCTGACGTCCCTGACTCTTACACTTGCAAGAAGTGTTTCCTTGACTGCATGACGGCTCTGGAGTTGGGGGTGGACTCACTCTGGAGCATCCGCGATGCTGAAGAGGTCGTGGATAGCATGTTTAGTGAATTGGTCACACCGCAGATTAGAATTGCTGAGGGAGACGGTGAATGGGTGACCAAAAGGCAGAGAAAGAATAAGAAGACAGTGTTGTTGTCCCCTGTGGTCATCTCCCTCCAAAACAGGCATACTGTTTTGGATAATGTTGGGAGAGATGGCTCATGAGGGGAGGGCAGCAATTGCCAGGATCATGACACTGTGGCAGGCACTGCTGTTCAGAAGGGTGGGAAAAAGACTTGTAGGGCCATAGTCATAGGGGATTCTATTGTAAGGGGAGTAGATAGGAGGTTCTGTGGCCAAGAACAAAACTCCTGGATGGTATGTTGCTTCCCAGATGCTCGTGTCAGGAATGTCACCGATTGGCTGCAGAGCATTTTGAAAGGAGAGGGTGAACAGCCAGTTATTGTGATGCATATAGGCACCAATGATATAAGTAAAAAGCAAGATGAGGTCCTGAAAGTAGAACAGGGAGATAAGAGAGAAGTTAAAATGGTGGACCGCAAAGGTAGCGATCTCAGGATTGCCATGTGCTAGCCAGGGTAGAAATGAAAGAATAGGCAGGATGAATGGCTTGAGGGATGGTGTAGGAGGGAGGGGTTCAAAGTTGTGGGAAATTGGGACCAGTTCTGAGGAAGGTGGGACTATTAGAAATTGGATGGTCTGCACCTGAACCAGACTGGAACTAATCTCCATGGGTGAGTTTTTGATACTACTGTTGGGGAGGTTTTAAACTACTGTGACAGGGGACTGGGAATCAGAGGAGAAGACCACTAGACAGTGAGGTGGAAACTAGAGACTGTAAGGATCATGAAGTTAGCATTAGCAAGGGGAAGAGTAGGCAGAGAGCAGATGAAAACAAAAGAACTGGCAGCTTGGTGTACATATACTTTAATGCAAGGAGTATCGTGAGTAAGGCAGATGAAATGAGGGCTTGGATTAGTGCCTGGGAGTGTGACATTATTGCGATCACAGAGACTTGGTTGAAGGAAGAGCATGATTGCCAACTAAATGTTCTAGGATATAGATGTTTCAGACAGGAGAGGGAGGGAAGTGAAAGGTGGGGGAGGAGTTGCATTGCTGGTCAGGGATGATATCATGGCTTTTCTAAAAGAGGACACTATGGAAGGCATGAGGCATTATGGATGGAGCTGAGAAATAAGAAGGGTGCAGTTACATTGTTGGGGCTATATTTCAGGCCTCCCAACAGTGAGCGTGAGGTTGAAGAACAAATAGGTAAACAGATTATGGAAAGATGTTGAGGTAACAGGGTGGTGGTGATGGGAGATTTTAATTTTCCCAACATTAACTGGGATACACTTAGTGTCAGAGGTCTGGATAGGGCAGAATTTGTAAAGAGCATCCAGGAAAGTTTTCTAAAGCAGTATATTAATAGTCCGATGAGTGAAGGGGCCATATTGGACCTGGTGTTGGGGAATGAGACAGGCCAGGTGGTTGACGTTGTAATGGGGAATAGTGGGAATAGTGACCACAATTCTGTAAGCTTTAGAATATTCGTAGACAAAGATGAGAGTGGTCCGAAAGGAAGAGTACTAAACTGGGCCAAGCTGAAAATGTGTTGCTGGAAAAGCGCAGCAGGTCAGACAGCATCCAAGGAGCAGGAGAGTCGACGTTTCAGGCATGAGCCCTTCTTCAGGAATGAGGAGAGTGTGCCAAGCAGGCTAAGACAAAAGGTAGGGAGGAGGGACTTGGGTGAGGGGCGTTGGATAGGTGGAAGGAGGTTAAGGTGAGGGTGATAGGCCGGAGTGGGGGTGGGTGCGGAGAGGTCAGGAGGAAGATTGCAGGTTAGGAAGGTGGTGCTGAGTTCAAGGGTTGGGACTGAGACAAGGTGGGGGGAGGGGAAATGAGGAAACTGGAGAAATATGAGTTCATCCCTTGTGGTTGGAGGGGTCCTAGGCGGAAGATGAGGCGCTCTTCCTCCAGCCGTCATGTTGCTATGGTCTGGCGATGGAGGAGTCCAAGGACCTGCATGTCCTTGGTGGACTGGGAGGGGGAGTTGAAGTGTTGAGCCACGGGGTGGTTGAGTTGGTTGGTCCGTGTGTCCCAGAGGTGTTCTCTGAAATGTTCTGCAAGTAGGTGGCCTGTCTCCCCAATATAGAGGAGGCCACATCGGGTGCAGCGGATGCAGTAAATTATTGCAGGTTAGGAAGGTGGTGCTGAGTTCGAGGGTTGGGACTGACCTGACCTCTCCGCCCCCACCCCCACTCCGGCCGTATCACCTTCACCTTGACCTCCTTCCACCTATTGCATTTCCAAAACCCCTCCCCCAAGTCCCTCCTCCCTACCTTTTATCTTAGCCTGCTTGGCACACTCTCCTCATTCCTGAAGAAGGGCTCATGCCCGAAACGTCGACTCTCCTGCTCCTTGGATGCTGCCTGACCTGCTGCGCGTTTCCAGCAACACATTTTCAGCTCTGATCTCCAGCATCTGCAGTCCTCACTTTCTCCTAAACTGGGCCAAGGCCAATTATATCAAAATTTGGCAGGGGCTGCGAAATGAGGGTTAGGAGCAACTATTTGAAGAGAAGTCCATATTTGATATGTAGGAGGCTTTCAAAGATAGGTTGAAAATAGTGCAGGACAGGCATGTCCCTTTGGAAACAAGGGATAGGAAAGGCAAGATTCATGAACCACGGATGACAGGAGTAATCGTGTGACTAGCCAAGAGGGAAAGGAAAGCATACATAAGGTCCAGACAGGTAAAAACAGAATGGGCCTTGGAGGAATATCGGTAGAGTAGAATCAATCTTAAGCGAGGAATCAAACGGGATAAAAGGGGTCATGAAATAACTTTAGCAAGCAGAATTAAGGAGAATCCCAAGGCCTTTTATTCATATATAAGGAGCAAGAGGGTAACTAGAGAAAATGTTGGTCCACTAAAGGATAAGGAAGGAAGGCTGTGTGTCGAACCTGAGAAAATGGGTGAGATTCTCAATGATTATTTTGCATCACTATTCACTGAGGAGGGGGACATGATGAATGTTGAGATTAGAGATAGAAGTTTGTTTACTCTGGATCACGTTGACATAAGGAGGGAAGATGTGTTGAGTAGGCTAAAAGGGCATTAAGGTGGACAAATCCCCAGGACTGGATGGGATCTATCCCAGGTTGCTGAGGGAGGCAAGAAAGGAAATAGCTGGGACCCTAACAGGTATCTTTGTAGCATCCTTAAACACAGGTGAAGTGCCGGAAAACTGGAGGGTTGCTAATATTCTCCCCTGTACAAGAAGGGCAGTAGGGATATTCCAGGTAATTACAAACCAGTGAGCTTGACATCAGTGGTGGAAAAGTTGCTGGAAAAGTTGCTGGAGAAGGTACTGATGGATAAAATCTATTTATATTTGGAAAAGAATGGGCTTATCAGTGATAGGCAACATGGATTTGTGCAGGGAGATCCTGCCTAACCAACTTAATAGAGTTCTTTGAGGAAGTGACCAAGTTGATAAATGAAGGAAGGGCTGTAGATGTCAAATACATGGTCTTTAGTAAGGCATTTGATAAGGTTTCCCATGGTAAACTAATGTAGAAAGTGAAGTCACATGGGGTGCAGGGTGTTCTAGCTAGGTGGATAAAGAACTGGTTGAGCAACAGGAGACAAGGAGTAGTAGTTGAAGGGAGTTTCTCGAAGTGGAGAAAGGTGACCAGTGGTGTTCCACAAGGATCAGTGCTGGGGCCACTATTGTTAGTATTATACATCCATGATCTGGAAGAGGGCATTGTTGGTCTGATTAGTAAGTTTGCAGATGACACGAAGATTGGTGGAGTAGCAGAAAGCATAGGGGACTGTCAAAGAATACAGGAGAATATAGAGAGACTGGAGAGTTGGACGGAGAAGTGGCAAATGGAGTTCCATCCAGGCAAATGAGAGGTGATGCATTTTGCGAAGTTTAATTCAGGAGCCAACTATACAGTAAGCAGAAGAGTCTTGGGAAAAGTTGATGAGCAGAGAGATCTGAGAGTTCAAGTCCATTGTACCCTGAAGGTGACTGCACAAGTGGACGGAGTGGTCAAGAAGGCATATGGTATGCTTGCCTTCATTGGACTAGGTATTGTGTATAAGAGCCGGCATGTCATGTTAAAATTGTACAAGACTTTGGTTTGGCCACACTTAGAATACTCTGTACAGTTCTGGTCGCCACATTACCAAATGATTGTGCATACTTTGGAGAGGGTGCAAAGAAGGTTTATGAGGATGTTGCCTGATATGGAAGATGCTAGCTATGAAGAGAGTTTGAGTAGGTGAGGATTGTTTTCATTAGAAAAAAAAAGATTGAAGTCTACAAAATCGTGAAGGATATAGAAAGGGTGGAAGAGATAAGCTTTTTGCCAGGGTGAGGGATTCAATAACGAGAGGTAGCATGCTCAAGGTGAGAGGCGTAAACTTTAAGGGGATACACATGGAAAGTACTTTACACAGAGGGTGGTCGATGCCTGGAACGTGTTGCCTGCAGAGGTGGTCAAGGCAGGCGCGGTAGATTAATTTAAGATTTGTCTCGACAGATACATGAGTAGGTGGGGAGTAGAAGGATACAGATGCTTAGGAATTGGGTGACAAGTTTAGATAATAGATTTGGATCAGCTCAGGCTTGGAGGGCCGACAGGGCTGATCCTGGGCTGTTAGTTTTCTTTGTTCTTCTTTGTTCTTTGCTATATATAGAGCAAGTGCAGTGGAGGTTTACTGATTCCCGGATTGGCTAGACTGATATATGAGGAGAGGTGAATTGGTGACAATTTTATTCACTAGAGTTCAAAATTGCGAAGAGGGATCTCACAGAAACCTACAAAATCTTAACAAAACTAGACAGGGTAGATGCAGGGAGCATGTTCCCAATGGCAGGGAAGACCAGAAATCACAGTCGAAAGATATGGTAAACCATTTAGGAGTGAGATGAGGAAAAATGTTTTCACCCAGATGGTGGTGAGCCTATAGAATTTGTTCCCACAGAAAGCACTTGAATCCAAAACAATGTCTGATTTCAAGAGGGAGTTGGATATCGCACTTAGAGCTAAAGGCGAGAAAGCATATGCGTGAAAACCAGGAGCAGGCTATTAAGTTCAATGATCCGTCATGATCATAAGGAAGGGCGGAGCAAGCTCAGAGGGGGCAAGTGGCCTTCATTTGCTTCCATTTTCTATGTTTCTATGTTTTCCATGCTTTGATAAAACATCTGAACTTGTATGTAACTTATTTTTCTTTAATTGAGGTCAGAAAATATGCAGCAAAAAGTTCATGCTTTATTTCGCAATTTAAGCATTACTGCTTCCTGCAACAGTCTGTAGTAACTTGGGCTGTGGATATCTACATATACACTGTTTCTGAGGCTGCTTGCTCTTTATCTCTACATAATGCTCTTCAACTCTTTATGTCCTGCAGCACTCATAATTAATCCATATGTAGGAGCTTATTAAATTCAACTTTTCAGTCTATTGTTTAAGACCTCTAAGTTCACACGCTTACTCTAGATTGCTGGCTCCTCTTTTATTGATGTCAGAGTTGTTTGATCAATTACATTATTGTGGTTTATATGAATCTCATTATATTATTTCTCCTCATGTTTCATTCAATTAGTTTATATTATTCTACATCATACACATAAAAGTAGTTTATCTGCACTAATTTATATAGGGTGAATCTAACATTTTTTCAGCTAAGTGCCATTTGCATGAGGTTTGTGGAGAGATTCTTACCATGAGGCCTAGCAGGTTGACCTACCTACTCTGCCACTATGGTGCCCTCTGTCCAAATTTAGCCCCACCTAACCATATGTCATTCCTGGAGGTCATGCTGGGCAGGGTGCTGCATAGGTGGGATAGCCTCTTCCCCAAGGATGAGCAGAGCAGTCTACCACACCAGACCACAATTTGGAGGTGCCAGTGTTGGACTGGGGTGAACAAAGTTAAAAATCACACAACACCAGTTTATAGTCCAACTGGTTTATTTGGAAGCACTAGCTTTCAGAGGACTTCTCCTTCAGGTGATTGTGGAATATACACCACAACCAGACCACCCCAACATACGCTGAAATTTCCACTCAGCTCAGTGCACTCTCAGCCTTTTGGTGGAAAGTTGGTCAATAACCTTCTCCATTCCACCAGCATAAGTATTACCGTCTTACCTCATACTTGCTGTATCTCTGCTACTATCCGCCTTCCACTAAGGCTCATGTTCCACCACTCTCACTACTGCCCACACTCACTGTCACTCACCCTTCAACCTCTGACACCAGAAAAACTACATGCCCTCTTGTGCTGTCTGCACATTCGTTCAGGACACATCTGCACCTGCACCAGAAGTAACAGCTGTGCCACCCACATTCGTCTCCCACCTACATCTCTCCCAGTCCAGGAGGTAAACAGTTCAAATTGGGGCAAAAAAGTCACGTTGGGTGGGAGACTGCATGACATTCAGCTCCTTACCCTTATGTGGAGAGCATCCTTACTAAGTGACTGACTGACCACAACCAAACCCTGGGCTGGTATTAGAGGCTGCTCTTGACTTACTGTACAAGGCTCCCTGACAGAAGACTACCTTCCTTGTCTTGACTGAGACCTGTTGACAACCATGACAAGCTTCCTGGCTTTCTGTCTGTGCTAAGTGATGTCACAATGTTGCAGCCTGTGAGTATGCTTTCTCTGGTGAAGGGCAAAATGTAAAAAATCAAGGAAAGGCAAGTAAGGGATGCTGTGAGCATCTGGGTAGGCTCAAATTGAGTGAGCATTATGGCAGCATGTGAACAAGCTAGGCATGAAGCCTAGACCAGTCCATGAGTTGGATATGTGTTCCTAATTACGCAATGTTCTTGCAACAGAATTGCAATGATAGTTGCTGGTTCAGGCCAAATTGCAGCTTTGAAGTGCAGAAGCATACTTTAAGTGGATCAGAGCTGTGCCATGAGATTCTTGGAGGCTGGCACATAGTGGATGTCAATGTCTGTGAACATGGGTTACAGGTGGCTGCTGGCTATGAAATGTGCCCTGAGACGTTGGTGCCCAGTATACTTCATGAGGTCCTTTGGAACAAGCAGTGAGCTGAAGTTGCCAGGTATCCATTCTGATTCTCTGAATGATCCTTTGGCATTCTAACAAGTTCTTGGTTCATCTGTTTATGGTTGATGACTATGATTTCTGACCTCTTGCTCCTTAACGAGATTTCTTGCCTTGACTTTAAGGTTGAATTAACTCTCTGGGATTGTATTTGAATCTGCTGCCATTTGCTGTGGCATTTCTGTAGTTATTTTACTTGTTCATATTCTTGAGAGGTTATGTTCTAAAAGTTTTTAATCCTCTCTCCAACACAATTCTGCTAGTGAGTACCTATTATTCAATGATGCTGCTCTATACTGAGCACTGCTATTTCTCAGTCTTTGGATTATTGTGCACGCTGACTTTGCGGTTTTGGAAGCTCTTTCTGTCTCTCCATTTGACTGAGGATGGAGTGAAGAACTTGTCAACTGGTTGATACTTGCCACCTCCAAAATGAACTACATTTTCATGAGTTGAGATCCATTGCCCAATATTAATTCTTCCAGGAAACTGTATCACAAAGTTCCTTTTCAGTGATTCCTTCACTAAGTGATTGATTAAAGTCTTGGCAATTTGATCCACCTTGAATAAAAGTCAACTACGATTAAATACTTTATCACTTTGAAATCAAAGAAAGGTGGCCTTTCCAGAAATCATAGAATCCTTACAGTGTTGAAGGAGCCATTTGGCCCATCAAGCCCACAGCAACCCTCTGAAGTGCATCCCCCTACTCTATCCCCGTAACCTTGCACTTCCCATGGCCAATCCACCTAACCTGCACATTTTTGGACTGAGTGAGGAAACTATAATACCCAGTGGAAACCCACGCAGACATGGGGAGAATGTGCAAACTTCACACAAACAGTCACCAGAGGGTGGAATCAAACGCAGGCCCCTGGTACTCTGAGGCAGCAGTACTAATCACTGAGCAACCATGTCACTCCATTTTATTTCTTCATGAAATATTTGGCTCCGCAAGCATTTGACACACATTTGGCATAGCAAAATATAATCTTACATATCTTTTGAAATGCCTAGTCATCATCTAATTGTTGTGCTTTTGTTCTGCACTTTCTGATATTTGAGTGATTCCCATGGAGTTTCTGCAGGATTTATTTTTACATCAACTTTGAAATAAATATTCTGGAGCCTTAAACCAGTAAATCTTCCATTATTGTCAAGTGTTATTTCTGTTCAGGGTTCCCTTTCAGCACTTCATCTACTGACTATATTTCAACTGCACAGAGTTGTCTGACCTTCGTATAATCTTTGTCAGGTTTTTGAGCTGTACAAATTTCTGAGTTTTCCCTTGGCTGCTAGTAAAGTGTTGGTTATAGCCGTTGAATAAGATTCTAATTCCTGTACAAGACTAAGATCTTCTTTACCTGCTTAATCCACTATTGCTCTTGAAAGTGCATCTGCCATTATTTGCACCTTGTCTGGAATACAGACCAAGTCACATCTCATCAGACTGGGCCTAAATCTTTGAAAGGGTAGAGGAATTGTTTCAGTCTCAACAATGATACTAAAGTCTTGTAGACCTTCTCAATCTAGAATTTACATCCCATGAGGTAGTCTGCAAACCTTTAACTTCTCTATGTAACTGATAATGTTTTCTTCTCTATGGTTGTGTACCTTTGTTTAAATCTCTGTCAAATCTGTCAGTGTAAAATAGACCAATTTTCATATTCTATCAGTTTATGCTTGAATAAGGACAGCTCCTAGTCCTGTGGATGCTACATCTGTGTCTACTATATGATTTAACATTGATTGTTATGTACTAAAGCACCAGCAGAAATTAATTGCTCTTGAATCATGATGAAACTGTAATCTGTTCCTGACACTAATACCATTGCTGGCCTTTTCTCAAACAATATCTTTAGGATTAGGTAAAACTGACTGGGTTTGGAATAAACTTTTCCATTTCATTTATCATGAAGCACAATATTTCTGTGCTTCAGTGTCAAAAGTTCAATGAAAGTACTCATTTTCCTTAGTTCCTTTATGGTGCCTCATTCTTGTCAGTTTGTCTTAGAAAAGTCATTGTCATTCTTAAGAATAGGCATTTAGTGCAAGGTCTGCATTGGGTTGTATCTGGTCATGTTCCTTCATTGTTTTCCCATGCACTAATGTGTCATCCGTATGGTAACTAGTTCCCTGTTTTCCTCCAAGGAATCTAGACTTTGTCCTTTAGAAAATGCCTGGTAGGCGATACAAGATGGCAGCGATCTAGGAGGATCGTTTTGCTGGGCTTCACACTATAACATTGGCAGGACAGGGCTAGAACCCATCTCAGCATATTATCATTGGGGGGGATTTAATTGTCTAACAGATCCTGCAGTAGACAGATTGCCCAAAGGACCCTCGATATCTGCTTTATGATCTAAGAAATTAAGGGATTCATGTGGAGGTGCCTTCACCGTACTGGCAGGGATTTTAAGTTTTTCTCCAATCCACACAAATGCCTTACCAGGATTGATCTCTTTTTGACTCCTGCAGCACATTTGGGCTCGGTGATGTCATGTATAATTGGCAATATCACCACTTCTGACCACGCTCCAGTGTATCTAATGGTCAAGGGTCAGGATACTATGGTAGATTCGAGGCACTGATGACTGGCTCCCTTCATCCTTGAGGATAGCAAGTTTACTGAATTCTTTTCTACTGAATTCAATGCTTTTTTAGACATTAATTCAGGCTTGGCCAGTAATCCATCCATTCTCTGGGAAACTGCTAAAGCCTATGCTAGGGGTTAGTTATTTCTTATTCTGCAAGTAAGAAACGGCAGAAAAGAGAGCAGCAACGCTTGCTCAAAAAATGACTGAAGGAAGCTGAAAAGGCATACTTTGATTGGCCCTCGCTTGCTAAATTGTAGAGAATCACAGCACTTCGGTCCACACTGAACTCCATGCTCACACAGACAGCTAAGAAGGAGCTTACTTTTGCAAAACAAATGTTGTTTGAGCATGAAGATAAACCAGGCAGGTGCTTAGCATATCTTGCCATGAAAAGTGCTCCCCAAGCCATTACCTTGATCAGGAAAGATACTGGAAATTTAACCTATGATTCTAAAACGATTAATGCAGCATTTCGGAAATTTTACTCTGAACTATATTAATCTGAATGTTATGAGGATGGGCGGGTGAGGATGGAGCATTTTTTTAAGAATTTCGACGTCATGGGTGTGACCCCCAAGCAAGAGTCTCTCCTTAATGCCCCACTGTCAATTCAAGAGATGCAAGAGTCTGTGAGGCAGTTCTAGAACAGAAAGGCGCTTGGCCCTGACAGACTTCCCAGTGAGTTTTATAAGGAATTTATAAATGTACGATCAGGACTGATGCTTAGTATGTTTAACAGTTCACACAGTCATGGCTTCCATCCACTATCTTTCACTTCCTTCCACTCCAAAAATGTGCAGGTTAGGTGAATTGGCCACGCTAAATTGCCCGTAGTGTTAGGTTCAGGGGTGAATGGGTCTGGGTGGGTGCGCTTCGGCGGGTCGGTGTGGACTTGTTGGGCCGAAGGGCCTGTTTCCACACTGTAAGTAATCTAATATAATCTAATCTTTAAGGGAGGCAAACATTTCTCTTATTCTTAAAAAAGGGAAGGCCCCAGAGGTCTGTGCTTCATATAGGCCCATCTCACTCCTGAATGTTGATTTCAAAATCCTATCTAAAACTTTTGCACTGAGACTAGAAACTGTGCTGCCCTCCATCATTAAGGGGAAATCAGACATGTTTTATAAAAAGTCGCAGATCATCTAATAATGTCAGGAGGTTACTTAACATGATCCAAGTATGTCAACAATGATCGGTACAGGGATTAATGATCTCTCTAGAAACAGAGAAGGCATTTGACCAGGTTGAGTGGCCATATCTTTTTTATACTTTAAAGCAGTTTGGCTTGAGTGAGGTTTTTATCAGATGGGTAAAGATTCTTTACAGTGACCCTGTTGCTGGGGTTGTCACCATGGTGTGAGGTCAAGCAATTTTAATATTCTTAGGGCCAGTTAACAGGGCTGTCCCTATCACCGTTGTTTTTCACACTGCTGACTGAACCATTGGCGGAGGCAATATGTAGGGATCCCAATATATCTGCTCCACAAGTGGGGAAAAAGTCACATAACTTTGCATTGTATGCAGATGACGTTCTTGTCTTTTTATCAAACCCAACAGTTTTGGTGCCTCATCGGATACAATGCATTAATTTGTTTGGCTGCTTTTCGGGTTACAAGATCAATTTTGCGAAATCGGAGGCCATGCCCATGGATGGTCTCCCGAAAATTATTGGTCCTGAGGGCGTATCTCGATTTCCCTTTAAATGGTCATAGGAGGGTTTTCTCTACTTAGATACATTCATTATTCTCGTCTTCAATCAGCTATTTAAAACCAATTTTGCCCATTTATTCGACAGAATCACACAAGTCCTTCAAAGATGGGAGGCACTTCCGATCTCTTGGTTACGTCAGATAGCCTTCATGAAAATGAACATTCTCCCCCGCCTGCTGTACCCTATGTGAATGCTTCCTTTGATCTTTACTAAGCTAATATTTAGGACTGAACGGCTGGTCCAGTTCTTCCGTCCAGCATCGCAAGTGACCCCTAATTTAACTAATTAAATTACAGTTACCCCACAGACTGGGAGGAGTGGATCTCCCAGATATTAAAAACTATAAATTAGCTTGTGAATGACTGGGGTTGGGAGGGGGAGGGGGAGGGGGCCTCACTCATTATGTTGAGGGATCCCCCGTTACATCGAAACTACTCAGGCGGGTGCCCCCTAACTAGCTTACTGTTCTTGAACAAAATAAAGACAGATAAGGAATACTGCCATAGCCCAATAGTTATTAATACTGTTAAAGCATGAAGGGCAATGCGTCAGAGTGAGGCAATATTGCCAAAACTTCATTTTTTACACCCATAGTTTTTATGCCAGGTTTTCAGCTGGAGATAATGGACTCGGAGTTTAAACTGTGAGTAGCTAAGGGCATGTCTTCCCTGAGTGGCTTATTCGAGTTGGAATTACTGATGTCTTTTGAACAGTTGGCTCAGAAATACAAAATATAACCACACTTCTAAGTGACTCTTCTAGGTCTGGCACGGAGAAGAGGGTGCTGAATGCTGAGAATACGCTTTCTGTCAGCAATGTCTATCACCTATTGGGAGAGGGCCTCTTGGATGAGTCTGAGTGGCTCTAAGGTATGGGAGAGGGAACTGGACGTTGAGATCTCTCCTGAAGTATGGGATAATATCTGGGAAAATGCAAGAAGAATCTCTATTTGCAGTAGGCCGCCTTGCAATTGGAGAATCTTCATTTGATCCACTTTGCTCCAGACTATCTCTCAAAATTTAAAGTGGGAGTATCTCCAATGTGTCCTAAATGTAAAATAAGTATGGGAACACTCACTCATTGTCTATGGTCCTGCCACAGGCTACAGGCATACAGAGTACTGTGGTAGGCAACATAGAGAGCGTCTTGGTGACAGAGGTGGAGATGGATCCGATATGGCCAAATTAATCTACTTTCATTAGACACGCACAAAAGAAAGCTTTTCAGTATCCTCACTTTTGTGCGAGAAAGAACATTCTGTTAGGGTGGGTGTCTGAAAAACCCTGGGATTGTCAGGCTGGCGTAAGCTAGTCATGGAACACATCGCTTTGGACTTTCTTACAAGTATGTTGCACCATAAAACTGAGAATTTCTGTAAGAAGTGGCTGTCCTTTTTGGACTACGTGGGTACAGATTTGTCTGCCATACCAGTAAGGGCCTTTTTATAGCCGTGATAATTCCGTTTAATGAATCTGGTATCCACGTAGGAAGAATTACAAATGCATGAATATGGATACATTTATGCTTTATTATTATTATGTTATTACTATTACTGACATGATTTATTAGTTAGTTGTTAGTTATTAGTTATAATTTATTTATTTATGTAATTAGTGGGTTTCTTTGTGTTATTTGAGTTGTTTTGTTGCAATACTCAAAAAAATTGCCTTTTTTTCAATAAAAATATATATAAAAAAGAAAATGCCAGGTGCAGAGGTGATCGAAAATGGTAGACATTTTAAGAAATAATACTTGAATAATATAATAAATATAATCAATAATGTTAACTGTTGGTCTAAGGGTATCTGGCAAAATTCAACATTGCCAATTTGGCCAAAAATATTGTAAGGAGATGAATTGGAATGGATTTCCCTCTGAATTATTTTGTTTAGCTGAGTGAAATCCATACAAAATCTTAATTCTCCATTTGTCTTGGAAACTGATACAAGCCTTAAGCACCATTTTGGAGGTTCTGCTTCTGATAATATGGCCCAACTTTCAATCATGCTGTCCAAGTAATTATACTGTTCCCATCAAAGCATGCAGAATTTTCCTGGCAGTGTACAGGCTGATAGGTGTAGCATCTTCTTAAAATAATTTGATATTTCTGCTTTCAACTTGTCAAATCTTTGAATAACGTTTGGAAATCATTCCAAAATTCCCTCCTGTCTTAATTCTGAATTATTGTATTCACTCCCTGTAAGAGATCTAGATAAATATATTGCTGGTCAACAGTGAAGTATTCTGATTCCTCAGTATCCATGATGTTTCTGTGACATTTTGTCCTCTACAACTAATGTTATGACCTCAGCTGATGCTCATACTGGACAGGTGTGATCTCAGACAGAAACTTGGCTTTGCAGATCACAAATTTCAGTTTTATAGTTTGGCTACCTTGTGGGGTCCATCTCTGAACATATTCATATGAGACTGCCGAATTCTTTTAACAAAAGAATACAATTTTATGACACAATAGAGAAAAATGCTATATAATGTAAGATCTTAACATAGATAACAAAAAAGTTCAACACTTTTTCCAGTAATGTGTTTGACAGTCACTCAATCCCAGTGAAGAATCACTTCTATCTTAATATTTTAATTTCCTACTGAACTAATGATGATGATGATACAGGCATTTCCTTTTGACATTTCTATACATTCATCAGATGTCATTCTCTCTATTATTGTCTGTCCCCAACATACATGGAGGTCAGTGTTGAGTGGGGTCCTGTAGGGCTTTGTTCTTGGGTCTCTTATTAGATTAGATTAGATTACTTACAGTGTGGAAACAGGCCCTTCGGCCCAACAAGTCCACACCGACCCGCCGAAGCGCACCCACACCGACATTTACCCCTGCACCTAACACTACGGGCAATTTAGCATAGCCAATTCACCTAACCTGCACATTTTTTGGACTGTGGGAGGAAACCGGAGCACCTGGAGGAAACCCATGCAGACACGTGGAGAATGTGCAAACTCCACACACAGAGAGTCGCCTGAGGCGGGAAATGAACCCGGGTCTCTCGTGCTGTGAGGCAGCAGTGCTAACTGCTGTGCCACCGTGCTGCTCTTTGAAGTTTTTATAAATGACTTGGATGAGGAGGTTGAAGGGTGGGTTAGCAAATTTGCAGATGACACAAAGGTTGGAGGTGCCGTTGAAAGTATCAAGGGCTACTTCAGGATGCAGAGCTCGGCTGAGAAATGGCATTTTGAGTTCAACCTGGATAAATGCGAAGTGATGCATTTTGGAAGGTTGAACTCGAATGCTGAATATATGATTAAAGACAGGATTTTTAGCAGTGTGGAGGAACAGAGGGATCTTGATGTTCAAGTACATAGGTCCCTCAAAGTTGCCACACAAGTGGATAGGATTGTTAAGAAAGCATATGGTGTTTTGGCTTTCATTAACAGGGAGATTGAGCTTAAGAGACGTGAGGTTTTGCTACAGCTCTACAAGTCCCTGGTGAGACCACACTTAGAACATTGTGTCCAGTTCTAGTCGCCCAACTAAAGGAAAGATACAGAGGCTTTGGAGAGGGTGCAAAGAAGGTTTACTAGGATGCTGCCTTGACTGGAGGGCTTGCCTTATGAAGAAAGGTTGACTAAGCCCGGGCTTTTCTCTCTGGAGATTAGGAGGAAGAGAGGTGACCTGATTGAGGTGTACAAGATAATAAGAGCAATGGATAGAGTCAATAGCCAGAGACCTTTCCCCAGGGCAGGATTGTCTGGCACGAGGGGTCAGAGTTTTAAGATATTAGGAGAAAGGTATAGAGGGGACATCAGAGGAAGGTTCTTTATGGAGAGAGTTATGAATGCATGGAATGCGTTGCCAGCGGTGATGGTGGAAGCAGAGTCATTAGGGACATTTAAGTGACTGCTGGACATGCACATGAATAGCAGTGAATCAAGGGGTGGCGTAGGTTAAGTTATTTTATTTTACATTAGGATTAATGCTCAGCACAACATCTTGGGCCAAAGGGCCTGTTCTGTGCTATACCTTTATATGTTCTATGTTCTATCCATAGATATCAGCTATTTCACTGGCTAAATACTTCTAAGACTTCTTTCTAATTCTGAAATCCTGGACTGTTAGAAACTAAACTGTTCTTTTGCGAACATGAAACTATATTTTGCAACATAAAACTGTTTTTGGTTCCAGTCTATCTTTCTGTATGTCATGGAACTTCAAACATTTTGTCAAGTTACTCCTGGGATAATTCCTTGTCATGTGCTTTATTAGAAATAATATTTGAATTCAATGTTCAAGTTAACTTCCTGATCACTTAAAAAGAGGTCTCCTTAACAGAACACAAAACAAAGAAACATTTATCTCTACTTTAAAATCCAATTTGTCAAATGATTATAATATATTATCAACCTAAATTGCAGTAAGTTTCATTATGATTTTCCATGGACCTAAATCTGTACCTCCTGGATATTTATGGTATCTAATCTGACCCTCACAGACTTCAACCACGGTATGCAGTTTGGCAGTATTGAAACAGATGCTGCTGTGCCTTTACTTTCTGTTTCAAACACTTACATTTTCAATCTGATGGTCCAGAGTCCATCTTGACTGGATTTGATGTTCCTCAGAAATGTTGCATTTCTCTTCTACTCTGTGTAGAGTCACAGAGTCATAGAGATGTACGGCATGGAAACAGACCCTTTAGTCCAACTCGTCCATGCCGACCAGATATCCCTACACAATCTAGTCCCACTTGCCAGCACCTGGCCGATATCACTCCAAATCCTTCCTATTCATGTACCAGATGCCTTTAAATGTTGCAATCATACTAGCCTCCACCACTTCCTCTGGCAGCTCATTCCAAACACGCACCACTTTGTGTGAAAAAGTTGCCCCTTAGGTCTCTTTTCCCTCTCACCCTAAACCTATGCCCTCTAGATCTGGACTCCCCCACCCTAGGGAAAAGACTTTGTCTATTTATCCTATCCATGACCCTCATGATTTTATAAACCTCTATAAGGTCACCCCTCAGCCTCCGACACTCCAGAGAAAACAGCCCCAGCCTATTCAGCCTCTCCCCATACTTCAAATCCTCTAAACTTGGCAACATCCTTGTAAATCTTTTCTGAACACTTGCAAGTGTCACAATATCCTTCCAGTAGGAAGGAGACCAGAATTGCACGCAATATTCCAGAAATGCCCGAACCAATGTGCTGTACAGCTGTAACATGACCCCTCAACTCCTGTACTGAATACTCTGACAAATAAAGGAAAGCATATCAAACACTTTCTTCACTATCCTATCTACCTGTGACTCCACTTTCAAGGAGCTATGAACCTGCACTCCAAGGTCTCTTTGTTCAGCAACACTCCCTAGGACCTGACCATTAAGTGTGTAAGTCCTGCTAAGATTGGCTTTCCCAAAATGCAGCACTTCGCATTTATCTAAAATAAACTCCATCTGCCACTCCTCAGCCCATTGGCCCATCTGATCAAAATTCCGTTGTAATCTGAAGTAACCTTCTTCACTGTCCATTACACCTCCAATTTTATTGTCAACCCCAAATTTACTAACTATACCTCTTATGCTCACATCCAAATCATTTATATAAATGACGAAAAGTGGTGGACCCAGCACCGATTCTTGTGGCACTCCACTGGTCACAGGCCTCCAGTCTGAAAAACAACCCTCCACCACCACCCTCTGTCTTCCATCTTTAAGCCAATTCTGCATCCAAATGGCTAGTTCTCCCTGTTTTCGATGAGATCTAACCTGGCTTACCAGTCTCCCATGGGGACCCTTTTCAAACGTCTTACTGAAGTCCATATAGGTCACATCCACCACTCTGCCCTCATCAATCCTCTTTGTTACTTCTTCAAAAAAACTCAATCAAATTCATAAGACATGATTTCCCATGCACAAAGCCATGTTGACTATCCCTAATCAGTCTTTGCCTTTCCAAATACATGTACATCCTGTTCCTCAGGATTCCTTCCAACAATTTCCCCACCACCGACATCAGGCTCACTGGTCTATAGTTCCCTGGCTTGTCTTTACCACCCTTCTTAAACAGTGGCACCACATTAGCCAACCTCAAGTCTTCCGGCACCTCACCTGTGACTATCGACTATCGATGATACAAATATCCCAGTAAGAGACCCAGCAATCATGTCCCTAGCTTCCCACAGAGTTCTAGGGTACACCTGATCAGGTCTTGGGATTTATCCACCTTTGTGCATTTCAAGACATCCAGCACTTCCTCCTCTGTAATATGGACATTTTTCAAGATGTCACCAGCTATTTCCCTACATTCTATATCTTCAATGTCCTTCTCCCCAGTAAATACTGATACAAAGTACTCGTTTAGCATCTCCCCTAACTCCTTTGGCTCCACACAAAAGCCACCTTGCTGATCTTTGAGGGGCCCTATTCTCTCCCTACTTACCCTTTTGTCCTTAATGTATTTGTAAAAACCCTTTGTATTCCCCTTCATCCAATGTGCCAAAGCTATCTCATTTCTCCTTTTTGCCTTCCTGATTTCCCTCTTAAGTGTACTCCTACAGCCTTTATACTCTTCTAAGGATTCATTCGATCTATCCTGTCAATACCTGACATATGCTTCTTTTTTTTTCTTAACCATACCTTCAATTTCTTTAGTCGTCCAGCATTCCCTAAAACTACCAGCCTTTCCTTTTACCGAACAGGAATATATTGTCTCTGGACTCTTGTTATCTCATTTCTGAAGGCTTCCCATTTTCCAGCCATCCCTTTACCTGTGAACATCTTGCCCCCCAATCAGCTTTTGAAAGTTCTAACCTAATACTGTCACAATTAGCCTTCCTCCAATTTAGAACTTCAACTGTTAGATCTGGTCTATCCCTTTCCATCACTATTTTCAAACTAATAGAATTATGGTCACTGGCCCCAAAGTGCTCCCCCATTGACACCTCAGTCACCTGCCCTGCCTTATTTCCCAAGAGTAAGTCAAGTTTTACATCTTCTCTAGTATGTACATCCACATACTGACTCAGAAATGTTTTTTGTACACACTTAACACATTCCTCTCCATTTAAACCCTTATCACTATGATCTGGAGATGCTGGTGTTGGACTGGGGTGTACAAAGTTAAAAATCACACAACACCAGGTTATAGTCCAACAGGTTTAATTGGAAGCACACTAGCTTCTGGAGCGACGGTCCTTGACTATCACCTGATAAAGGAGCATCGCTCCAAAAGCTAGTGTGTTTCCAATTAAACCTGTTGGACTATAACCTGGTGTTGTGTGATTTTTAACCTTATCATTATGACAGTCCCAGTCTATGTTTGGAAAGTTAAAATCCCCTACCATAACCATCCTGTTATTCTTATCGATCTCTTTAAAATCTTGAATTGTTTCCTTTTGCATGATTTCCATTTCACTAGAAGTTTTCTGGCTGCAGGGCCTTTTCTTCATTTTTAAGGTGATGGAGGTTCTGTTAATTGAGAATATCTTTTAAAGTATTCCAGGTGACCACACTAATAGCACTCCGCTCATTCTGCTGGATATTCATTGTGTTGTGATTCTGTTTGAATCATCATCCTGCAAACCTGATATGGTCAATGTTGTTGATTCTCCTATGGTTTTCTGGTAGGCTTTTGGGAGGATGACATACCACCTTTGGGCCAAAGTATCCAGTCATATCAGAAGAATCTCTAATATTTCCTCATAGAAATCATGAACCAAATCAGTCAGTTCTATCAGCAGAGTGAATTGCCTGAATAAATGTCAGCTCTCCTTTGATTTGAAGGAATTCTGATGCTTTCTCATCCTTCACACTGACTACTACATAATTTCTAATAAACTTATCTTTCAAAGCTCTCTACCTGCAACTTCCTACTAGATGACATAAATCTGCTTCTTTTGATTCTTCCAAATGATCACTGATGGATCCTCCCTCATATTGTCATTAAATTGATTTTACAACTACAGTACACAATGCTTTAATCAATGCATCATAATCCATAGTATTTTCTTTTATCCTTTATTTTCCTAGGATGTTGTTAGCTATTTGACATTCAGCATATGAAAATATTTTGCCTTGCATGGCACTGCTTCTTCACATTTAAGTCTGAAGTCATTCTATAACATTGAATCTACTGCTGGCAGAGCTTCTGACCTCATTGCAATCTCAAATCCTTGAGATAACGGCTAGATCTCTATCGCAACTGCCATCTCTAATGACTACTTTGCTTAACTGACATGGATAGATAATTGGGTTTTCCTATTTTACTGCCAAATTGTTCTAATCTTGTATTTTAGTCTCCAGAGTTATGCTGGTTCATGCTTTGAAGTCTTCTAGGATGTGCTTTCTCTTGTGTGTTAGAATCTTCCTTTTCTGTAACATTGTAATTGAAGTCTTGACCTGCTCCTGAAACCCTCCTGCACCATCAAAGTTTCTCAGCTCCTACTCTGACTTAAGAGTCTCCCCATTTCAGCTGTGTCCTTCAGTCTGTTAACTTAAGGTTGTGGCTCAAGAGTGTTTTCCCTCATAGCTGCCACCAGACTTTATCTTGGGCTTTAAACCAATATTTCTACTTGCATATTGGGCTACAAATCTGGGGTATTTGAGAATGTGATGATTGTACATATGTTGTCACTGAGGTTGCTGGCTTCTTTAACCCTTTATGAACCTTAACACTTTTATGTCATCTGTACATAGTAGGTTCTCAAATACAGCTCTTGTGTCTTCTCTGTCAGTGCTGTCAGAGTAATGTGCTCAGTTATATCATCATGATTTCAATGTGTCTCATCTAATCACAGTTCAATTTTGCATTTGCATTCATGATAGTATGGTGGTGGCAGGAACAAGTAGGGCTTTCAAAAAGGGACAGGGAGGGAATGAGTTACTTTCGCCTGGAGCTGGATGTACAGGATAGGCCTGAAGCTCTTCTACTGCAGTGCAACCATTGTATGTTTCTTAAAAATTCTACTGTTTGTAGTGATTGGACCTTTCCAGCTTTTACCACAGACTTTCATTTCAGGTTAAAAACTTGAGTAATTTATGGCAAAATCTGGAAATGGATAAAAAATCTGATTGAAAGGTAAGAAACAATGGAACCTTGTTAGCTGATGTTAGAATGTAAGGAGGGAATGCTAGGTGCATTGCTTCTGTACTATTTCGGATTTAATTTACATTGTTCAGAAGGTCAGTGCATACAGAAAATGCAAAACATGGGAATGCGTCATTGAAACTAAGGATGCAGTCAATGCCAAAATTTTGATCAAATATATTGGCAAAACAGTGACAGAAACAGTGATGTGCTGGGGTCAGAAGTGCCATCTTTTTAATAAGGTACCAAACTGAGGCTGTTCTGGATAAATCCCCAGGACCTGATCAGGTGTACCCTAGAACTCTGTGGGAAGCTAGAGAAGTGATTGCTGGGCCCCTTGCTGAGATATTTGTACCATCGATAGCCACAGGTGAGGTGCCGGAAAATTGGGGGTTGGCTAACATGATGCCACTATTTAAGAAGGGTGGTAAGGAAAAGCCAAGGAACAGTAGACTGGTGAACCCAACATCAGTGGTGGGCCAACTTGTTGGAGGGAATCCTGAGGGACAGGCTTTATATATTTGGAAAGGCAAGGACTGGTCAGGGATAGTCAGCATGGCTTTGTGCCTGGGAAATCATGTCTCACAAACTTGATTGAGTTTTTTGAAGAAGTAAAAAAGGATTGATGAGGGCAGAGTGGTGAGTATGATCTATCTGGACTTCAGTAAGGCAGTCGACAAGGTTCCTAATAGTCGACAGGTTAGCAAGGTTAGTCACATGAAATACTTGGATACAGAACTGGCTCAAAAGTAGACAACACAGGCTGATGATGGAGGGTTGTTTTTCAGATTGGACGCCTGTGACCAATGATGTGCCACAAGGATCGATGCTAGGTCCACTGCTTTTTGTCATTTATATAATTGACGTGGTATGGTTAGTAAGTTTACAGTTGAAACCAAAATTTCAGGAATATGGACAGCAAAGAAGGTTACCTCAGAGTACAATGGGATCTTGATCAGATGGGCCAATGGCCGAGGAGAAGCAGATGGAGTTTAATTTAGATAAATGTGAGGCAAATTAGGACAGAACTTATATATTTAATGAGGAGTGTTGCTGAACAAAGAGACCTTCGAGTGCAGGTTATTAGTTCCTTAAAAGTGGAGTCACGGGTAGATAGGATAGTGGAGCTGGCATTGGGTATGCTTTCCTTTATTAGTCAGTGCACTAAGTATAGGTGTTGGGTAGTCATGTTGCGACTGTGCAGGTTAGGCCATTATTGGAATATTGCATGTAGTTCGGGTCTCCCTATCATAGGAAGAATGTTGTGAACTTAAAGGGTTCAGAAAAGATTTACAAGAATGTTGCCAGGGTTTGAGAGTTTGACCAATAAGGAGAGGCTGAATTGATTAGGGCTATCAGAGGCTGAGAGGTGACCTTATAGAGGTTTATAAAATCATGAAGGGCATGAATAGGGTAAATAGACAAGGTCTTTTCCCCAGAGTGGAGCAGTCCAAACCTAGAGGGCATGGGTTTAAGGTGAGAGGGGAAAGATTTAAAAGGGACATAAGGGGCATCTTTTCATGCAGAGGATGATGTGTGTATGGAATGAGCTGCCAGAGGAAGTGGTGGAGGCAACTGGATGGATATATGAATAGGAAAGGTTCAGAGGCATGTGGACCAAATGCTGGAAAATGGGTTTAGATTTATTTAGTCAAAAATCACATGACACCGGGTTATAGTCTAACAAGCAAGCTTTTGGAGCCCCCTCTCCTTCCTCAGGCAACTAATGAGACAGAAAACATCAGACACAGAATTCATAAGTAAAAGATCAAAGGATCATACAACTTTTGCAAATGTGTTGAACAAACAGAGACAGCTATTACTTTTTAATCAATTAGAATGGAAGTGCAGGTTTCAAATGAATAGTTCAGCCTCCAATCTTTGTGTAAACATCCTTCAAGACACACTCCGGGACATGCAGCAATGCAGAGTTGTTATCAGAGGCTGATAACCATGTTCAATACCCATGAGGATGGCCTCAACCAGGATCTTGGGTTCATGTCACACTACAGGTGTGCATCAAGGCCTCGTCTTCTGCCTTGGGACCTTCCAACCACATGGCATCAATGCGGCTTTCACCAGTTTCCTCATTTCCCCTCCCCTACCTTACCCCAGTTCCAGCCTTCCAACTTAGTACAGTCCTGATGACCTGCCCCACCTGTCCATCTTCCTTCCCACCTATCCGCTCCATCCACCCTTCTGACCTATCACCTTTACATCCATCTCCATCCACCTATTGCACACTCAGCTACCTTCCCCCCAGCACTACACCCCTTCCATTTATCTCTCTATCCTCGACTCTCCCAGCCTCATTCATGATGAAGGGCTTTTGCCCGAAACATTGATTTTCCTGCTCCTCCGATGTTGCCTGACCTGCTGTGCTTTTCCAGCACCACACTCTTGACATATACACACACACTCTCTCACACAAATACACACACACAGACCCTCTCTCATACACACACACTCGCACTGAACACTCTCTCACAGGCATATTCTCCCTCACAACTGTGCACACTCCCTCTCAAGCACACACACTCTTACACACATTCATACACACATTCTCACATGCATATACTCCCTCACACCCACTCCCTCTCAAGCACACACACACACTCACTCTCAAGAGCGCACACATACCCACACCCACATACTCGCCCTCTCTCTCCCTCACACACTCACACATTCACACACCCTCTCACACACACACTCTCTCTCCCTCATACGTACACGGGCTCACACACATATAAACCCATGGGGTGAATTTGCATTTGCAGATACATTTTATTTTGTTCAAAAAGCACATGATCTATGGACAGTCAGTCAATGTGGCACTTCAGAAATTCTTACTTTGGAAATAAAACCTGTCTGGCTCCAAGTTGAGATACAAACTGACTTAAAACATGGCCTCACACCTAAAATGCATTGTCTGACCTGAGGTGTACCTTTATTCTGATAAAACCTGAAGTTATCATGGAGGAGGGACTTGAAAGAAATTCTTGGATTTACATATAAAAAACCTGCACCTCCAATCTAACTGATTAAAGACTTAATAGTCATCTTGGTTATTAAGACTTGTTCAACTTATGATCTCATAATTTGTATGACCCTGTGATCTTTTACTTATAAATTGTATGTAGTCTCTTACACTAGCTGCATTCGACGTTTCGAGCATAAGCCCGCCCCTCCCCCTAGTCCCTCCTCCCTACCCTTTATCTTAGCCTGCTTGGCTCTCTCTCTCTCTTATTTCTGATGACTCTTATTCCTGATGAAGGGCTTATGCTCGAAACGTCGAATTCTCTATTCCTGAGATGCTGCCTGGCCTGCTGTGCTTTGACCAGCAACACATTTGCAGCTGTGATCTCCAGCATCTGCAGACCTCATTTTTTACTCTTACACTAGCTGCCTGAGGAAGAGTCAGGGAGCTCTGAAAGCTTGTGGTTTTAAATAAGCCTGTTGGACTATAACCCGGTGTTGATTGATTTTTGACTTTGTCCACCCCAGTCCAACACCGGCACCTTCACATCACAGATTTATTTAGGACATCTGGTCAGCATGGGCGAGTTGGATCGAATGGTCTGCTTTCGTGCTGCATATCTCTGTGACGATATGACTCCAAGTAGATATGAAATACTTCACAGCAGAACAGAAACAGCATGTTCTCCTAATATCCAAGCCAACATTACTCCTTTGACCAATATTGCGAAGAGCTGATCAATAATTTAATTTTCTGCAATAGTGATTACACTTATCAGCTGTTAATTTTACGTAACAAATTCTTGGGCATCTCAAGATCACGAAAGGCACTATACAAATGGAATTCTTTGTTTATTTTATTTATGAGGCGTTGCTATTTGTAAATGTAATATTTTGTGGTTCTTCATTACAATTGCTGCATGTCAAAAGAAATTCATTAGTTGTGAACAGATGCCAAATATTCTTGCGACACACGAAGTTTATATACAAATGCTATGCAAATACTTCTTTATTAGTTTTTTCTCCTATTTCAATTGAAGTAGGACAATTTAAATTCATATTTGCTTAAAATGTTTTGTTGAATTGCTGGAGTCTGATACGTAACTAGAACAACTATGTGTCTGAAGCTCGTAAAAGAGCAAATATTTACATTACCCTTATTATAAAATCAGAAATATAAATAATTAAACAATTAATTTTAGGTTTTCAACATTCAAAAACTGGAAATAACATGTTTAAGTACATGTATAGATAAATGATAAAAGAAAGCGCAAGGCATTTTGACATGACCTAAGTGTTAGAAACCTAAGAATAACTATAACTGAAAATATTTTGTCTCAGTTACAAAGCAAATGTTTGTACCTGTATATGTGATGGAAGCAAAGACAAGCTCTTGACGAAGATATCTCAAAGTAACTACTTCAGAAGCACATTGTTAAATTTTATGCTTCTGATGAATATCACACAGTAGAGTCATAGTCCATATTGGGCGGCACGGTGGCACAGCGGTTAGCCACTGTGCCACCGTGTTCAATTCCTGCCTCAGGCAACTGTCTGTGTGGAGTTTGCACATTCTCCCCGTGTTCTTGCAGGTGCTCCGGTTTCCTCCCACAGTCCAAAAGTGTGGGGGTTAGGTGAATTGGCCTTGGTAAATTGCCCATAGTGTTAGGTGAAGGGGTAAATGTAGAGGAATGGGTCTGTGTGGGTTGTTCTTCGGAGGATCAGTGTGGACTCATTGTGCCGAAGGGCCTGTTTCCACACTGTAAGTAATCTAATCTAATCATACAGTAGAGTCATACACATAGAGTATGGAAACAGACCCGTAAGTCATGCCAACCAGATATCCTAATCTCATTTGTCAACACTTGTCCCATATCCCTCCAAATGCTTCCTATTCACATACCCATCCAAATGCCTTTTAAATGCTGTAATTGTGCCAGCCTCCACCACTTCCTCTGGCAGCTCATTTCATACAAGCACCACCCTCTGCATGAAGAAAGTTGCCCATGAGCTCCCTTTTAAATTTTTCCCCTCTCACCTTAAACCTAAGCCGTCTAGTTCTGGACACCCCCACCCCAGGGAAAATACTTTATCTATTTACCCCATCTATGCCCCTCATCATTTTATAAACCTCTATAAGGTCACCCCTCAGGGTGCTCCAGGGAAACAGCCCCAGCCTATTCAGCTTCTCCCTATAGCTCAAATTTTCCAACCCTGGCAATATCCTTGTAAATCTTTTCTGAACCCTTCCAAGTTTCACAACGTCTTTCCGATAGGAAGGAGAGCAGAATTGAACACAATATTCAAAAATGGCCTAACCACAGCCTCAACATGACTTCCCAGTTCCTATGCTCTGACCTATAAAGGAAAGCATTCCAAATGTCTTCTTCATTCTCCTACCTACCTGCGATTCCACTTTCAAGGAATTACTAACTTGAACTCCAAAGTCTGTTTGTTCAGCAACACTCCCCAGGATCTTACCATTAAGTGTATAAGTCCTGCCCAGATTTGCCTTCCCAAAATGCAGCACCTCACATTTAACCAAATTAAACTCCGTCTGCCGCTCCTTGGCCCATTAGCCTATCTGATCAAGATCTCGTTGTACTCTAGAGTAACCTTCTTCACTATCCACTAAACCTCCAATTTTGGTGTCATCTGCAAGCCTACTAACTGTACCTTCTATGTTCACATCCAAATCAATTCTATAAATGATGAAAAAGCAAAGAGTATTAGGATGTAAGTAACCAAATGTGATAAAAGAATCTCTGTTTCCACTTCTTTCTATTGGTTTCCATGACTTTCACAGGCATATCCAGATCAACCTCTCCTTAATGGTGAATGTAATGCAATGTGGAAAGCAAACCTTGTATCCAAATAGCATCCCAAGAGTCTTTAGAAGTACATATATTTTACAAAATCAAAACATGGAGACTGAACCAAAGAAATAATTTGGAGATGCTGATTTTGGACTGGGGTGTACAAAGTTAAAAATCACACAACACCAGGTTATAGTCCAACTAGCTTTTGGAGTGCTGCTCCTTCATCAGGTGGTTGTGCAAAAAAGTAGGTTTCAAGGACAACCTTAGATGAGGAAAAGAGATGCTGAATTCTTGCATAAAGACATTAATACAGTAGTATATAAATGTTGATCCACTGATGTAATTTAGAAAACCATACATATGCAAACATGATTAACCCATCATTTAATGAAATTGGATTGAAATTTAAGTTTCATCTCTTCTCCTGGCAAACTGCTTGAAGACTTAACTGAGTCAAAAACGTCAATTCCTGCATCAAAAGGAAGACTGTTCTTTCAATGCATGCAGCAAAACAAAGATGAAAATTATTGCATGGTTATTTATCACCATGCTCAACAGAATAATCAACCAAGAAATTCCTCTACAAAATTAATGATCAAAGCCCAGATTACAACCTCCCATTCTGTCCAAGCATTGGCCAAAATATACGAAATCAGAAACTGCTAGAAAAACCCAACAAGCCTGGCAACATCTGGGGAGAGAAATCAATTAATGTTTCAGGCCCAGTGACCCTTCTTCAGAACTGATTCTAGGAAAAGGTAACCGAGAAAAGGTTAGTATATATTAGATTAGATTACTTACAGTGTGGAAACAGGCCCTTCGGCCCAACAAGTCCACACCGACCCGCCGAAGCATACACCACCGAGACCCATACTCCTACATTTACCCCTTCACCTAACACGACAGGCAATTTAGCATGGCAAATTCGCCTAACCTGCACATTTTTGGATTGTGGGAGGAAACCGGAGCACCCGGAGGAAACCCACGCTGACTCCACACAGAGAGTCGCCTGAGGCGGGAATTGAACCAGGTCTCTGGCGCTGTGAGGCAGCAGTGCTAACCACTGTGCCACCATGCTGCCCAATGCCACCGTGCCGCCCAAATATATGGTGGATGAAGGTGTGGGGGAGGTGATGGAATAAACAATAGGCGGAGCTGGAGCCCAGAGAGAGAGAGAAAAACAGTTGGGCAAACAAAGGAATAGTAACGGTGAGCCTGGAAGAATGAAAAGCTGTTAATGGAACTGTTAGAGGCTGAAAATGGGTTGTTTGTGGTAGCAGCCACATGATGACAAGACCTAGTGTATGGGAGTTAGGCGAAGGACATGGGAGAAAGTGTTCAAACCTTAAAATTATTGAACTGGGTATTGAGTACAAAAGCTTTCAGAGTTTCCAAGTGAAAAATTAAGTGTTGTTCTTCCAGTTTGTTCCGAGCTTCACTGGAACTCTGTAGCAAGCCTGAGATAGAATATCCTTTATTGTCACGTGCATTCAAAATAAAATACACTGAAAAGTGTACACCGCTGCTCATATATATAGGTGCCATTCACAAAATATAATAAAAAAGATAACTTAAAGAGAGTCCAACTTTTCCTTTTCCACTGCCACAGTCCTGCCCCATGCTTCCCAGCCCATGCTGTACCATATAAAGATTCCCACTCCAGGTTTTTCATCCCATGCCATGCTGCAGAAAGTATCTGGCTCTGGGCTACACCAGCCCATACCATTATGGTGAGGGAGTATCCTGCTCCAGGCTATACCAGCCCAAGCCACACTGCCGAGAGACTGTCCCACTCTGGGCTACATCAGCCAAGCCATGCCATCAAAAGAATGACCCACTCCATGCTGCCATCAAGGGCCTACTCCATGTAGACGCAAGAGTCCTGCTCCAGGCTTCACAGGCTGACCAAATGTCTCTGTAGCCACCGCTGCCTCTGAAAATGCCACTGCTCCTCCAGAACTCACTGAAGTCGCCTCCTGACAAAGAGCTTTCTTTATTAGATAAGTTTGAGGAAACAAAAAAGGTAAAAGGGAAAAGAGAAAAAGAAAAATGCAAACGAGGAGGACAAACTCGGGCACAGGAGCCCAAATGCTGCCTACCCTGCCATGTTGAGATAAAGATTATGGCCAGGGAACATGGTGGTGTGTTGAAATGGCAGGCAACAGAAAGCTCAGGGTCATTTATGTGGACAGAATGTAGGTGTTCTGCAAAGGGGTTGCCCAGTCTGCACCTCTTGTCTCCAGTGTAGAGACCACACTATGAGCAGTGAATATAGTACTTCGTTCAAGCTAGTCAATTGCAATCTGCTGTACCAGTCTTTTCAGCCTGAGGTTCACAGCTCCATACATACCAACTGCTCAATGTAAGCTTTTTCCTGCTCTGAAGAGTCTAGTCTTTCCCCATGTTCTGGATATTGTGATCCCTCTCATTCAAAGAAAGGCAATTCTGGTTTGTCACTATTAACCCTCCTCACATTCATGTTCCTATCCATTAGCTTTGTCAGGTTACTGCCATGCTCAAAAACCCTCATCAATACCCCAATGATCTATTGGACACATTTTTGAAAAAATCTGTACCTCTTCCCAGTATTTCCCAATGGATTTTCTGCACAAATCCAATTCCATCATAAAACACTGCCAACTCACTCGTGTAGAGGCCCCTGAATGCCAAGACCAGCTGTATGTATGCCCTCAATTCAGCCTTTTATCACTGGAGCATAAGGTGTTCCAGCTGTTCCTTCAAATCTATCATTTCCTACTCATCAGCGAGTAGAATATCCAACCAGGAGTACTGCATTCTTCCTCCATAGTATCAAGGAAATGCATAAAGGGAACCTTTGCCTGGCCTTGGTCCCATGATCTGATCTCCTTCGCCATGCCTGAGTCTTCAGTGATCTCAAAATAGCTTCAGCCTCCCTCTTGGAATTTGTCAGTTTCAATTCCTCACCCATCTGCCACACCTCAGAGACCAAGATCTAGGCTTCCTCTGTAACTGGATACTTCATTCTTGATGAAGAGCTTTTATGTCTGAAACATTGATTCACCTGCTCCTCGATGCTGCCTGACTTGCTGTGCTTTTCCAGCACCACGCTCTCGGCTCTGATCTCCTGTATCTGCAGTCCTCATTTCTCCTTCCTGGCCCATAGATTGCAGTCAGTAAGAATAGGAGACAACACCTCTTCCACATAATCTTCAATACTGATGCCCCACAAGGCCATGTACTCAGCCCCCTGCTATATTTCTTATGCACTCATGATTGTATGGCCAAATACTGCCCTAACTCAATTCACAAGTTTGTTGATGTCACCACCATTGTAGGTCAGATCTCAAATAACAAGACAGAATACAGGAATGAGATTGAGTGCTTCATGAAATGGTGTAAAGACTAAAAACTTCTCATCAATGTCAGCAAAACGAAGGAGCTTGTCATTGACTTCAGGAAGTGGCATAGAGGCAACACCCCTGTCCGATTCATTGGTGATGAAGTGGAGATGGTTAAGACCATCAAATTCCTGAGAGTGATGATCACCAACAATTTGTCCTAGTCCACCCACATAGACATGACAGTCAAGAAATCACAGCAAAGCCTCTACTTCCTCAGGAGGCTAAGGAAATTTGGCATGCCCACAAAGACTCTCACCAATTTTTATAGATACACCAGAGAAACCATCCTATCTGGATGCACCACAGTGGTATAGCAACTGCTCTTTCCCAAGACTACAGAAGGCTACAGAGAGTTGTGAGCAGAGCCCAGTCCATCACGCAAACCAACCTTCCATCCATTGACTTTATCATACTACCTGCTGCTTTGAGAAAGCAACCAACATATTCAAAGACCCCTCTGGTTATACTATCTTCCACCCTCTTCTGTCGGGTTGAAAATGTAAAAGTTTGAAAACACATATGAACAGTTTCAAGAACAACTTCGCCCCCATTGTTATCAGATCTTTGAATGGACTTCTCAAATGTTGATGTTGGTCTCTCTCTTTCTGCAGGCCTCCTCTGCAGTCGTAACTCTGTATTCTGCTCACAGTTCTGCTACCCTGATGCAATGTGTATGGTATGATCTGCCTTTTTGGCACACAAAACACTTTTCACTGTATGCTGGTACATGTGACAATGACAAATCAAACTCAAACTCAAATCGTATTTTCCATGGCTTAATACCTGTGCTGTTTAATCCTACCAATTATTCCAGAAATGTAACATGTGATTTGAACACAGAGATGCCCCAAATATCATAAATATCATAATTCTTTATTACACAGACATCAGGTATTACAAACATGTAAGCAAGTTAAAGTTAAATAAGGAAGCTTTTATGGTACATATACGGAATGAAGTCTGTGGGTTATTTTAGGCTGAGGAACCCTTTGTCTGGCTGCTCTTCCCACCAGCTAATCCTTCCACCAATGACACCCTTAATTCCAGTGAGAGTCCACTTGACTGCTACAGCTGCCGTCCCTCACCATTACCACATACTGATGGAGGTCCTTTTACCCTAAGACTGAAACTGAATTAAACAGGATTTTTGGGTTGCCTTGCCCTCATTCAATAAGCATCAGGAGAAAAAAAAAACAAAAAAAATTATATCAAACAATATATCAAAGTCTCGGATTTAAAGGGAAAAGAACATATAATTCAAATTTACCCATTTTTCCTTTGACTGTGACTATTCCAATTCCCTTTTAAATGCCTTGATCGAAGCTGCTTTCACCACATCCTCAGCTACACCATTTCATACTTTAATCATTTAATGAACACATAAATTGAATCAGAAGTAGGCCCACTCAGCCCCATGAACATTCTCTATCATTTACTATTATCATGGCTGCTCTGATTAGTCAACATTCCCACCTAACTTCAATCATTTTGCAACCTTTATCGATTATTGACGTACCTCTGCCTTAAAAAGATTCAAAGATCTGCTTCCACACCTTTTGAGGAGGAGCATTCCAAAAACCTTTTATGAGACAAACAGAACAACATTGAAACAGGAATAGGTCATTCAGATCCTCAAGCTGGTTCTGCCTATCATTGAGATCATGGCTGATCTGTGGCCTAACTCCAAATACTCGCCTTTGGCCCATAATCCCTTAATATCTTCATATAACCAAAAAATTTACCTATCTCAGATTTAAAATTAACAACTTATCTAGTATCCACTCATTTTTATTGAAGGAAGTTCAAAACATCTACCACCCTTTGTTGTCAAAGTGCTTCCTAACATCTGAATAATCTGGCCCTAATTTCTAGAATATGCCTCCAGTTCTAGAATCCAATGGAAACAGTTTAGCTTTATCTACCTTTTTTTCCCTGTTAATACCTTGAAAACTTTGATCAGATCACCCCTTAACGTTATAAATTCTAGTTACCCCAGAAGTCCAAGTATCATTTTTTGTAAATCTATGTTATACTTCCTCCAAGGCCAATATATCCTTCGTAAGGTGTGGTGCCCACATCTACTCACTGTGCCCACATCTACTCTAAGTGAGGTCTAACCAAGGTTTGGTATACCTGCAGCTTATCTTCTGCAATCTTGTGGTCCAGTCCTCTAGACATAAAGGCCAGCATTACGTTAGCTCTCTCGATTATTTTCTGTACCTGTTATTGGCATTTTAAAGATCTATGCACCTGAACCCACAAATCTCTTTGGACATCCACTATACTTAACTTCATACTTTCTAGAAGGTATCTTACTCTATTCTTTCTTTGATCCAGAATGGATAACGTCACACTTGCTCGCACTGGACTTCATCTGTCACAGTTTTGCCCATTCACCTAGTCTATTACTATCCCTTTGTACTTTTATACTAATTACATGCCAGCATCCAACATATTTTCTTCATCTTTGTCTTACATGGGTGACCCCTTATTTTTAAGGCTGTATTTATTCTCAACACCATTGTTGGGTGTCAAAATTAATACATGTGAGCAGAACCAAAGTATTACCGGTCAAAGCCACTACCAAACAACAGAATGGCTGCTGCCCATCACAAAGACAGCACTGCTGACATACTCATGAGGCCTGGATCTTTTAAATGTGGTCCCATTACAATAAAGTGTTCAGTAATATTTCAAACTACACATAGAGCAGCCTATACCAAGAAACATCCTAAGTAAAGTTATCATGTTGTATGTATAGTTTCAGCAGTTTCTAATCTCCTGTGTTCAGATTGAAGTTGTAAAGGGACTTTACCCACCAGTGTTACCATTTCACACTGAATGCACCAAGAGGGAAAGTGGGGATTTAATTAATGTTAATGGCCGCTCAACAGACATCATTTTATTGCAATTTAAGTTCTGTTCAGAGAGATCTGGTTCCTCTCAGAAGAGCCTTGTGTTCAGATTTTTATCTGTTGCACTCTTTGTATTTCTTTCAAGTTGGTCTTGTCCAAATGTTTTCCTACCTGTGCAGGTCTTGGATTTGGGAACTCACCTCATATTTTTTGAACACTTACTCGTGGCTCCTGATTCTCCTAAAAGAAGGAGCATCCTTTCCACATCACACTGTCAAGATTCCTCAGGACCTTAAATGTTTCAATAACGTTGCCTCATATTCTTTAAACTCCAAATGATACAAGCTTAACCTGTCCAGTACTTCCCCATAAAACAACTATTCATTCCACATTGTAGTGACTTTAAGAATAGCTTATAATATCTTTCCTATGACAGGTGTTCACCTAACTGGCCTTTAGTTTTCTGCTTTGTGCCTTCATCCCTTTTTGAATGAAGGAATTACATTCACCATTTTCCATTGCAATGGAACTTTTCCCAAATCAATGGAATGGTGAAACATTAAAACCTGTACATCAATCATCTCAGTAGCTGCTTTTTTAAAAACCTGAGGATAAAGTCCAGCAGGATCCAAAAATTAATTAACCTGCAGCTCCAATAATTTGCTCAGCACCACTTTCACAAAATTATAATTTTCTTGAGTTTCTTCCTTCATCCCTTCCATTTTCTTAGTTATATTCAAAAGTTCCCGATAACAATGGAAACCAGAACCAATGATCACAGTTTAAGGATACAGGGTAGGCCATTTAGGACTGTGATCAAAGGAAATCTCCTCATCTAGAAAGCAGTTGGGACAAAAATAAAAGAATGCTTTCAAGAAGGAGATAAATATAGTACTTCGGGCTAAAGGGATTAGATATGAAGAACAGGGTAGTGAGTTTGATGGCACACGAGTGATGTGATCAAGGCCACCTGCTCACCAGCATCACCATTGTATAAGCAGCCGTGCTTCTAAAGATAGAATTCTTGTGCTTGGATCTGTCTGATAGCATCCTGTAATACACTGTTGCAAAATCTCAATCATTGAGATGGACAGCTGCATTCTGCATAACATGGATCCTCGAGGGAGGATGTAGAAGTGGAGATGGAAGAGAAATTGGAAGTGGGGGCCATGGTGGTGGTGGTGTGGGTGGATGCAGAACCCAGTGATGTTCCAGCTGTACAGAAAGGTGACAGGGTGCAGCATGGAACATGATGATCTGGTCATATGCCATGACGATTCATATGATGCAGGAACATATGAACTGAGCCCTTCTGAAAGACGATGAGCAGTATGAAATGCAGCTCACACTAAGGTACCTGTGCTAAAACTTATATTGAAGCAGCCAATGTCTTCAATTATCCCTCCATTCAGGTGAACTTCAAAGTCTAACCCAAGCTACATGTGCAACATGCATCCTATATACATATGTATGTGGTTTCCACATGGATTTAGAATGCTGATGGACATGGTTTTCCATGAGATTGGATAGTCTCCCTGTGAACTCATACACTCAACATCCTGAGCTTTAAGAGCAGCAAGCTCAGGCATGATCCCTCTGCTCCTTCAACCCTCATAATAAATGCCTCAGGGAACTCTAACATGCGAGAGCACTTCTGCTTTTGCTGGTCTAGGCAAAGTCTTCTTTACCATGACTCATGAGACCCAGCATCTGTGTCGAGCTGAGCAGGGCAATGTCTGTCCTCCTTCCTCTGAGGGGGGAACTGTTCACAACTGCCATTGTCTCTGGCACCTTCTGGTGCATATTCATGCCAGGTTCCTGACCAAGTGATGGTTCACTAAACTGGTTGGAGGCACAAGACCTTGCAACTAGGAGTCCCTCAGCTGAGAGGACTTCCAAAAAACAGCAGAAAGCTAATGAATGATCAGATTTATGTATTCTCCTTGCTTTTAGGCCTACAGGACATCCAACTGTCATTTCTGGATGCCAGCCAGAAGGCCTTGAGGCTGGGAGCTGTTCATGCCACAGCAGACCTCTTACAGTATGACCATTTGACATACTGCAGGTTTTAATTGCCATTTTCCATGGTCCACGAGATTTACTCTGGATATCAAGAAACTAAGGCAGTTCTAGCAACAGGACATACCTAATACCTTCATTAGCACAAAGTACAAAACAAATTATTGCAAAAAGATTTTACTCATTCAGTACTTACAATCACAAGTGTACCAGCTTATGTGAACTTGTTCATGGATCAGACCAGGATAGATAATCAGACTGCTCCAACCCAACCTCCAGCTGTTTACCAGACAACCTTCTGAATTAGCTAACCATACACTGAGGCAAGCTTTAGAGTCAGAGAGTCAAAGAGATGTACAGCACAGAAACAGACCCTTTGGTCCAACCCGTCCATGCTGACCAGATATCCCAACCCAATCTATTCCCAACTACCAGCACCCGGCCCATATCCCTTGAAACCCTTCCTATTCATATACCCATCCAGATGCCTTTTAAATGTTGCAATTGTACTAGCCTTCATCACTTCGTCTGGTAGCTCACCCTCTGCGTGAAAACATTTCCCCGTAGGTCTCTTTTATATCTTTCCCCTCTGAACCTAAACCTATGGCCTCTAGTTCTGAACTTCCCCACCCCAGGAAAAGACCTTGTCTATTTATCCTATCCATGCCCCTCGTGATTTTATAAACCTCGATAAGGTCACCACTTAGCCTCCAACACTCCAGGGAAAACAGCCCTTGCTGATTCAACCTCTCCCTACAGTCTAAATCCTCCAACCTTGGCAACATCCTTGTAAATCTTTTCTGATCCCTTTCAAGTTTCACAACATCCTTCCGTTAGGAAGGAAACCAGAATTGCACGCAATATTCCAAAAGTGGCCTAACCAATGTTGCAACATGACCTCCCAACTCCTGTACTGAATACTCTGACCAATAAAGGAAAGCATACCAAATGTCATCTTCACTAATCCTACATATCTGCAACACCACTTTCAAGGAGCTATGAACCCCTGCACAACAAGGTCCCTTTTCTCAACAACACTCCGAAGGATATTACCATTCAGTGTATAAGTCCTGCTAAGATTTGGTTTCCCAACTTGCAGCACCTCGTTTTTATTTGAATCAAACTTCATTTGCCACATCTCAGCCCATTGGCCCATCTGATCAAGATCCCGTTGTAATCTGAGGTAACCTTCTTCGCTGTCCACAACACCGCCAATTTTGGTGTCATCTGCAAACTTACTAACTATACCTCTTATACTTGCATCAAAATCATTTTTATAAATGATGAAAAGTAGAAGACCTAGCACCAATTCTTGTGGCACTCCACTGGTCACAGGCTTCCAATCCGAAAAACAACACTCCACCACCACCCTCTATCTTCTACCTTTGAGCCAGTTCTGTATCCAAATGGCTAGTTCTCCTTGTATTCTATGAAATCTAACATTGCAAACCAGTCTCCTATGGAGAACCTTGTCGAATGCCTTACTGAAGTCCATATAGATAATGTCTACTGCTCTGCCCTAATCAATCCTCTTTGGTGCTTCTTCAAAATCTCAATCAAGTTTGTGAGACATGATTTCCCACGCACAAAGTCATGTTGACTATCCCTAGTCAATCCTTGCCTTTCCAAATACATGTACATCTTGTCCCTCAGGATTCCCTCCAACAACCTGCCCACCACAGACGTCAGGCTCACTGGTCTATAGTTCCCTGGCTTGTCCTTACCACCTTTCTTAAACAGTGGCACCACGTTAGCCAACCTCCAGTCTTCTGGCATCTTACCTGTGACAATCGATGATACAAATGGCAAGAGGCCCAACAATCACTTCCCTAGCTTCCGGCAGAGTTCTAGGGTATACCTGATCAGGTCCTGGGGATTTATCCACTTTTATGCATTTCAAGACATCCAACACTTCCTCCTCTGTAATATGGACATTTTTCAAGATGTCACCATCTTTTTCCCTACATTCTATATCTACCCTGTCCTTTTCCACAGTAATTACTGAGCCTCCCTCCTTTGGCTGCACACAAAGGCCACCTTGCTGATCTTTGAGGGGCCTTATTCTCTCCCTAGTTACCCTTCTGTCCCTAATGTATTTGTAAAAACCCTTTGGATTCTCCTTAACTCTATTTGCCAAAGCTATCTCATGTCTTCCTGATTTCCCTCTTAAGTGTACTCCTACTGCCTTTATACTCTTCTAAGGATTCATTCGATCTATCCTGTCTATACCTGACATATGCTTCCTTCTTTTTCTTAACCAAACCCTCAGTTTCTTTAGTCATCCAGCATTCCCTACACCTCCCAGCCTTTCCTTTCACCCTAACAGGAATATACTTTCTCTGGACTCTTGTTATTTCATTTCTGAACATTTTCCAGCCATTCCTTTACCTGCAAGCATCTGGCCCCCAATCAGCTTTTGAAAGTTCTTGCCTAATACCGTCAAAATTGGCCTTTCTCCAACTTAGAACTTTGACTTTTAGATCTGGTCTATCTTTTTGCACCACTATTTTAAATCTAATACAATTATGGTTGCTGGCCCCAAATTGCTCCCCCACTGACACCTCAGTCACCTGCCCTGCCTTATTTCCCATGAGTAGATCAAGTTTTGCACCTTCTCTGGTAGGTACATCCACATACAGAATCAGAAAATTGTCTTGTACACACTTAACAAGTTCCTCTCCATCTAAACTCTTAACACCAAGGCAGTCCCAGTCTATCTTTGGAAAGTTAAAATCCCCTGTAGGTTCTGTAGATTCTGTAGGTTCAATCTGACACTACTCAGTCTCCAGCAAATGATCAGTTTGATCGATCCAGCAAACATTAAAACATGCCTTGCTTTCCCTGGCTAGTTTAACTCATTAACATTTGCTGATTTTCTCTGGGAAATAGTTCACCTCTTAGACTTAATAAATGTTTACCTCAAGCTCAGCTTGCTCATGCTGTTATCACGTTTATTTCACCCAATCAATTGTATGATATGGACCATATTTTCACATCTGATTCACTGTACCTGTTTTCAATCATGATTCCAGTCTTTCAAATTTACTATAACCGTTCTGTTGGCTACTGCTGAGTTACAACACTTAATCTAACCATACATGTTCGTTCAGCAAAACACAGAAACAAATTAAAACCAGTGACCTTTCTAGTCATTAAGTCGTCACCAGATTCATATCCTTTTTCTTCTCATTTTGTTTCATTTCATTTTGGTTAACCCATCAAACTTGAGGTTAATATCTACATTCAACTGGAGACTTTGGAGGTTGGATATCAACTTTGACACAGAAATATAGGTGAAATTTAAATACTGAAAGCACAAGTGCCTCTCAAAATATTGCTACTATTTCTGCAAGCACTCATAATAAATGCGTTTGATGTAAATCCTTTCTGGGATTGTAAATTCATAACTGGGCTGATATAGAACAAAGAAGTGTAAGGTAAAGGATTACATCCTAACATCTTAGGTATA
Organism: Hemiscyllium ocellatum; assembly: GCF_020745735.1. Taxonomy (NCBI): domain Eukaryota; kingdom Metazoa; phylum Chordata; class Chondrichthyes; order Orectolobiformes; family Hemiscylliidae; genus Hemiscyllium; species Hemiscyllium ocellatum. The sequence goes on along the minus strand of NC_083406.1, from coordinate 62,340,601 downwards.
CAGTACATTGCAGATAATTAAAATTTATTGTTCTTTTAATAATGAATAATTCCCGATTGTGAAACCCAAAATTGAAAAATCAGACTTTAGAGTTAACATTTATTTTTGGGAGCTGATTTTCTGACCTCATGCTTTCAGCCACATGCATCAGAAGTAGGCACTGTTTGAGTAAAAACCGAAAGAAATGTGGATGCTGTAAATCAGAAACCAAAATAGAAATTGCTGGAAAAGCTCAGCAGTTCTGACAGCATCTATGAAAAGAAATCAGAGTAAATGTTTTGGGTCCAGTGACCCTTTCTCAGAATTTGCTTGAGTGTCTATTCTCATACGTTCTCTCCAAGCTCTCCTTATTGGGAATGTGATTAATATCAGGTATCCAATTTGTGTTTTAGAAATTTACAGACAGTTATTCAAAAATGAAACTGTTTGTTTAAAAAGAAATAGAGATAACATCCCTAATCTTTTCCTTGGGGACGGTATCATTTGGTGTGTTGTCTTTGTGTCAAAGGCTAACCTAAGAATATACACGTCAAGGTTTAAAGTCTGCTGGGTATAAATGACGCAACCTTTAGATATTATAATCAGTAGTCTGGTCAGGATTACTATTGTTAGAAATATATTACATTTTATTGTCAATTTAAATACTTTTAGATGCATAGGATGATGTCATTGTATGATTAATTGAAGTTGACAAATTAAGCAAACCATTTATTTTTCCTTGCAATCTAAAAATGTTTCATCTCAGGTCATCTTCCAAATTCAGTGATTGCTCAAGTAATTGTACATTTCACCAAAGCAAATCTAATCAGTTAGCATATAACAACTGCAGAAAGATAGTATAGAAATTCTCACCACTACCTACACAATAGTATCTACAGCTGAACAATAAATGACACAACCGCCTGATGAAGGAGCAGTGCACCAAAAGCATGTGCTCCCAAATAAACCTGTTGGACTATAACCTGGTGATGTGTGATATTTAATTTCGTACACCCCAGTCCAACACTGGCAACTCCAAATCACAATAAATGCAGCATCCCTATCACAGTTGGCATTTTTTTAAACAACACTGATTTTAAACTATTATCAGAAGAATGAGTAAGACAAAAACATAGATTATATAAAACACTGAGCAATAAGTATCAGGTATTAAATTACCAGATTGTTAGTTCCACTGTTGTCCTACCAGAATAAAAAGCTTTGATTTAAAAAAAGCAGCAAAACTGTGGTTTAATTTTCTTCAAGACATTAGTGTAGATTAAAAGAGAGTTCATTCTTTGAGCAGTCTTTTTCATATAATTTCTTGGTGTCCAGATGTCAGTCAATTAAAATACACCTACAATAATGCTATTGAGTCATTTACAATCCTTCATAATTACCAAAGAATAGTAATGAAAGATTTATCCAGTTATAAAATTCCTACAGTGTGGAAACAGACGATTTGGCCCAATAAGGTCATACTGACCCTCCGAAGAGTAATCCACCAACACGTTCCCCTGCCCTATTACTCTACATTTACCCCTGACTAATTCACCTAGTGTACACATCCAATTATGGCCAATTCACCATGACCATTTCACCTAATCTGCACATTTTTGGATTGTGGGAGGAAACCGGTGCACCTGGAGGAAACCCACACAGATGTGAAGAGAATGTACACAGACAGTTACCTGAGACAGGAATCGAACCTGGGTCCCTGGCGCTGTGAGGCAGCAATGCTAACTACTGAGCCATCGTGCCACCCATAAATAGACATGACACCAACCAGTAGAGAATTTTCCCCAGACTCCCAGTGACTCCAGTTTTGTTAGTGCTCCTTGATGCCACATTTATGCAAATGCAATATTGATGTCAAGGGCTATCACTCTTACCTCACCTCTGGAGTTCAGCTCCTGTATCCGTGCTTGAACCAAGGCTTAATGAAGTCAGGAGCTGAATAGCCCTAGCAGAACCTAAACTGCGTGCAACTGAGCAGGTTATTGCTGAGCAGGTGCTGCTTGATAACACTGTTGATTAGACTTAGATTAGACTTACAGTGTGGAAACAGGCCCTTCGGCCCAACAAGTCCACACCGACCCGCCGAAGCGCAACCCACCCATACCCCTACATTTACCCCTTACCTAACACTATGGGCAATTTAGCTTGGCCAATTCACCTGACCCGCACATCTTTGTGACTGTGGGAGGAAACCGGAGCACCCGGAGGAAACCCACGCAGACACGGGGAGAACGTGCAAACTCCACACAGTCAGTCGCCTGAGTCGGGAATTGAACCCGGGTCTACAGGCGCTGTGAGGCAGCAGTGCTAACCACTGTGCCACCGTGCCGCCCACTGTTGATGACACCTTCTATCACTTTATTGATGATTGACAGTAGACTGATGGGGTACTAATTGGCAGTGTTGGATTTGACCTGCTTTGTGTGTATAGGACATACCTGTGCAATTTTCAACATTGTTGAATAGATGCCAGTGTTGCAACTGTACTGGAAGAGCTTAGCTAGGGAGTGGCAAATTCTGGAGCACAAGTATTCAATACTATTGCAGAATGTTGTCAGGACCCATAGGCTTTGCAGTATCCAGTGCCTTCAATTGTTTCCTGTTATCCCGTGGAGTGAACTGAAGACTGGCATTTGTAAAGCTGAGGATTTTTGAAGGAGGCTGAGACGTATCATCCATTTTGCATTTCTGGCTGAAGATTGTTGTGAATATGGGAAGCTAGGGAAGTGATTGCTGGGCCCCTTGCTGAGATATTTGTATTATCGGTAGTCACAGGTGAGGTGCCGGAAGACTGGAGGTTGGCTAACAGGTACCACTGTTTAAGAAGGGTGGTAAGGACAAGCCAGGGAACTAAAGATCAGTGAGCCTAACATTGGTGGTGGGCAAGTTGTTGGAGGGACTCATGTGGGACAGGATGTACATGTATTTGGAAAGGCAAGGACTGATTAGGGATAGTTAACATGACTTTGTGCATGGGAAATCATGTCTCACAAACTTGATTGAGTTTTTTAAGGAAGTAACAAAGAAGATTGATGAGGGCAGAGTGGTGGATCTGATATGTATGGACTTCAGAAAGGCATTCGACAAGGTTTGCCATGGGAGTTAGATCTCATAGAATACAGGGAATTTGGATATAGAACTGGCTCAAAGATAGAAGACAGAGGGTGGTGGTGGAGGGTTGTTGTTCAGACTGGAGGCCTGTGACCAGTGGAGTGCCACAAGAATCGGTGCTGCGTCCACTACTTTTCATCATTTATATAAATGATTTGGATGTGAGCATAAGAGGTACAGTCAGTAAGTTTGCAGATGACACCAAAATTGAAGGTGTAGTGAACAGCGAAGAAGGTTACCTCATTTTACAAAGGAATCTTGATCAGATGGGCCAATGGGCTGAGATGTGGCAGATGGAGTCTAATGTATATAAATGCGAGGTGCTGCATTTTGGGAAAGCAAATCTTAGCAGGCCTTATACACTTAATGATAAGGTCCTAGGGAGTGTTGCTGAACAAAGAGACCTTGGAATGCAGGTTCATAGCTCCTTAAAAGTGGTGTTGCAGATAGATAGAATAGTGAAGAAGGCATTTGCTATGCTTTCCTTTATTGGTCAGAGTATTGAGTACAGGAGTTGGGAGGTCGTGTTGCAGCTGTACAGAACATTGGTTAGGCCACTTTTGGAATATTGCATGCAATTCTGATCTTCCTATTGGAAGGATGTTGTGAAACTTGAAAGGGTTCAGAAAAGATTTACAAGGGTGCTGCCAGAGTTGGAGGATTTGAGCTATAGGGAGAGGCTGAACAGGCTGGGACTGTTTTCCCTGGAGCATCGGAGGCTGAGGGGTGACCTTATATAGGTTTATAAAATCATGAGGAGCATGGATAGGATAAATAGACAAAGTCTCTTCCCTGGGTTGGGGGAGTCCAGAACTAGAGGGCATAGGTTTAGGGTGAGATGGGAAAGATATAAAAGGGATCTAAGGGGCAACTTTTTCATGCAGAGAATGGTACATGTATGGAATGAGCTGCCAGAGGAACTGGTGGAGGCGAGTACAAATGCAACATTTAAAAGGGCATCTGAATGTGTATATGAATAGGAAGGATTTGGAGGGATATGGGCCGGGTACTGGCAGGTGGGACTAGGTTGGGTTGGGATATCTGGTCAGCATGGATGAGTTGGACTGAAGGGTCTGTTTCTGTGCTGTACAATTCTATGACTCTTTGATTTATCCTCATTTTTTCCATTGATATGTTGCATTCGCTCATCATTAGGATGGGGATATTTGTGGAGTCTCCTCCACCAATGAGTTGTTTTGTTGTCCACAACTGGAAATGCAACTGAACGTGATCTGGCAGGACTGTGGACTTAAATCTGATCCATTGGTTGTGAAATTGCTTATCTCTGTCTATTATTTGCTGCTAATGTGTGTTGGCACGCAAGTGTTTGGATATTTTGCATGTTGTCGACTCACCAAGCTGAGAGCTCATTTTTAGGTATGCCTGGTACTACTCCTGACATGCCCTCCTGCACTCTTCAATGAACCAGGGTTGATCCCCTGGTTTGAAGGTAATGGTTGAGTGGAGGATATGCCAGGCCATGAGGTTGCAGATTGTGCTGGAGTACAATTCTGATGTTGTTGATGGTCGACAGTGCCTCATGGATGCCCACTCTTGAGTTGCTAGATCTGTTTGAAAACTATCCCATAAAGTATGGTGATAGTGCCACACAGCACAGTGCAGGATATTCTCGGTATAAAGGCAGGTATTTGTCTCCACAAAGACTGTGAAGTGGATGCTCATAGACAGATACATCTGCAGCAGGCAAATTGGTGAGGATGAGATCAAGTACACTTATTCCTTTATCCCATCCCCATTCTGAAGAAGGGTTACCAGACTCGTAATGTTAACTCAGTTTTGTCCCCACAGATGCTGCCAGATCTGTTAGGTTTCGCCAGGATTTTCTGTTTTTGTTTCAAATCTCCAGCTTCCACAGTTGTGGGCGGCACGGTGGCACAGTGGTTAGCACTGCTGCCTCACAGCGCCTGAGACCCGGGTTCAATTCCCGACTCAGGCGACTGACTGCGTGGAGTTTGCACGTTCTCCCCGTGTCTGCGTGGGTTTCCTCCGGGTGCTCCGGTTTCCTCCCACAGTCCAAAGATGTGCGGGTCAGGTGAATTGGCCATGCTAAATTGCCCGTAGTGTTAGGTAGGGGTAAATGTAGGGGTGTGGGTGGGTTGCGCTTCGGCGGGTCGGTGTGGACTTGTTGGGCTGAAGGGCCTGTTTCCACACTGTAAGTAATCTAATCTAATCAAAGTTCTTTGCTTTATTTTTACTTTTCCCTCTTGTTTTTTTTAACCACAAACTGCGGATCCAACCTCGCAGCAATGTCCTTTGGACTTGATAGCTCAGTCAGTTGTGGTGCTGCTGAACCACCTTTAGTGACTGGACATGAAGTCCACAACCAAGAGTTTTCATGTGCCCTTGTCACTCTCAGTACTTCCATGAAATGGTGTTCAACGTACCAATGGGTCAGGACATACCCAGAGATTGTGATGGTGTGGTCTGAGAAATGGCACGGTAAGACTCCTTAAGCAGGACAATGTCAGGCTATTGCTTGGGTAACCTGAGACCACTCTCCCAGCTTTGGGACTAGCCTCCAGATGTTAGTGAAGAGGACTTTACAGAGTCCATAGGACTGTTCTGCCATTGTCATTTACAGTGCTAGATGATCTGTTCTTCTCTGTTCCTTTACAGAGGCTTTTTAACAGTTTTAAAAACTAAGTGATTTGCTTGGCCATTTCAGAGGGCAGGAAAGAACTGGCCATATTGCTGTAGGTCAGGAGTCACACATATGCCGGATTAGCTAAGGGTTTCTTCCTCAAAGGACTTTAGTGAATCATTAGACAATGAATTCTAGATTTTCTTTCATTCAAATTTAAAATCCACCATTTATTATGGTGGGATTCAAAGCCAGACTCCCAGAGCATTATCCGGGTCTCTGGTTTCCTTGTCCAGCGACAAAATCATTACATCAGTGCCTCTCTCTTGACAGTTGTTTCAAATCTGGAAACCAAACTGACCCTAACTTCAATTTGTATCTAACATTTGTCTAACAGGAGCATACTTAACAATTTGCCCTGTATCCTTATTGCTCCATTTGAAGCAGGAGAAAGTGAGGACTGCAAATGCTGGAGATCAGAGTCAAGAGTGTGGTACTAGAAAAACACAGGAGGTCATGAATTCTGATGAAGGGATAATGCCCAAAACATTTATTCACCTGCTCCTTGGTTCCTGCCTGACCTGCTGTGCTTTTCCACCACCACACACTTGACTCCATTTGAAGCAGAATGATACAGAGGCGCTTATTGTATTTTCCTCTGTTTTATGTGGAGGACCAGAGTAGGAACACCCGAAAGCTACAGATTGTAGTAGCAATTTGATCTTCATATCAACAATGTGGGATCCCAACTTAAAGTTGTGAACACAACCCAGTCTGTTACGCAAGTCAACCTTCCATCCATCTATACTTCTCGCTGCCTCAGAAAGGCAGCCAACATCAAAGACCCCTCGCAGCCGAGTTATAATCTCTTCCAACCTCTTTCATCAGGTAAAAGATAACAAAACCTTAAACAGACGGACCAACAGATTGTTTGTACCATACTCTGGGTAAGATGTAACCCGTCTTTATCAATCCGGTTACTGAAATACCCAACTGTCATCACGTGTGCATATGTGAAGCTGAACTAAGTGTCTTCCAAATAACACGCTACTTCCTGAATTCCTCTTAAAATTTTTGGAAAATTCTGGGGCCTGAAGAAACATCAAATGGCACTCTCTGAAGCTGAAACTGACTCGTGTGTATTAATAGTCAAATATGACTTAGACTCATCAGTTAACTCAAGCTGAAGATGGTGACTTGTCAGAACCAATTTTGAAGGAAGTCCACTGCCCTGACAACACCATGAACAGATCCCCCACATTTGGTCATCCTTTGGGGCATCAGCAGTCAGAAGTGTACTAAATGCCTGCTTTCTCAAAAACAAAAACATTGTCACATCAGGTGGCAAATTTACAGATGGAAGAACTTACAATACTCCATGAGGAAAAGAATATCAAACAAAAGTGATTTCCTTGGCTTCATATATCGGAGCTTTGTAATTATTCTAGGGTGACTTGTGACAGTGCAAACCCAATGTTCCCTATAAGGTGCAGGATGTGTGGATTCACAACAACTGGGAACACAAATAGGAAACAGACTGGCAAACATCACACATAACTTGCTGCCCATTGCAGTGTTTTAACAGCTCACAGAAAACAGAAATGGGAAGGAGCTATTGACACTCATTTTCATTACAGTTGGCCCCAGTCGAAAGAATCAATGAGCATAAGGTATTATCCTTAAGTCTGAGTTTATTCCAGGTATGAGTACTTTGAAAATAATAAAATTTATAAGTTGAAACAAAAACACAAATACCATGGTTGCTCTTTAGACTATACCCATATATCTATACCTGTAAGTATATCAATCTATCTATATATACACACACACTGATGCCTAGTTTCCATGATGCCTAGTTTCTGTGTCACGGAAGACTAATGGATAAGGCATTCTGTGCTGCATTATCTACTAGTTCCCTTATGTATGGACACTGACCTTCTGGTGCTCTCTGAAATGGCAAGTGACTGTTTCATGAGCTGCCTCAGCTTTGATTGTTTTCCCATCTGGACAAATCAACACTTATGTTATCAGTCAAGAGAACCAAACCTTGTGCCAGAATGTCTTTGTGGAGGTTATAGGTTTGACAGCCGTAAAGATAATTGTGAACAATTTGAGGGTTTGGCAAAATGACTGTGATGGACTGAAGAGCAACCCATAATCAAAGAAAGACTCACATCTATATTGTAGGAACACATTTAAATTGTGCTGTTCACAACCACCAGAGGTCTCAACGTGCTTTAACGCCAAAGCAGTACTTTCAAAATACAGTCGCTGAAACCAAGGTTTCCAATTTGTGCTCAGCAAACTTTCACGCACAATAATTTGATAATGATTTGGTAATGTGTTTTTGCAATGTTGACTGAGGGATAAATATAGATCAATACACCAGGGATAATTCCAACACTCTTGTTCAAAATAGTACCATGTGACCTTTTTTTAACAATCCAATAGGGTTCAACCTGCAATCTGACATTTGTGTCTCTGACAGTACAATAATCCCTCAGCAGCCAACAGGATTGAATTAATCTCAAAACAATTATTGGGAACAGAATTAGTAATCTCATGGAAAAATACAGTTTGATTCAGAAGAGGTGGCATTGATTTGTTAAGCAGGTAATAGAGAGGGTTGATGAGAGGAAGGCTGTTAATGTAGTGCACATATACCTTCTTAGGGCAGTTAATACAGTCAAGTAATTTGTTAGGAAAGTTAAATGTCATGGAATTTCAGATTCAATCGAGGCAGTATTCAAGATTTGCAATATGGATAAAAAAATGGATGAGTAATAGAAAACAGAGAGTAACGGTTAACAAACACGAAGAATGCAGGAGAAATTCAGCAAGCATGGCAGCAACTGTGAGAAGAGACAGAGTTAACATTTTGTGTCCAAGATGACTCTTCTTCAGGATTGGATTAGAGGGTAGTGGTTAATGGATACTTTCAGATTGAAAGAAGGTTTATAGTGGAATCCCCCAGAGTTAGTATTAGGGACCTTGACTTACAATTTTAAAGTCTCCCACTAACCTTGGGAGAATTGTAAATTGTGACCAGAATTTCAAAAGTATGCTGTCACACAAATGGAGAAGCTGGTGAAGTTTAACATGGAGAAGTGGGAGGTTTTGCACCTTGGTACAATGAACGTGGAATGACAGGATAAAATAATGGGTATTATATACAAGGGTATGCAGGAACAGAGAGAGATCTGTGTGTATCTGTCCATAAATCATTAAATGTGGCAGAATAGGTGGAGACAGCTGTCAATAATGCACTAAGTATAAATAGGGGCAGAGGTTATGATGAACTTATATCAGACAATAGTTAGGTCTCAGCTGGCCACCTCACAATAGGAAAAATATGCATGTTTTGGAAAAAACAAGTATGACTCCAGGGAAGATCAGAAAAGTTAGGACTGTTTTCCTTGGAGGCTTAGTAGAAGCCTTCAAAATTATGAGGTGCCTGGGCAAAGTGGATAGGAAAAAACTGTTCTTATTTGTAAATGGATCAAAAACCAGAGGGTAGAGCTTTCAAGATTTTGCAAAAAAACAACAAATGCAAAGTGAGAAAAAAAATTATTTTTCACACAAAGAGTAGTCTGGGTTTGGAATATATCATCTGAAACTGTGGTGGAGGCAGGTTCAAGTGTGTCTTCCAAGGGGCCATTGGACAATTACTCAAAAAGGAACAATGTGCAGCTAATGGGCAAAATTTAGGAGATTAAGGCTAAATTAAAACGTTTAGAGAGCCAATGCAGACAATATAGGTTGAGTGACTTCCTTCCACACTTTAATGATTCTGTGACTCAGTCAAGTATCAGCCTTTACTATTGCAGTCAGGTTCTGGAATGGAATTTTAATGTACAATCTTGTGATGCAGACTCACAAATGCTATCAAATGAGCCATAGCTGACACAGCCCGATGCGCAGACTGATAAACATGGGACTGATATGTTTAAAATAAAGTAAACATGGGATTAAGCAGGCACCGAATACAATTGCATGATGGGGGCTCTTCTGGTGTCATGGTAGTGTCCCTATGTCTGAGCCAGAAGGTCCACAGGGTGAAAGTGAGGACTGCAGATGCTGGAGATCAGAGCTTACCAAAATGTGTTGCTGGAAAAGCGCAGCAGGTCAGGCAGCATCCAAGGAACAGGAGAATCGACGTTTAAGGCAAAAGCCCTTCTTCAGGAATGAGAAAGGTGTGCCAAGCAGGCTAAGATAAAAGGTAGAGAGGAGGGACTTGGGGGAGGGGCGTTGGGAATGCAATAGGGGAAGAAGGTTAAGGTGAGAGTGATAGGCCGGAGAGGGGGTGGGGGCGGAGAGGTCGGGAAGAAGATTGCAGGTCAAGAAGGTGGTGCTGAGTCCGAGGGTTTGGATTGAGATAAGGTGGGGGGAGGGGAAATGAAGAAGCTGGAGAAATCTGCATTCATTCCTTGCGATTGGAGGGTTCCGAGGCGGATGATGAGGCGCTCTTCCTCCAGGCGTCGTGTTGCCATGGCCTGGCGATGGAGGAGGCCAAGGACCTGCATGTCCTTGACGGAGTGGGAAGGGGAGTTAAATTGTTCAGCCACAGGGCGGTTGGGTTGGATGGTGCAGGTGTCCCAGAGGTGTTCGCTGAAACGTTCCGCAAGTAGGCGGCCTGTCTCCCCAATGTAGAGGAGGCCACATCGGGTACAGCGGATGCAGTAAATGATGTGTGTGGAGGTGCAGGTGAACTTAATACGGATATGGAAGGATCCCTTGGGGCCTTGGAGAGCAGTGAGGGGAGAGGTGTGGGCGCAAGTTTTGCATTTCTTGCAGTTGCAGGGGAAGGTGCCGGGAGTGGAGGTTGGATCGGTGGGGGGTGTGGACCTGACGAGGGAGTCGTGGAGGGCGTGGTCTTTCCGGAACGCTGATAGGGGAGGGGAGGGGAGGGAAATATATCCTTGATGGTGGGATCTGTTTGGAGGTGGCGGAAATGACGACGGATGGTACGATGTATCTGGAGGTTGGTGGGGTGGTAGGTGAGGACCAGTGGGGTTCTGTCCTGGTGGTGATTGGAGGGGCGGGGTTCAAGGGCGGAGGAGCAGGAAGTGGAGGAGATGCGGTGGAGAGCATCGTCAACCATCGTCTGAGGGGAAATTGCGGTCTTTGAAGAAGGAGGCCATCTGGGTTGTTCGGTATTGGAATTGGTCCTCCTGGGAGCAGATGCGGCGGAGATGAAGGAATTGGGAATATGGGATGGCGTTTTTACAAGGACAGGGTGGGAGGAGGTGTAATCTAAGTAGCTGTGGGAGTCGGTCAGTTTATAGTAAATGTCTGTGTTGAGTCAGTCGCCCAAGATAGAAATGGAGAGATTAATCACGCGGCCGCTGCAGCAACCACCGCCATGAACGATGATGTCACTTCAGTCCCCACCGACCATGCAGCCTCCTCGATCGCTGCTCAGACAACTGCCTCCACAATTGCCAGGAAGACCATCGCTGACAGATTCACGGCCTCCACGGGATTGCGGCCTCTGCGAGATCCACAGCCACCGGGAATAACACCGTTTCTGCTGTCGCCGCAGCCACATCTCACCCCGAAGTTGCCTTCGCCACATCCATTTCCGCCCCCAGTGATGTCACTCACTTGCACAACGACCAAGCCGCATGCACCTCCGCCCCCATGCTTAACTCCACCCCCAAAACGATCCCCGCCCCCATGCCGATCTCCACCCCCACACCTAACCCTGCCACCACGCCGGTCTCCACCCTCCCCCTGCCCAACTCCGCCACCACACCTAACCCCATCCCCACTCCCAACTCCAGCCTCATACCAGGTCGTAGCTCCCAGACCTGCCGTATTTTCACCATCCCTCCAGACCTCCCCCTATTTGAGGATGAAAGATCAGTCCTCAGCAGAGGCCTCATCTTCATCCCCCTACATTCCCAGATTAACGAGTTTGACACGCGGCGAGACATTGAACAATTCTTCCGCTGCCTTCGACTCAGCGCCTACTTCTACAACCAAGATTCTCGCCTACCCTCTGATGACCCCTTCTCCCGCCTCCAACACCCTCCATCCACCTGGACACCCCGTGCTGGACTCTTACCCGCCCTCGATCTCTTCATAGCCAACTGCCGCCGCGACATTAACTGCCTCAATCTGTCCACCCTCTTACCCACTCCCACCTCTCAACCTCGCAACGTAAAGCCCTCCACTCCCTCCGCTCCAACACCAACCTCACTATCAAACCGGCAGACAAGGGAGGCACAGCGGTAGTTTGGCGCACTGATCTTTACATTGCTGAGGTTAAACGCCAGCTCGCGAACACCTCCTCCTACTGTCCCCTTGACCATGACCCCAGCTCCCATCACCAAACCATCATCTCCCAGACCATCCATAACCTCATCACCTCAAGGGTTCTCCCATTCCCCGCCTCCAACGTCACAGTCCCACAACCCCGCACCACCCATTTCTACCTCCTGCCCAAAATCCACAAATCTGACTGCCCCAGCCGACCCATTGTGTCAGCCTGCTCCTGCCCCACCGAACTCATCTCTGCCTACCTCGACACGACCCTGCCCCCCTTAGTCCAAGAACTCCCCACCTACATTCGGGACACCACCCACGCCCTCCACCTCCTCCATGATTTTTGCTTCCCCGGCCCCAAATGACTTATCTTCACCATGGACATCCAGTCCCTATACACCTCCATCCCCCATCACAAAGGCCTCAAAGCCCTCCACTTCTTCCTTTCCGGCCGACCCAACCAGTACCCTTCCACTAATACCCTCCTTCGACTGACTGAACTGGTCCTCACTCTGAACAACTTCTCTTTCCAATCCTCCCACTTCCTCCAAACCAAAGGAGTAGCCATGGGCACCCACATGGGCCCCAGCTATGTGGAACAGTGGATATGTGGAACAGTCCATCTTCCGCAGCTACACTGGCATCAACCCCCACCTTTTCCTCCGCTACATCGATGACTGTATCAGCGCTACCTCGTACTCCCATGAGGAGGTTGAACAGTTCATCCACTTTAATAACATGTTCCACCCTGACCTCAAATTTACCTGGACCGTCTCAGACTCCTCCCTCCCCTTCCTAGACCTCTCCATTTCTATCTCAGGCGACCGACTCAACACAGATATTTACTATAAACCGACTGACTCCCACAGCTACTTAGATTACACCTCCTCCCACCCTGCCCACTGTAAAAACGCCATCCCATATTCCTAATTCCTTCGCCTCCGCCGCAACTGCTCCCAGGAGGACCAATTCCAATACCGAACATCCCAAATGGCCTCCTTCTTCAAAGACCACAATTTTCCCTCAGATGTGGTTGACGCTGCTCTCCACCGCATCTCCTCCACTTCCTGCTCCTCCGCCCTTGAACCCCGCCCCTCCAATCGCCACCAGGACTGAACTCCACTGGTCCTCACCTACCACCCCACCAACCTCCAGATACATCGTATCATCCTTCGTCATTTCCGCCACCTCCAAACAGATCCCACCACCAAGGATATATTTCCCTCCCCTTCCCTATCAGCTTTCCGGAAAGACTACGCCGTCCGCGACTCCCTCGTCAGGTCCACACCCCTCACTACCCAACCTCTACTCCTGGCACCTTCCCCTGCAACTACAAGAAATGCAAAACTTGCGCCCACACCTCCTCCCCTCACTTCCCTCCAAGGCCCCACGGGATCCTTCCATATCTGTCATAACTTCACCTGCACCTCCACACACATAATTTACTGCATCCGCTGCACCCGTTGTGGCCTCCTCTATACTGGGGAGACAGGCCGCCTACTTGCAGAACGTTTCAGGGAACATCTCTGGGACACCCGCACCAACCAATCCAACCGCCCTGTGGCTGAACACTTTAACTCTCCCTCCCACTCCACCAAGGACATGCAGGTCCTTGGCCTCCTCCATCGCCAGGCCATGGCAACACGATGCCTGGAGGAAGAGCGCCTCATCATCCGCCTCGGAACCCTCCAACCACAAGGGATGAATGCAGATTTCTCCAGCTTCCTCATTTCCCCTCCCCCCACCTTACCTCAGCCCCAACCTTCAGACTCAGCACTGCCTTCTTGACCTGCAATCTTCTTCCTGACCTCTCCGCCCCCACCCCCTCTCCGGCCTATCACTCTTACCTTAACCTCCTTCCACCTATCATATTCCCAACGCCCCTCCCTCAAGTCCCCCCTCCCTACCTTTTATCTTAGCCTGCTTGGCACACCCTCCTCATTCCTGAAGAAGGGCATATGCCTGAAACTCCTGCTCCTTGGATGCTGCCTGACCTGCTGCGCTTTTCCAACAACACATTTTTCAGCCAGGAGGCCCACATTCAATTTCCACCTGCTCCAGAGGTATATCATAACACGTATAAACAGGTTGATTGAAATATCTACAAATGCGTGACACCAAAATGTGTGGCTGTTTTTTTTGTTTTACTCGCACTCTTATAATAGACAGGGAGGTGAGGGGCCTTGGAAATAATATCAGAAGTATCAGAAGATGGGGATGAACAATCCTCTCCAACTGCTATCAGCAGATATTCTGAATGGCAGCAGCATGGCTGCACTGACTGAAAGTGGGTAGTTAATTAAACCAATTAGGGACCACTTTCTAACCCTCTACAACATGTTATCACCACACAAACTATGGTGACCACCCAACAGTTTACCACTGGATGAAGCCCCCATCAACAATGGCTGCTATAGCCGGAGGTCTCCCATCCAATCCCCAGAGCTTGCCAACAGGCAACTGGAGGCACAATAATCCTCATTATTCAACCTTCTACTCTCTGTGAATTACCAATTTTCCAATGATCATTACATACTATGCTTAATACACATCAACCTTTCTTTGAGTTTGATGGCACAGGGTAAAAAAGATAAATGAAAAGCAGGGAAGTCTTATTGCACCAGAAGTGAACTGTTTGCAGCCATTAATTTGCGAACAGTTGCTGCTACTTTGGAAAAAAGAATACAAGCATGGACTATTTTCTAAACGGTGAGAAGATTCATAAAGCCAAAGTACAAAGGGATCTGGGAGTGCTAGTCGAGGATTCTCTAAAGGTAAACATGCAGGTTGAGTCCGTGATTAAGAAAGCGAATGCAATGTTGTCATTTATCTCAAAAGGGTTGGAATGTAAAAGGACCGTTGTGCTACGGAGACTTTATAAAGCTCTGGTTAGGCCCCATTTGGAGTACTGTGTCCAGTTTTGGTCCCCACAGCTCAGGAAGGACATACTGGCACTAGAGAGTGTCCAGCGGAGATTCACACGGATGATCCCTGGAATGCTAGGTCTAGCATACGAGGAACGGCTGAGGATCCTGGGATCGTATTCATTGGAGTTTAGAAGATTAAGGGGAGATCTAATAGAAACTTACAAGATAATACATGGCTTGGAAAGGGTGGATGCTAGGAAATTGTTTCCGTTAGGTGAGGAGACTAGGACCTGTAGACACAGCCTTAGAATTAGAGGGGGTAAATTCAGAACAGAAATGCGGATACATTTCTTCAGCCAGAGAGTGGTGGGCCTGTGGAATTCATTGCCACAGAGTGCAGTGGAGGCCAGGAAGCTAAATGTCTTCAAGGCAGGGATTGATAAATTCTTGATGTCACGAGGAATTAAGGGCTGTGGGGAGAATGCGGATAAATGGAGTTTAAATGCCCAACAGCCGTGATTGAATGGCGGAGTGTACTCGATGAGCCGAATAGCCTTACTTCCATTCCTATATCAGATGGTCTTATGGTCTTATATGCCTCTACAGATAATTGGAATGTCAACAGAGAACTACTTCTGAGAATTACCCTCAATGAGGAGGCAATTAGTGAAATAATATCTGTTGCAAACAAAATGGTAGATAACTGCAACACAGCCTTTGTTAATATTAAGTAAGGTCCCTATCACCTTCAATTTTAATGCTTTTAATTTCTGCCATGCTATCACATAGGATACATGAAATACGACTTAATTTATAATACACATGTACATTAAACAAGGCATTATTCAGCAAAGATAATTCATCAACTGCATTATCCATTGAACTGCAAAAGCGGTGAGACAAAGTTCCCCAATGTCATTACATTGCTGTCATCTCAAAAGCATAGTTATGTCACTGGCACCCACACTGAGAACTGCTCCCTGGACACAATGCCATAGTCTATACAAACAGAAAGGCACTTCCCTTTAACAAGTTTGTTCAGTCAGTGATCATGCAGTCCAATGTATGATTCCCAACAGTAGTCATGATGCTGTTATCTCAATACAAAGGCAAATTACAAGTGTAATTCTGCAGAAAAGAAAAGTATTTTAGATAATCATAACTAATCACACTTTATGGTAACTGCATACAGAAGCAGAGGGTACGTGCAAGGTTCATGCAACTTCCAAGACCATTGTAGAGCACATAATTAGTACATTGGAGAGTTTGTAATTCATAACTTTTAAGAAATGCTTCATTGGTCATGGAAAATTAGGATCAACATAGAGCATTGCTCTACCAACATAGCCACGGCAAGGCATAACACAGTGATGGCCAAGCCCAAGAGACAGAAAAATTGAAATCATATCAGACAACAAACTGATATGCACTAACTGAGGGTGGAGTGTGAAAAATGGATTCCCATTGCTGACCCCTCTACAAAGATTAGGTCATTTGAGCCACAACGAATAAAAAGTTGACTTCTGTATGGTCCAATTCAGTCTCTTCTAACAGAAAGGCCTTAAATTTAAAAATGACTCAGTACACATTCTACTGTAGGTATTGTTAGAGCAACCAAGTATAAACATTTTTAAAAAATAGAGTTTGGACACAAAAATTCAAATCATTAACAAGAACATAAGAAGAAACATAAAAGATAGGAGTAGGCCATTTGACACCTCAAGTTGACCTGTCCCCAGGCTTCAACTCTCTTTCACACCAGTTCAACTTAGTCCTCAACTCCCTGATATTTCAAAATCTATTTAACTCCTCTTTAAAACTTTTAGTGATATAGCCTCCTGGGGAAGACAATTCTTGATATTTGCTATCCTCTGAGACAAGAAACTTCTTCATATCTCAGTTCTAAATGAGTGTCCCCTTTTTCTGTAACTATGTTCCCTAGTTTGATAGTTCCCCACTTGGGGAAACATCTTCTTGACATTTATGCCGATCAAAACATTCGAAATCTTGTATGTTTCAATAAGATCACTCCTCATTCCTCTAAACTCTAATGAATAAATGCCTAACATTTTTGCCTATTCCTGCTAAGTCAACCACTTTATCCCAGAAATCAGCCTAGTGAATCACCTCCAATACAAATATATGCTTCCTTAAATATGGGAACCAAAACTGTATGTAAGTACTCCAGGTATGGCCTCATCAATACACTGAACGGTTGTATCAGGATGTTCCTATTTTTAAACTTTAACATGTTAGCAATGAAGGTCAAACTTCCAATTGCCTATGTAATGCCCTTGTGTTGCTACACCTGCATGCTAACTTTTTGTTTTGCAAGGACACTCAGCTCCCTCTGTGCTACACATTTTTGGAGTCTCTGTCCTTTTAAATAATAATCTACCGTTTGATTTTTTTCCATCATACTGCATGAGTTCACACTTTCCTACATTAAACTCCACCTACCAAGTTTCTGAATACTTTGTAATAGAAGATTATTCATTGCCAAACATTGCAAAATACCTAACAATTATTAACAGCTAAAACTAAACTTCATAATATCTGTGATTAAGTAATGAAGTAACAACACTCATTAATAATTCTAGCTGATTTGTGATATTTTTGGTACAACCACACCAAAATAAATTTGCATTGCACAAAATGCAGACAGGGACATTAATCAATGTGTCTTTCAATTGGCTTAATTCCTTACTGATTTCTTCCAATCTGGTTTATGGTTCATTTTGCATCAGTGTAGTAGCTTTGAAATTGAGCATTAATCAGAGAAGGTTGATATTTTCAGTTGATGCACTAAAAAATATAGGAAAACTAGATTTGGAGAATCAGATTATAGACAGCAGGCTTTGAGTCGGGAGGTCATTTTGGAGCTGTGCAGGACATTGGTTCTGCCACTTTTAGAATACTGCATTCAATTTTGGACTTCCTGCTATAGGAAAGATGTTGTGAAACTTGAAAGGGTTCAGAAATGATTTACAAGGATGTTGCCAGGATTGAAGTGTTTGAGCTATAGGGAGAGGCTGAATAGGCTGGGGGGCTGTTTTCCCTGGAGTGTTGGAGATTGAGGGGTGAACTCACAAAAGTTTATAAAATCATGAGGGGCATAGATAAGGTGTATAACCAAGGTCTTTTCCCAGGGTCGGGCAGTACAAAACTAGAGGGCATAAATTTAAAATAAGAGGGGAAGGATTTTAAAAAGGACTTAATGAGCAATTTTTTCATGCAGTGGGTGATGCATGTATGGAATAAGCTGCCAGAGGAATTTTTGGATGCTGGTACAGTGATAACATTTAAAAGGCATCTGGTGAGTATAGAATAGGAAAGGTTTCGAAAGATATGGGCCAAATGCTGGCAAATAGAACTAAATTAATTTAGGATACCTAGTCAGTATGGACATGTTGGACTGAAGGGTCTGTTTCCATGCTGTATAGCTCTATTACTGTATGACCGACTTCTTCTCTGTATTCCAGCTTTCTGACTCCAATCCCCACAATTAAGTTCCACAGTCTGCCTAAAACAGCACTAACCCAATGACTGCTTTGACTTTCAATGGACAGACCCTCAGGACTGTCTATGGTCTACCCACTTGGGCAATTTAGCTAGACAGTTCCAAACGATGAGTGACCAGAAGTCTCCCTGAAGAAGTTATTGGAGGCTGCCCTTGACATATGGTGCCAGTACCCCCTGACTGAAGATTATTTTCCTGAATGTGACTAAGGATTACTCCTTTGGACATTCACTGAATCACAGAATTATTATGGTGCAAAAGTAGACCAATTAGTTTATTGTGCCTGCACCAGCTCTATTATTTCGTCCAGCTTTATTATCCAGTGCCAATCTCCTACATTTCCCCCATACACACAACACACTTCCAGGCAATTCATTCCATACTCTTAACAACTCACTGTGTGAGAACGTTTTCTCTCACATTACCTTTTTCTTTGTTTGCAAAGACATGACTTTCAGGCATTGTTTGCTTGCAGTTCATGCTGTGTTTTTAGTATGTACATTACTAGTACATGGTGCAGGTCTGAGATTGCCATGGCATTGTTCTGCACATGTCCATCCTCTCGCCTGATGATTGCTGGTAACCATGGTAAACTGCCTAGTTTTGTACCTCCAAAGTGTAGCACCATAGTGCAGAAGCATACTATAAGTGGGTAGGAGATTTGCCGAGATAGATGGGGTGAGGCTAGCATGTGCCAGTTGCCAATGTCCATGGACATGTTGTGTGTACAGTCACCACTGACCAATGCAGTGGGACTGAGATATTGGTGCTATGTCCAAGATGGAGATGTTAAACTGAGATCAGGCATAAATACTGGGAGATGAAGTTGTAATTCAAAGAGGTGTGTGGGAATGTTTGGATGTTCAGTAATAATGGGCTTGAGAGGGAGTGCAAGGAAGAAAGGAACATGATGATTTTGTGGAGTGGGGTGGGTGCTTGCTTGATTACCAGGTTAGCCTGCACTCACTATGCTAGGCATGACCTGCATGAGATTTCATACACATGTGGTTCTTAAGAATGCACTAGATATGGAAAATGGATGTAACCACATCTGGTGTACGTGGGGTAAGAATGTTTTCTTTTCTATTTGAGCACTGGGGCTGAACTTGTGAGTGATGTGAGGCCCTTCATGAGATATCTGCATTAAACATGCATTTACATAGTACATGCTGAAAGCATCTGAAAAGATAGTGCCTTGTAAGTATATCCAACTATGTGGGATACAAATCTTGGCCACCAGCAATCCTGACCATAACATTGTTTATTACAGTTTGATCATAGTCATCTCTGTGAATCTTGTTTGTTGCTCAAGTTGTGCTGTTACACTCTAAAAGATGAGAATTTCTCCTTGACTACTTTTCTCATGAACTTGCTGCATTTGTTCATTAAGTTCATGACAGAATGTTTGGGGTGAGATATTTTCTAATCAACCTGTTCAGAGGCATCCTTACACACCCTTGAGAAGTTGGGAGCTTAAATCAGGCCTCCTGGCTCAAAGGTAGGGACATTACCAGTGTGCCACAACAGCCGAATGTTTAAAGGTATTAGTGCAAGCATTAATATCTTTATAACAGCATGATAAATGTTAATGACTCTAAATTAGTCCTTCTGACACTGTAAATTAATCCTGAGAGGTATGAAGTCTTATTCTGACAAATGTTAAATATTCAGAAGGATTTATAATTTGCATTTTATAAAAACAAAATGCTTAAGTTTCTTTTGTCTAATTTTTTGATCAGTAATCCAATCTTTCTTTTCCATCCTTTTCTTTTCTTTCTTTTTCCTATCTGACATGCATTCAGTTCCATGAATTTATCCTTCTTCTCAATCCTTCCTATCTTGCCTTCAGAAACCAAAATAATCATTGATTAATGTCATACCTAATGGTAATGGAAAACTGGTGAGTGAAAATTTCATAAGATCTGATTCTGGAGTAGCTTTGTCACCAGCTGGCATTTTCAGCAACATTTCAAGCAAACATGTTTTAAGTTGAGCCTTGCTGGGCAAGACCCTACAACTGCAAATTCTGGCCTAATATATATTCATCCTGTCAATCTATAGACAGGAAGTGTCCAAACTCTTGACAAATGCCTGTATATCTCCCCAGCTGTGTTAGAGTTAACATGCCCCAGACTGATATGCATGGAACCATACGATTGACCATGGACTGCTTCCCAGACTGAGCCCCTGACTAAGACTGACTCAACATGTGATCATGGCCAAACCCTGTGCTGGTGTCAGAGGCCTCCCTTGATTGACTGTGTCAGGATCTTCTGACTGACAGGTGTCTCTATGGACCTCAATGAGAACTATTCCCTGTAGACTTTGAGAGATGGCTGTCAGCTTACTGCACACGCAACATGTTTGTCACTTTGGCTGTTAACACATGCATGATAGACATAGTCATGAATCCTACAGAAAGATGTCCACCCCATTGACTGAGGACTGCTGACAAACTCCTGTTTCTGTGATTGTGCTAAGAGGCCAGACAAGGCAGAAATGCTGTGAACATCCAGGCAAAATCTATTTGAGTGAGAGTTATGAGACCAAGCCATTAGCTCTGAGATGCAGTCTGGTTTGTGTGCTGAGTTCCTGTCCCTGTGTGAAAGTATCTTAGAGCAGCATTAGAATGCTAGTTGCCTCAAGATGCAGCTTTGAGGTGCACAAGTATCTTGCAAGTAGATCAGAGAAGAACCATTAGGGTTCTGAGAAACTGGAAAGTGTCAGATGCCAGTATCCTTGGATGCACGGTGGGTGAGGCTGGTGCTCTGAAGCATGCCTTGAAATTTTGTTAACAGGTGTCCAAGTTGGCAGCCTGGAGGAGCAAGCAATGAGCTGGAGTTGACAGGTACCTGCTCTGACTCTAATGTTGGGAATTATTAACATGCAGTTTCTTCATGGCAAGTGGTAGGAACTGAGCTGAACAAGAGCAGGTCAGAGGCTTGGAATCCTGCAGCAAGGAATTTGCCCTCTGACTCCACAATATCTGTCCACCAACTACAAAGCACAAGTCAGGAGTGTAATGAAATTCTCCATGCATGTGTGCATCTCTATCAATATTCAAGAGGGACACCAGCCAGGACCAAAGAGCCTATTTGATGGGCATCACATCCTCAAACAGCCACTTTCCCCACCACTGATATTTGGTACCAGCAGAGCGCACCATCTACAAGAAGCTCTGCAGAAATTCACCAATGCTTCTCAGATAGCACTTTCCAAACCAAGGACAACTTCTCTCTCTCACATACACAGGCTCTCTCTCAAACACACAAACATACACCCCGACACTCACACCCACACGGACACCCTCTTTTAGGCTTGTACTCCATCACACTCACACACACACTTTACCAAGTTTGCACACATGCAAACACACACTCTCTCACATGCACTCAACTCACACGCACACACTCACATGCACACACACACATAAGTCTATGGGGTGAAATTGTATTTGCAGAATTATATTTGCAGATACATTCTATTTTGTTCAAAAAATGCACAACCTGCAGGCAGTCAATGCAGACAGTCAATCCACGTAATATTTTGTAAATTCTACTTGGAAATAGAACCAGTCTGACTCAAGATTGGGATAGAGACAGACTTTAACCTCACACCTTTAATGCATTGTCTGAGCTGAGATGTCACCTTTTTTTTAATAAAACCTTAAGTTATCTCTAGAACGTGACTTAAAAGAAGTTCTGGGATTTATATATTAATGGACCAAAACCTGCAACCCATTCTAAAAGGTGAAAGACTTAACAACAATTTAGGTTTGTTCAATATATCATTTCAGTTACATGACACTATAATCTTTTGCTTAAATTCTGTGTCTTATGGTCCTGCTCTACAGCTACCTTATGAAGGAGCGACAGTCTGAAAACTTATGCTTCTAAATAAACCTGTTGGACTATAAACTAGTATTGTGTGATTTTTAACTTTGTCCACCCCAGTCCAACACCAGCTCCTCCCCATCCTTCTAGAAGGACAAGGGCAGCCGAAAAATGGGAACACCACCAACTGTAAGTTTTCATCCAAGCCCCTCACCATTCTGACTTGGAAATATTTTGCCATTTCTTCAGCATTACTGGTTCAAAGTCCTGGAGGTCCCTCCCTAACGGCAATATCAGTCAACCTACAGATCATTACTGAAGACATTTTTGAAGGCAACTTATCACCATTTTCTCAAGGGCAAATAGTAATGGACAATAAATGCTGGCCAAGCTAATGATTCTTACATCCCATCAGTGAATAAACATGTAATATGACAAGATTCAGTGTTAATGAAGCTGTGAACAAGCAATAATCCCGATTAATAGGCATCTTGCTGCTGCCTAGCAAAAATCTTAAATCAATAGCCAGGATTTAGTTAGAAGATGCAGATAATTGCACCAAAAGGCAAGTACTTCTCATATGATTATCACAGGTGTCTCATCACTGCTTATGTTGTTCAGGCCTCTGTAAGGTCCTGCCCTATGACACTAAAAACTGATGAACCCAAAGATCAGGTGTTTTTAAAAGAAGTAGGTGAAATAATTGCAGATGCTTGAACTATTTACGGTTAAAGTTTGAAGAACACAAGAGGATTGAATTTGCCTACACTACATCATTACCTCCCTAATAAGTAAGTTGTCACCAGCTCATCTTCTGTATCAAAGATTGCCATTAATGGAACAAGTCCTTACAGGCAATTGACTGGATGGATAAGATCCATCAACATGACCAATCACCGGGCATAGAAAAATTGATTAAAAGTAGATCATTACACATGAGATGAGAATGCCATTTAGAACCTGTGCCACTGTTGTGGTGTCACTACATCTTACCATTTTACACTTATTCCTAAACTCATGACTATTGCAGCTTGTTGTGGCCCTGATTTTTGCAGCTGAATGCTGCATCTTATTTCCTGAAATTATCTGTTGACTCTCCTCTGAAAGATTCTGGTTTGCTGAGGGTCTCCTGTACTGATGAAGATCCACCACTCTCACACCCCCTCAACTTTGGTGACTGGAGGCACTGAGGTCACTGGCAGATGGGATGAAGAATGATAGTTCACCAGTAGAGTGCCCTAAGTTGACACTAGCTGGCACTTCTTGTCTCTCTCATTCTGTGATGGCATCCTTACTACAACAGAAGAAGGGCCAGCTGGAAGGAGTTGTAAGTGCCTAATTACACTGCTCAGTTAGCTACTACTGTATGAAGTCTAGGACCAGAGCAACAGAGTACAAGACTGAGTGCGTATCACGCAACCACTGAGTGTTCTGCTGGACCTGACTCTCCATAAAGTTGTTGACCACAGCATGCAGAAAAATGCAACTTCATTCTCCTATCTTGTCACTTGCCTCACTGTCACAATTACACAGCCATCCTGCTTCCTGGCTAGTTTATCTGCTTCCTCTTTTGTTGGAGTTAGGATTCTTCTGGTGGAGAGATCTCCATTTACCTTCACTCTACACTTTGTGTTATGTGCCAGTCTGTTCTTTAGGCAGACGGGGAAATCTAATGTCATCCCACTGGGCACCTAGCCCCCTTATGTGCATGTAGACCTTATGACAGATCTTGGCCTTCCTAAAAAAATCTAGATCATACTTGTTCTCTCAAGCAACTTGTGCTACTTATTCATCATGAACTGGCTTACAAACATTCAGACCTGAAAATGTGATCTCCCACCAGGCCTTCCTCTCCACTCACATAAATGCATTCCTTTATGTCTTCCTGAGAGCCACACCAGTACCAATTACACTGGATTACAATGGACTGAACATCTGCTAACATCTGCATTGATCTCCATCTGTGACTCCTTAGTCAGAATTTATTTTCATTCATTAATGGAATGTGTGCATCACTGCCTAGGCCAGCATTTCTTGCCCATTCTGAATTTTCCACAGAGCAGTTGAAGGTCAACCACCTTGCTGTGAGTATGGAGTCACTTGTAGACCAGACCAGGTAAGGACAGCAGATATTTTTCCCCACAAGACATTAGTGATCCAGATTGAGTTTTTCCTAACAATTGACAACAGTTTTATTGCCATCAATAGATTCTTAATTCCATGTTTTCTTTTTCAAATTCACCATGTTCCATCATATGATTCGTACCCATGTCCCAAGTACCTGGGTCTTTGGACTATTAGTCTAGAGACAATCACCTCACCAGGATGTCTGGTACTATTTCTGGGGAACATCTCTTGTTATTAGCAGGCCACCCAGAATAAAATCTGCAACAAGTAGTGATTGTAATGAGGACATCGTAGAGTCACCATGGTCCTGCCCTTTCATTCGAAAGAGAGGAACAATGGGTGGTGTTTTAATCTGAGGGTTATCACACCTGAAGCAGGGGGAGAGGTGGAGGAGAGTCTTCAATTATTGCATAAATTGAAATAATCCTGTTTGTCTCACACTGAATTTCAAACCAGCCATCCAGCCAATTGAGCTAAACCAGGGGCCTGGACCTTATAGATTGAGTTATAGAGTCATAGAGATGCACAGCATGAATACAGACCCTTCAGTCCAACCCAATCTAGTCCCACCTGCCAGTACATGGCCCATAACCCTCCAACCCTTCCTATTCACATACACATCCAAATGCCTTTTAAATGTTGCAATTGTACTAGCCTCCTCCACTTCCTCTGGCAGCTCATTCCATACATATACCAACCTTTGTGTGAAAAAGTTGCCCCTTAGGTCTCTTTTATATCTTTCACCTCTCACCCTAAACATATGCGCTCTAGTTCCACGCTAGGGAAAAGACTTTGTCTATTTATCCTATCCATGCCCCTCATAATTTTTTAAACCTCCATAAGGTCACCCCTCAGCCTCCGACACTCCAGGGAAAACAGCCCCAGCCTGTTCAACCTCTCCCTATATCTCAAATCCTCCAACCCTGACAACATCCTTGTAAATCTTTTCTGAGCCATTTCAAGTTTCGCAACATCTTTCCAATAGGAAGGAGACCAGAATTGCACACAAAATTCCAACAGTGGCCTAACCAATATCCTGTCCAACCGCAACATGACCTCCCAACTCCTGTATTCAATACTCGACCAATAAAGGGAAGCATACCAAACACCGCCTTCACTATCCTATTTACCTGTGACTCCACTTTCAAGGAGCTATGAACCTACACTCCAAGGTGTCTTTGTTCACCAACACTCCCTAGGACCTTACCATTAAATGTATAAGTCCTGCTAAGATTTGCTTTCCCAAAATGCAGCACCTCGCATTTATCTGAATTAAACTCCATCTGCCGATTCTCAGCCCATTGGCTCATCTGATCAAGATTCTGTTGTAATCTGAGGTAACCTTCTTCGCTGTCCACTAAACCTCCAATTTTGGTGTCATCTGTAAACTTACTAACTGTATCTCTTATGCTCGTATCCAAATCATTTATGTAAATGATGAAAAGTAGAGAACTCAGCACCGATCCTTGTGGCACTCCACTGGTCACAGGCCTCATTCTGAATAACAACCCTCCATCATCACCCTCTGTCTTCTACCTTTGAGCCAGTTCTGTATCCAAATGGCTAGTTCTCCCTGTATTCCTTGCTAACCAGTCCCCCATAGGCAACCTTGTCAAACGCCTTACTGAAATCCATAGAGATCACATCTGCCACTCTGCCCTCATCAATCCTCTTTGTTACTTCTTCAAAAACCTCAATCAAGTTTGTCAGACATGATTTTCCATGCACAAAGCCATGTTGACTATCCCTAATCAGTCCTTACCTTTCCAAATACATGTACATCCTGTCCCTCAAGATTCCCTCCAACAACTTGCCCACCACCGACGTCAGGCTCACTGGTCTATAGTTCCTTGGCTTGTCCTTACCACCCTTCTTAAACAGTGGCACCACGTTAGGCAACCTCCAGTCTTCTGGCACCTCACCTGTGACTATCGATCAGACAAATATTTCAGCAAGAAGCTCAGCAATTACTTCTCTAGCTTCCTGCAGAGTTCTCAGGTACACCCGATCAGGTTCTGGGTATTTATCCACCTTTATGCATTTCAAGACATCCAGCACTTCCTCCTCTGTAATATGGACATTTTTCTTCCCTGTCCTCTTCCACAGTAAATACTGATGCAAAATACTCGTTTAGTATCTCCCCCATTTTCTGCGGCTCCACACAGAGGCCGCCTTGTTAAATTTTGAGGGGCTCTATTCTCTCCCTAGTTACCCTTTTGTCGTTAATGTATTTGTAAAAACCTTTTGGATTCTCCTTAATTCTATTTGCCAAAGCTATCTCATTTCTCCTTTTTGCCCTCCTGATTTCCCTCTTAAGTATACTCCTACTACCTTTATACTCTTTTAAGGGTTCACTCGAACTATCCTGTCTATACCTGACATATGCTTCCTTCTTTTTCTTAACCAAACCCTCAATTTCTTTAGTCATCCAGCATTCCCTATACCTACCAGCCTTTCCTTTCACCCTAACCGGAATATATTTTCTCTGGATTCTCATTATATTTCTCAAGGCTTCCCAATTTCTAGCAGTCCCTATACCTGTGTACATCTGCTCCCAATCAGCTTTTGAAAGTTCTTGCCGTTAAAACGGGCCTTTCTCCACTTTAGATCCTCAATTTTTAGATCTGGTCTATCGTCTTCCATCACTATTTTAAATCTAATAGAATTATGGTTGTTGGCCCCAAAGCGCTCCCCCACTGACACCTCATTAAGGCTATTAATCTGGGCCAATCAGGGAGACCTGATTGACATAAAAGTTCAATGTTAGGGATATTGAGCCCTGAATGTCTGACTTAGCAAAGGTTCTGCATTTGTAAACAAAAGGTGATTGGTGATGGAATACCATTTCAGGAGGTGCTGCACACATTTTTTGTTCTGAGGCAGTACCCTGCTCTATTCCTGATGAAAGGCTTTTGCCCGAAACGTCGATTTTCCTGCTCCTCGGATGCTGCATGACCTGCTGTGCTTTTCCAGCACCATTCTGATATAAACTCTCGTTTCCAGCATCTGCAGTCCTCACTTTTGCCTGAGGCAGTACCCTGTCTGTTGAGCGATTGGTGGCAGGTCATCAGAATCAACAGCTAGGTAGAAGATCAAATTCACAGTTCCATAAATGGCAAGTGGGTGATAGATAATGGCAGATCAGTTATGGAGGCAGCAGTTGCACATTGCAAACACAGCAGAGTGATGCTCATCAGTTACAGAAAATGGATGCCGTTTATAAATGTGTCTGCATTTTCAACCCCCATCAGCTTTCTGCATCTTCTGAAATAAATTAATGTGTTCCATGCTATATGACTGTATGAGTTTAAATTCTTCAAAGTGTGGTCAAAGTTGGAACTTTCCTCATAAATTGCAATTAATGCTCGGTGGCACGGTGGCTCAGTGGTTAGCACTGCTGCCTCACACTGCCAGGGACCTGGATTTGATGCCAGCCTCGGGCGAGTGTCTGTGTTGAGTTAGCACATTTTACCCAGGAAAGCATGGGCTTCCTCCGGTTTCCTCCCACAATCCAAAGATGTACAGTTGAGGTGAGTTGGCCATGCTAAATTGCCCATAGCATTCAGGGATGTGTCAGTTAGGTGCGTTAGTTGGGGTAAATATACTATAATGGGGAATGGGTTTAGGTGGGATACTCTTTGGAGGGTCGGTGTGGACTAAATGGCGTGTTTCCACACCGTGGGAATTCTATGATATTCTATTAATTTCAAAATGGGATTGTTAGATTTTTAAACCAAATACATTAAGAGATATGGAGTTATGGTAATGATCAACCATGACCTTACTGAATGGCTGGCTTGAGAAGTTAAAAGACCGAATCCAATCCTGTGCTCCGCATGTGGTGAAGGAAAATATGACTCTATTGCTGCCCTTTGTTGGAACATGACAGGCATAACAGCTTTGTCTTCCTTGCAAAGAACAATGCTATAAGTGGTACCTTCAATAATATGTTTAACAGTTGTTCAGCTATGAAGTGGTGAAGGATTGTATCTTTTCACCCCCATGGAAGTAAGGATGCCACTCCGGAACAAATAGTGGATGGAATAGGGGACAGAAGGATGTAAGATAAATTATGGCTCTCCGTACTGAGTACTGTCTCTCAGGGATTCCAAGAACTGATAGCTTCCATTGGACCAGCTATCCTGTTGATTGATGGGACCACTGATCCAGGACTCAAGTGAATGGTAATAGTTGAAATCCATCCACCTGATGACTCATCTTACAGAAAAAGAAGATACACATAACATCCAATCTAATCTTGCCCTTACATAACTCATTTTATTTTGCTGAAATAATTGCTCAATATAATAGTTAATAAATCTCAATTAAATAACTAGTCTCTGCTTTGCTTGAGTTTAAAGAATGATTTTTAATGCAAGCTTGAGGATCATCACCTCACTTTCTGGTTAAGCAGTTTATAGCCTTCTGGTCCAAGCACTGATCAATTTTACATTGTAACCAATGTTTTCTTGGACAGCAGATGATGAAAATGGTTCTGTTGTTACCATTCAGTCAATCTCTAGATCCATCATTCGTTTTGATATTTGTTCCATTTGCTTTGCACCTATCCCATTTATCATTTAATCATTTCCACTCTAAAAAAGATACATTAATTTTGTTCTTTTTCTGGTATTATTCTCTCACTGTGATTACATACAATCTGTTAAATCTCGAACTTTTACAAACTCTGTTGAAACGTAATTGTCCTGAAACATTAGTTTGTTTCCCTATCTCCAGTTTCAAACATTTTGTGCTTTTTATTTCCAAAACCAAAACTGGGCTTCTCTTTTATACATTTTCAGAGGATAGGCACAGAACCAGTTATTTTTAATTTTGCATTAATTTTGCAGTTAAACTCAGCAGACAGTATTTCAGGTATCTCATTTCCCACATCTGATGTTGAAAAGAACTATTTTAGATTTCTTTCTTCTGCCAAAATAACACTTATAATCAGAAAGACTGAGAAGAGAGTATTATTTGCATAAAGTAACCAAGACATTATCCTCTAGCTTCACCTGCTACCGTATTATAAGCATCAAGAGCAGAGATGCACAGAAACCCTTGGGGGTATTTTGAGTTTAGGCAATAGTTTACAACAGGCGATACTATATATCATTCTCAATTTTAATTCCCATTGGCTTCAATGGAGAATGTTTGGCTGTTCACAATATTGCCCAAAGTGAAAACTACTTTCTCAAGTTTTTATGTTCAGCCTCTATAATAAGAAATGCAGTGAATTGTATGATTTAGCAGCATTAATTAAAATGAATAAACTAGTAATATATCCTAAACGAAGAGCCATAAGATTAAAGGACAGAAATAGGTCCAATGCACACAAAAAAAAGCAATGTAGCAAGTGTCTGTCTGCTGGAAACTCTCCTTTCTCAGAATGTAACAATGTAGGATTTTACGTCACAGAAACAGGCTATTCAATCCAACAAGTCTATGATAGTGTTTATACTCCATATGAATTATGAGCCTGTTCCTAACTTACTTTATCTCATCTTTCTCCTTTATGTACTTACCTAGCTTCCTTTTAGTGTAATATACAATAATCAATAACCATCTGCAAACTCCATTCACAACATTTCATAGGGTCATAGAATCATACAGCGTGGAAATTGACCCTTTGGTCCAACCATTCTTTGCAAAACACAATCTCAAACTAAACTAGTTCCACCTGCCTGCTCCTGGCCATTGCCCCTCCAAACCATTCCTCTTCATGTACTTATCCAAATGTCTTTTAAATGTTGTAATGTACCCATATCCACCACTTCAAGGGCATGGATAGGATAAATAGACAGTCTTTTGTCTGGGATGCAGGAGTTCAGAACTGGAGGGCATAGTTTTAGGGTGAGGGTGGAAATATATAAAAGAAACCTAAGGGGCAACTTTTTCATGTAGGGGGTATTATGTGAATGGAATGAGCTGCCAGATGAAGTGGTGGAGGCTGGTACAATTGCAACATTTAAAAGGCATCTGGATGGTATATGAATAGAAAGGATTTGGAGGGATAAGGGCCGGCTCTGGCAAGTGGGACTAGATCAGATTGGGATATCTGATCGGCATGGACGAGTTTCCATGCTGTACATCTGTATGACTCTATGACTTCCTCAGGAAGTTCATTCCACAAGTGAACCATCCTCTTTGTAAAAGATTTGCTCCTCATGTCTTTTTTTAAAATAATGAAATTCCCTATCCTAGAGAAATGACAACTATCATTAACTCTATCTATACCCCTCATTACTTTATACATTTCTATAAGGTTGCCTTCTCAACCTCCTACGCTCCAGCCTTTCTTTACCACTCAAACCTTCCGTACCTGGCAATGTCTTGGTAAATCTCTTCTGAACCCTCTCCAGCTTAATAATATTCTTCCCCTGACTGAGCAACCAGAACTGGACACTGTATTCCAAAGGGGGCTTCAGCAATGTCCTATATAACCTCAACACTGCAACACCGTGGCTCAGTGGTTAGCACCGCTGCCTTATAGCACCAGTGACCTGGGTACGATTCCACTCTCGGGCAACCGTCTGTATGGAGTTTGCACATTCTCCCTATGTCTGCGTCAATTTCTGCCAGGTGCTCCAGTTTCCTCCAACAATCCAAAGATGTGCTAGTTAGGCAGATTGGCCTTGCTAAATTGTCCATAATGCTCAGGGATGTGCAGGCTAGGTGGATTAGTCATAGGAAATGCAAGGTTACAGAGGTAAGGGGGTGGATCTGGGTGGGATGCTGTTCGTTGGCCCAAGTGGCCTGTTTCCACACTGAAGAGATTCTATGAAGAGGGCTTCCCAACTACCATACTCGAAGGAATGAGCAATGAAGGCAAGTGTGCCAAACGCCTTTTTAACAAACTTCAAAGAATTATGTACCTAAACTCCTTTGTCCCTTTGTTCCACATCACCATCCAAGGCCCTAACATGATTTGTATAACCCCTACTCTTATTTGTTGCACCAAAATGCAAAACCTCGCATTTATCCAGAATGAACTCCATCTGCCATTTTTCAGCTCATTGACACATTTGATCAACATCCCTTTGTAATCTTAGAAAACCTTCTTCATTATCAACTACATCACCAATTTTGGCATCGTCCACAAAATTACTAACTATGCCTTCCATATTCTCATCCAAATCATTTATATAAATGACAAACAAAAGAGGAATATTTCTGGCTGTAAGAGCTGCTCCTTATTTTGAGGTATTTTAGGTGCTGGTGGTGATTTCCTCGAACTCCAGGAGCAGCAATTACTGTTTTATATGCTGTTGTATTGTTTTGGAACTTTGGGAAAAAAAGTCAAAACAACAGCAGTTTTAAAAGGGAGAAGAACAGACAAAGGAAGCACATGGTGAGGACAGTGCAGGAGCAAGAGAGACAGAGAACCTGCACAGTTACTGCCTTTGCTGTTTTTGAATTCATGTGTCGCTGGACATTGGAGAGCATCTGGGAAAATTAGCAATCAGTGAATTTCACAACTAATCTTGGAGGAACTGGTTTGGGCGAAGTTCACAACGCAGAATCAGATAAGTTAATTATTGTTTTAAGTCTGTCCAAGAGAAAGGCTATATTAGTGAGTACAGTGGGTTCTTTCTTGATTATATGTTTTCGAGATACGTCTCTTGATTAAACTTAAAATATAAGCCACAGCTATTAATTTAAACTGGTGCAGTATTTTGAAGAGGAATAAGATGGTGTTATTTTCTGGGTCTGTAGATTGTGAAGGAGCAAAAAATGGCCTTTGCAGTGATATGTACCTCTTGTCAGATATGGGAGTTTAAAGAGAGTTTAAGGATTACTGTGGATTTTATCTGCCATAAATGCTGTTGGATGCGAATCTTATCAGATCGAGTGGATCAGTTGGAGAGACAGTTAGAAGCGATGAGGAATTTGCAACAGCAACAGTATGTGATGGATGGCTGTTATAGGAAGGGGGAAAGATTCAGATACAGTCACATAGATGGGTTAACTCCAGGAAGGGTGAGAGAGGTCGGCACCTAGGGCAGGAGTCTTTTGTGGATATACCCATTTCAAACAGGTATGCTGTTTTGGAAAATGTAGGAGGTGATGAATTCTCAGGGGAACAAAGGACGAACAGCCAAGTTTCTGGTATTGAGACTGGCTCTAATGCAATGAGGGCACGTCGGCTTCCAAGAGATCAATTGTGTTAGGGGACTCTGTAGTCCGAGGTACAGACAGACGTTTCTGTAGCCAGCAGAGAAAAAGCAGAATGATGTATTCTTTCCCTGGTGCCAGGATCTAGGATGTCTCAGAGAGGGTGCAGAATGTTCTCACGGGAGAGAGGGGCCAGCAGGAGGTCCTTGTCCACACTGGAACCAATGATATAGGATGGGAAAAGGTTGAGATTCTGAAGGGAGATTACAGAGAGTTAGGCAGAAATTTTAAAAGGAGGTCCTCAAGGGTAGTAATATCTAGATTCCTCTCAGTGCTACGAGCTAGTGAGGGCAGGAATAGGAGGACAGAGCAGATGAATGCATGGCTGAGGTGCTGGTGTATGGGAGAAGGATTCACATTTTTAGATCATGGGAATATCTTTTGGGGTGGAAGTGACCTGTACAAGAAGGACGGATTGCGCCTAAATTGGAAGGGGACTAATATACTGGCAGGGAAATTTGGTGGAACTGCTTGGGAGGATTTAAACTAGCAAGGTGGGACCCAAGGAGATAGTGAGGAAAGAGATCAATCTGAGACTGGTACAGTTGAGAACAGAAGTGAGTCAATCAGTCAGGGCAGGCAGGGACAAGTTGGGACTAATAAATTAAACTGCATTTATTTCAAAGCAAAGGGCCTAACAGGGAAGGCAGATGAACTCAGGGCATGGTTAGGAACTTAGGACTGAGATATCATAGCAATTACAGAAACATGGCTCAGGGATGGGCAGGACTGGCAGCTTAATGTTCCAGGATACAAATGCTACAGGAAGGATAGAAAGGAAGGCAAGAGAGGAGGGGGAGTGGCATTTTTGATAAGGGACAACATTACAGCTGTGCTGAGGGAGGATATTCCCGGAAATACATCCAGGGAAGTTATTTAGGTGGAACTGAGAAATAAGAAAGGGATGATCACCTTATTGGGATTGTATTATAGATCCCCTAATAGTAAGAGGGAAATTGAGAAACAAACTTGTAAGGAGATCTCAGTTATCTGTAAGAGTAATAGGGTAGTTATGGTAGGGGATTTTAACTTTCCATATATTGACTGGGATTGCCACAGTGTTAAAGGTTTAGATGGAGAGGAATTTCTTAAGTGCGTACAAGACAATTTTCTGATTCGGTATGTGGATGTACCTACTAGGGAAGGTGCAAAACTTGACCTACTCTTGGGAAATAAGGCAGGGCAGGTGACTGAGGTGTCAGTGAGGGAGCACTTTGGGGCCAGCGACCATAATTCTATTTGTTTTAAAATAATGATGGAAAAGGATAGACCAGATCTAAAAGTTGAAGTTCTAAATTGGAGAAAGGCCAATTTTGACAGTATTCGGCAAGAACATTCAAAAGCTGATTGGAGGCAGATGTTCGCAGGTAAAGGGACAGCTGAAAAATGGGAAGCCTTGAGAAATGAGATAACAAGAATCCAGGGAAAGTATATTCCTGTCAGGGTGAAAGGGAAGGCTGGTAGGTAGAGGGAATGCTGGATGACTAAAGAAATTGAAGGTTTGGTTAAGAAAAAGAAGGAAGCATATGTCAGGTATAGACAGGATAGATCGAGTGAATTCTTAGAAGAGTATAAAGAAAGAAGGAGTATACTTAAGAGGGAAATCAGCAGGGCAAAAAAGGCACATGTGAGATCGCTTTGGCAAATAGAATTAAGGAGATTTCAAAGGGATTTTACAAATATATTAAGGTCAAAAGAGTAACTAGGGAGAGAATA
This sequence comes from Hemiscyllium ocellatum, assembly GCF_020745735.1. Taxonomy (NCBI): domain Eukaryota; kingdom Metazoa; phylum Chordata; class Chondrichthyes; order Orectolobiformes; family Hemiscylliidae; genus Hemiscyllium; species Hemiscyllium ocellatum. The sequence continues at coordinate 62,306,386 of NC_083406.1, read as the reverse complement.
GGGCCCCTCAAAAATCAGCAAGGCGGCCTTTGTGTGGAGCCACAGAAAATGGGGGAGATACTAAATGAATATTTTGCATCAGTATTTACTGTGGAAAAGGATATGGAAGATATAGACTGTAGGGAAATAGCTGGTGACATCTTGCAAAATGTCCAGATTACAGAGGAGGAAGTGTTGGATGTCTTGAAACGGTTAAAGGTGGATAAATCACCAGGACCTGATCAGGTGTACCCGAGAACTCTGTGGGAAGCTAGAGAAGTTATTGCTGGGCCACTTGCTGAGATATTTGTACCATCGATAGTCACAGGTGAGGTGCCGGAAGACTGGAGGTTGGCAAACGTGGTGCCACTGTTTAAGAAGGGCAGTAAAGAGAAGCCAGGGAACTATAGATTGGTGAGCCTGACCTCAGTGGTGGGCAAGTTGTTGGAGGCAATCCTGAGGGACAGGAGGTACATGTATTTGGAAAGGCAAGGACTGATTCGTGATAGTCAACATTAGGGATAGTGCGTGGGAAATCATGTCTCACAAACTTGATTGAGCTTTTTGAAGAAGTAACAAAGAAGACTGATGAGGGCAAAGAAGTAGATGTGATCTATATGGACTTCAGTAAGGCGTTCAACAAGATTCCCCATGGGAGACTGATTAGCAAGGTTAGACCTCATGGAATACAGGGAGAACTAGTCATTTGGATATAGAACTAGCTCAAAGGTAGAAGACAGAGCGTGGTGGTGCAGGGTTGTTTTTCAGACTGGAGGCCTATGACCAATGGAGTGCCACAAGGATCGGTGCTGGGCCCTCTTCTTTTTGTCATTCACATAAATGATTTGGATGAGAGCATAACAGGTACAGTTAGTAAGTTTGCAGATGACACCAAAATTGGAGATGTAGTGGACAGCGAAGAGGGTTAGCTCAGATTACAACAGGATCTGGACCAGATGGGCCAATGGGCTGAGAAGTGGCAGATGGAGTTTAATTCAGATAAATGCGAGGTGCTGCATTTTGGGAAAGCAAATCTTAGCAGGACTTATACACTTAATGGTAAGGTCCTAGGGAGTGTTGCTGAACAAAGAGACCCAGGAGTGCAGGTTCATAGCTCCTTGAAAGTGGAGTCACAGGTAGATAGGATAGTGAAGAAGGCGTTTGGTATGCTTTCCTTTATTGGTCAGAGTATTGAGTACAGGAGTTGGGAGGTCATGTTGCGGCTGTACAGGACATTGGTTAAGCCACTGTTGGAATTTTGCGTGCAATTCTGCTCTCCTTCCTATCAGAAAGATGTTGTGAAACTTGAAAGGGTTCAGAAAAGATTTACAAGGATGTTGCCAGGCTTGGAGGATTTGAGGTATAGGGAGAGGTTGAACAGGCTGGGGCTGTTTTCCCTGGAGCATCAGAGGCTGAGGGGTGACCTTATAGAGGTTTACAAAATTATGAGGGGCATGGATAGGATAAATAGACAAAGTCTTTTCCCTGGGGTTGGGGAGTCCAGAACTAGAGGGCATATGTTTAGGGTGAGTGAAGAAAGATATAAAAGAGGCCTCAGGGCAACCTTTTCATGCAGAGGGTGGAATGAGCTGCCAAAAGATGCAGTGGAGGCTAGTACAATGGCAACATTTAAGAGGCATTTGGATGGGTATATGAATAGGAAGGGTTTGGAGGGATATGGGCCTAGTGCTGGCAGGTGGGACTAGATTGGGTTGGGGTATCTGGTCGGCATGAAAAGGTTGGACTGAAGAGTATGTTTCCCTGCTGTACATCTCTTTGACTCTATGACCCAGAACTGATCCCTGTGGTACATTGCTGGTGACAGGCCTCCAGTCTGAAAAGCAAACCTCCACCATCTCTTTCTGTCTCCTGCAATTAAAGCAATTATGCATCCAATTGGCAAACATCACCCTGAATCCTGATTTGGAGTTGCCAGTGTTAGACTGGAGTGTACAAAGTTAGAAATTATACAACACCACGTTATAGTCCAACAGGTTTATTTAGAAGCACTAGCTTTTGGAATGCTGCTCATTCATCAGCTGGTTGTGGAGCATAAAATCGTTGGCCACAGAATTTATAGCAAAAGGGTCTTTGGGACAGGCAACAACACAAAGCAGCCAAGCAGAGGCTGATAGCCAAGTTTGGTACCCATGGGGATGGCATCAACCGGGACCTTGGATTTATGTCACACTACAGGTGACCCCATTGCGCGCGCGCACACACACACACACACACACACACACACACACACACACACACACCCATACATTCTTGCAGACCCTCTCACCCTCCCTCATACACAAGTTCTCTCCCATATGCTCACACATAAACAGTCCTACACTTTCACAGACTTATAACCCAGATACTCACACTCACACACATACCCACACTCTGTCACAGACACTCACAGCCTCCTCCCCCGCACATGCACACACACATATTTTTGCGGAGTGAATTTGTCCTTGCAGAATTATATTTTATTTTGTTCAAAATTGCCTGAATCCATGTAAGATTCTGTAAATCCCTTGCTTAGATTAGAATCGGTCTGAACATTTGGGCACAGACAGCCTTACACAGGGCACCTCATACCTTCAATGCATTATCTGGGCCAACATGGCACCTATTACTAAAGTTCACTTGAGAATATAACTACATTCTGGGATTTACATATGAAAGAACCAAAACCAACGTGCCCATTCTAAAAAAATAAGAGACTTAACAAACAGTCTTTTTCAATAAATAATTTCAGTTACATCACTCTGTAAACTTTTGCTATAAATTCTCTGTCCTACGATTTTATACTCCACAACCACCTGATGAAGGAGCAGCGCTCTGAAAGCTAGTGCTTCCAAAGAAACCTTTTGGACTATAACCTGGTGCTGTGTGATTTTTAACTTCGTACACCCTGAATCCTATGTGACCTAACTTTATTAATTAGTCTACCAGGCAAAACCTTGTCAAAGGCTTTACTGAAGTTCAAGTAAACAATGCCTTAATGGTCTGCCCTCATCAATCTTTTTCATGACTTGCTCAAAAGAACTCAAGCAAGTTTGTGAAATATGATTTTCCCTGCACAAAACCATGCTGACTACCCCTAATCAATTTTTGCCCCAAGTGTCCATAAATCCTATCTTTTATAATCAACTCCAACAATTTATCCACAACCAAAATCTGACTCACAAGTCTATAGTTCCCCGTTTTTACCATTGCCTGCTTTCACCAGGTCTTGTTAATGTACCAAAAAATTTTGACCAAAATCTGTACCACAGCCTCATGTACTTTTTGTTTTAATTCATAAGTTTGCATATTGAAAGAGTAGTTATCCTGCATTGCAAGGAAATTTAACTGCAGTTCCTAAATAACAGGAACAGATGAGTGAGGTATTGATCACTGTGATAACCTTCTCACAAAAGGTTATGTTTACAAATTGATGTTTTTCAATAGCTTTGCATTATAGATTTTACAATCTCTACTACTGTGTTTCCTTTCAGTGATTAGAATGTTAAACACTTAAAGAAAAACTTCCATTTATAGAAATACTTCCTATCTTGATCACCAGACATCCCTAAGTGTTTTACAGTCAATTAAGTACATTTGAATTATTGTCACTTTTATAATGTAGGAAACAAAGTAGCCTACCAAACTGTATACAGCAGGGCCCCACAAATAAATAATGAAATCCTGAAAATCGTTTTCTTAGCATTGTTGATAGTCCTTGTCAGTACTTATCCCTCAGTGGGGATAAGTTCTTTAATGTTTTCCAAAATAATGTCGTGGGATCAATTATGTTCACCTGAGAAATCAGGCCTTGATATAATGCCTCATGAAAAATGACAACACCTCCATCAGTAAAGCACTGAAGTGTCGGTGTTATTTTTCTGTTCAAATTATGGAGTAGAACTTGAAGAAAGATGTAGGCAGAGTCTTAAATGGTCCTTAACAACTTGGGAGAATGGCATGAGATGTCTAGCGAGGCTTTTCTCAATGCAGAGAGCAACTTGCTGCATTTTCCAAATAAGTTCATGATGTTGATTCAAGATTCTCGCTAAACAGCTGTGAATGGCCTATAAAGGGGGTTTATTGCTTGTTATCGGTCTCATTAAGAGCACAGCTGCCTCTCAAACGAACAGCTTCCTACCATGTTCCATGAGGAACTGTATGCTGAAAATTGCCATCGTGAAAGTCAGAGTAGATAGCTGACAATGCTCCTCTTGCTCCTCTCGGCTGCCATCTTTGACACTAGGCAACAACATCTTCAGGCGTGAACCAAGGCACTAGCCCCACTACACACCCAGTTACAGAGACTGGCCTCCAACACCTGCCAGCCTTTATCTACTTACAGAATCTATTTGCATGTTAGTATTGAAATGCTGCTACAAGGATAATATATGCATGGAGTCATAGGCTGGACCAGGCTTCATCTCAGAGCTGTTCCTAGAACTAACTCTGTGCCCCTAGTTTGTCTTGCCTCTTAATGCAGGGTGGCATGGTGACTCAGTGGTTAGCACTGCTGCCTCACAGCACCAGGGACCTGGGTTCAATTCCACCCTTGGGTGACTGTCTGTGGGGAATTTGCACATTTTCTCCATATTTATGTGGGTTTCTTCCACGTGCTCTGTTTTCCTCCCACAGTCCAAAGATGTGCAAGTTGGGTGGATTGACGATGCTAAATTTCCCATAGTGTGCAGGGATGTGCAGGCTAGGTGGATTAGGTATCGGAAATGCAGGGTTACAGAGATACAGTCGGATCTGGGTCTGGGTGGGAATGGTCTTTGGAGCATCAGTATGGACTCGATGGACTGAATGGCCTGCTTCCATATGTGGGGAATCTATGATTCAGTCACAAAGTCAGCAGCTTGTCTCGCTGGTCAGTAGTTCACAGTCAAGGGATGGACATGATGCCTTACACCCCATTGTACCAGGTCCTCAAACTCAGTAGGAGCAGCTATAGAAACATCTGTTTCAGCTTCAAGCACTGCCAGAAAAGAAGCCAATGCTGTAAAAACATTTGGAGATGCACATCAAGGAGCTGCAAATTACTTATGACATGGTCTGTTCAGAAATAAATGCCATAAATAAGTAAACAAGCTACATTTGAGGAAGCTGAACGGCTTTTTGAGCAATTGTCCATGTTACAGAAACTCATAGCTGCACTTATTATTGAAAATAGTTAAGCTTTCCTTAGGGAAGAGGGCATGTTTAATTTATACCTTGCTTTTAAGAGAATTCATCTTTAAGAACTCAATGTGCTGTTTGTATACAATGTTGTCAATCATCCTGAAGTCTGCTTTGGGTTTGCAAGCTGCTTACACAGAAATCTGTTGACTTGTTGCGTTGCTTCATGACATTTAATGTGCTTTACTATTTTAGATTAACTGACGAATCGAGTAAATCAATTCCTTACAAAGGATTGATTATTGGGTCATTATCATTAAATTTGTTCATTTGTACATTTTATTTTTGTAAACATGACCACTTATTCAAATGTGGTATTCACTGACTATAATACAGGTCAAGACTTCACATCTGCTGTCAGGCCACAAGACACAATCATTTCTTGGAAATCATATGATCTTACATCACTTCTAAATTATGATGTAAACTATCTTACTTACATGTTTTCATTAACCCTTAATACCACCACATACACGGACACACACACACACACACACATATATACAGCTGTCACTTAAAGAAGAGAAAAACCATAAAGAGAGACGAAAACTGTAAAGGAAGTCAAGCTAGATCAAAATGGAAAAACCCCAGAAGTTAGCCAGAAAATCTTTAGAGGGTAATATAAGGAGATGGGGAAACTAAAGGGAGAATTAACAAAAGGAAAGAATTAAAAGCAGGACAAGCAAACCAGAAGAAAATTAATCAGAAAAGGATAGCAGCCAAACACAATAATGGCAGAAAGGAAGTTAAAAACTTCAAAATACAAATGACAAACATTGATGGGACAGGGAAAGGGTGTTATGTATAGAATTTAGAGAGACATGAGTGAGAAAGTTGAAGAGAGTGCATAAACAGAAATTGTGAAGGTGGTGGAACAAGTTAACAAAATAATGAATAAAACATGGAATTCATCATAAATTCTTCAGGGTAATTAAGGGTACTTAAGCCAAGAATTACGCACAAACCAAATTGAACACAAATTTACCCCCAGGTAGCAATTTGGTGCAGACTAGGAAAACATTCCAGTATGAAGAACAAAAAATTAGACTATTATTTTTGAGAGATTGGTAAAAGCTTTTCAGCAATAACCTGCTCTCTGTTCAGTTTGGGTTCTGACAAGGTCACTCTGCTCCTAATCTCATTACATATTTGAAATTCATGAATAAGAGTTGAACTCCAGAGATGAGGTGAGAGTGACTGTATTTGATTAGGTAACATTTGAGTGAGGCATCATGAGTCCGAGCAAAACTGGAGTCAGTGGGAATCAGGACAAAAATTCTTCACTGATTGGTGTCAGACTTGCACAAGGGAAAGTGGTTGTGGATGTTGAAGATTGATCATTTCATAAAGTCATAGAGTCATAGAGATGTACAGCATGGAAACAGACCCTTCGGTCCAACCCGTCCATGCCTAGATATCCCAACCCAATCTAGTCCCACCTGCCAGCATAGGCCCATATCCCTCCAAACCCTTCCTATTCATATACTCATCCAAATGCCTCTTAAATGTTGCAATTGTACCAACCTTCACCACATTCACTGGAAGCTCATTCCATACACAAACCACCCTCTGTGTGAAAAAGTTGCCCCTTGGGTCTCTTTTATATCTTTCCCCTCTCACCCTAAACATATGCCCTCTAGTTCTGGACTCCCCAACCCCAGGGAAAAGACTTTGTCTATTTATTCTATCCATGCCCCTCATAATTTTGTACACCTCTATAAGGTCACCCCTCAGCCTCCGATGCTCCAGGGAAAACAGCCCCAGCCTGTTCAGCCTCTCCCTATAGCTCAGATTCTCCAAGCCTGGCAACATCCTTGTAAATCTTTTCCAAACCTTTCAAGTTTCACAACATCTTTCTGATAGGAAGGAGAGCAGAATTGCACGCAATATTCCAACAGTGGCTTAACCAATGTCCTGTACAGCCGCAACATGACCTCCCAACTCCTGTACTCAATACTCTGACCAATAAAGGAAAGCATACCAAACGCCTTCTTCACTATCCTATCTACCTGCGACTCCAGACTCCACTTTCAAGGAGCTATGAACAGGCACTCCAAGGTCTCTTTGTTCACCAACACTCCCTAGGACCTTACCATTAAGTGTATAAGTCCTGCTAAGATTTGCTTTCCCAAAATGCAGCACCTCGCATTTATCTGAATTAAACTCCATCTGCCACTTCTCAGCCCAGTGGCCCATCAGGTCAAGATCTGTTGTAATCTGAGGTAATCCTCTTCGCTGTCCACTACATCTCCAATTTTGGTGTCATCTGCAAACTTACTAACTATACCTGTTATGCTCGCATCCAAATCATTTATGTGAATGACAAAAAGTAGAGGGCCCAGCACTGATCCTTGTGGCACTCCACTGGTCACAGGCCTCCAGTATGAAAAACAACACTCCACCACCACCGTCTGTCTTCTAGCTTTGAGCCAGTTCTGTATCCAAATGACTAGTTCTCCCTGTATTCCATGAGATCTAACCTTGCTAATCAGTCTCCCACGGGGAACCTTGCCGAATGCCTTTCTGAAGTCCATATAGATCACATCCACTGCTCTGCGCTCATCAATCCTCTTTGTTATTTGTTCAAAAAATTCAATCAAGTTTGTGAGACATGATTTCCCACCTACAAAGCTATCCTTTTCCATCACTATTTTAAAACGAATAGAATTATAGTCGCTGGCCCCAAAGAGCTCCCCCACCGACACCTCAGTCACCTGCCCTGCCTTATTTCCCAAGAGAAGGTCAAGTTTTGCACCTTCTCTAGTAGGTACATCCACATACTGAATCAGAAAATTGTCTTGTACGCACTTAAGAAATTCCTTTCCATCTAAACCTTTAACACTATGGCAGTCCCAGTCAAAGTTAAAATCCCCTACCATAACTACCCTATTATTCTTACAGATAACTGAGAACTCCTTACAAGTTTGTTTCTCAATTTCCCTCTGACTATTGGGGGATCTATAATACAATCCCAATAAGGTGATCATCCCTTTCTTAGTTCTCAGTTCCACCCAAATAACTTCCCTGGATGTATTTCCGGGAATATCCTCCCTCAGCATAGCTGTAATGCTATCCCTTATCAAAAATGCCACTCCCCCTCCTCTCTTGCCTCCCTTTCAATCCTTCCTGTAGCATTTGTATCCTGGAACATTAAGCTGCCAGTCCTGCCCATCCTTGAGCCATGTTTCTGTAATTGCTATGATATCCCAGTCCCAAGTTCCTAGCCATGCCCTGAGTTCATCTGCCTTCCCTATAAGGCCCCTTGCATTGAAATAAATGCAGTTTAATTTATTAGTCCCACCTTGTCCCTGCCTGCCCTGACTGTTTGACTCACTTCTGTTCTCAGCTGTACCTGTCTCAGACTGATCTCCTTCCTCACTATCTCCCTGGGTCCCACCCCCACCTTATTAGTTTAAATCCTCCCAAGCAGTTCCACCAAATTTCTCTGCCAGTATATTAGTCCCCTTCCAATTTAGGTGCAATTCGTCCTTGTTGTACAGATCACATCTACCCCAAAAGAGATTCCAATGATCCAAAAATGTGAATCCTTCTCCTCAGCCGTGCATTCATCTGCTCTATCCTCCTATTCCTGCCCTCATTAGCTCGTAGCACTGGGAGTAATCCAGATATTACTACCCTTGAGGACCTCCTTTTTAATTTCTGCCTAACTCTCTGTAATCTCACTTCAGAGTCTCAACCTTTTCCCTTCCAATGTCATTGGTTCCAATGTGGACGATGACCTCCTGCTTGCCCCTCTCCCATGTGAGAACATTCTGCACCCTCTCTGAGACATCCTTGATCCTGGCACCAGGGAAAGAACACACCATTCTGTTTTTTCTCTGCTGGCCACAGAAATGTCTGTCTGTACCTCGGACTACAGAATCCCCTAACACAGTTGATCTCCTGGAAGCCGACGTATCCCTCGTTGCATTAGAGCTAGTCTCAATACCAGAAACTTGGCTGTTCGTCCTTCGTTCCCCTGAGAATCCTTCACCTCCTACATTTTCCAAAACAGCATACCTGTTTGAAATGGGTATATCCACAAAAGACTCCTGCCCTAGGTGCCGACCTCTCTCACCCTTCCTGGAGTTAACCCATCTATGTGACTGCATCTGAGACTTTCCCCCCTTCCTAGAACTGCCATCCATCACATACTGTTGCTGTTGCAAATTCCTCATTGCTTCTATCTGTCTCTCCAACCAACCCACCCGATCTGACAAGATTTGCTTCCAACAGCATTTATGGCAGATAAAATCCACAGTAACCCTTAAACTCTCTTTAAACTCCCACATCTGACAAGTACATATCACTGCAAAGGCCATTTTTTGCTCCTTCACAATCTACAGACCCAGAAAATAACACCATCTTATTCCTCTACAAACACTGCCCCAGGTTAAATTAATAGCTATGGCTTATATTTTAAGTTTAATCAAGAGACTCCAGAACTTCACTGCCGGAGCTCCTCAGGGTGGTGTCCTCAGCCCAACCATCTTTAATGCTTCATCATAAAGTTGGAAGTGGGGTGCATACTGATGGTTGCACAATGTCAGCACCTTTTGTGATTCCTCTGATGTGAAGCAGGCCATGCCCAAATGCAGACTTGGCTTGATAAGTGTCCAGTAACATTCATGCAATAAAAATGCAAGGTAATGACTAACTCCAACAAGAACAAGTGTAACCATCACCCCTAAACATTTAATGACATAATCACTGTTTAATCAATATTCTGGGAGTTACCATTGACCAAAACTAAACTGGACTCGCCATATAAATACTGTATTGATGTAAGCAAATCAGAGGCTGGGAATTCTTCTGTCAGTAACTCACTTTCTGATGCTCCAAAGTCTATGTCACCATTTACAAATCACAGAAATCATTCTTAGGGTTTATGCATCACATCATTTATTTGTTGTCTCTGGTTATTATTGACAAAATAATTGAAGGACATCTTGAAACTGCTGCAATCTGTGTGTTGAGATGCTCACAGTTTTATTAGGTTATCAGTTCAGCATCTTCACCAATTGTTTTAAAGAAATGGTATGCAAATTGGATGTAATTACATCACCTTTTGCCTATTGCTGTTGTCTTTCTAAGAGAAAACTACATTTAAGTAGCTTGCTGGAATTCTTGAAGAGATAACAGAGAGGGTAATGTTATTGACATGGTGTGCACAGACTTTCAAAATGCATTTGTTACAGTGGCTACAACAATGGACTTGTGAGAAACTATATTTATAGATTAAAAGAGACAGGAGCAACCCAAGGATACAAAACTGGCTGAGATTTGAAAACAGAAAGTAATCATGAATATTTTTTAGGTTGAGGGGGAAGTTTGTCATGAAGTTTGTACCAAGGATTGGTACATGAATCCTTGCTTTTCCTGTTTTAATTATCTAGCTCTTTGAATGCACAGGGCAATTTCATAGTGTGAGGAAGTCAATTTAGATGTTCAAAGAATGTTGATAAGTTAATCGAGAGGGTGGATAAGTGGCAGGTGAGGTTCACTATGCAGAACTGTGAGATGATCCACTTTATTAGAAAGATCATAGAGAGACAATATAACATGACGAGTACCACTCTTAAGTTTGTGCAAGAGCAGAATAAGCTTGGAATATATGTATGACATTAAAAAGTGACTGGACAAGTAGAAAGAGCAGTTAATAAAAAAAATCTATCCTAGGCTTTATTAATTGTGTCAGATGGTAAGACATCAGTTAGGTTATGCTGATCATGTATAAGACATTAGTTAGACCCAGCTCTGGGCACCACACTTCAGGAAGGATGTGGATTCATTGGAGAGAGTAAAGAAGAGGTTTATTGGAATAGTTCAAGGATAGACCCTCAGTTATGAGAGAAGTTAGGACTGTTTTCCTTGCAGAGGAAATAGTAGATTTTATTGAAATTTTCAAAATTATGAGCAGTTTGAGCAAAGTAGACGGGAAAAAACTGTTCCCACTAACAAACTGATCAAAGGTAAGAGGACACAGATTGAAAGATGCAAAAAAACACAAAAGTTTGTGAGAGACATCTGGAAATTGTTTTTTAAGCTTAATGGAAACACCTATTGCTTTGGAAGGGACTTTTGGGACAGTCTTGTAAAGTCCTTGGATGAGGATTGCAACATAAACCAGGCTCCTGAAAGGAAAAGCATATTGTGAAGTAATTTACCTTAGAGAGAAGCCTTCAAGTTAATCACAGACCAGAAGTGTCGGGATAAAACGCTGAAGAGGATAATTAAAGCTGAGTACATTTAGGCTCCTGGAAGAAGCAATCTGCAATTGAGGTCACAAGTGACTTAAACCTACTGAGGTGTTAGGGACAGGGAATCTGTTATGAGTATTGTAAGGGTGGTATTTTGAGTACTGTACCAGCATGTGTTTTGGGTACTGTGCTTTAGTGTGATTTAAGTTTATATGAGAATGCTTGGGATTAATGGGAAAATAATTTACTGCATATTTAAAAATCTTTGATTTTGAATTACTTAATGATGCATCATTAAACAGATAACTTGGTTTTGATTAGGTGGATAGTCAGATTTTTCTAGGGTGGAAATGACAAATTCTAGAGGGCATAGGTTAAAGGTGAGAAGAGGAAAGTTAGAAAGATGTGTGAGGCAAGAAATTGGTTAGTACCTACAGTGAGCTACCGGAGAGGTTATAGAGATAGATATAATTGCAATGTTTCTTAAACATTTAGACAGGCAGCGAATAGAGGGATATGGACCATATACAGGCAAATGGGATTAGTTTAGAATGACACCCTCCCCATCCCTTGCACTGTTCCCTGCCACCAAATGGGCTCATTCCTCCCATTGACCAACTAGATTGTACCCTCTACCTGCCTTCACTTACCCCACTTCACTGCCCTTGGTCCCTCCTCCCTCTTTATCTGCAGCTCCCTCCCCACACCAACCCATAGTCCTGAAGAAGGGTTACACCCAAAACATTGACTTCTGCACCTCCTGATACTGCCTGACTTGCTGTGTTCTTCCAGCCTCCTGCGTGTCTACTTTGGATTTGAGCATCTGGAGTTTTTTTTTATATCTAATCATGGTCATTACAGGCATGGAGGGCTGAAAGGTTTCTTGTTGTGGTGTACTGTACTGTTCTATGTATGTTATTTTATCTTCATTTATTTTGTTAATAAGCTTCTGGTTTATTCTTCAATCAAAATCTGTAGCAGTGCATGCTTATGTTACAGCAAGAGATAACTTTGTTAAAACCAAAACAATTCAAGATATGATTTATCAAGCCAGATTTTAGCAGGGATCATAACATCATAACCGGGCAGCACGATTGCTCAGTGGCTAGCACTGCTATCTGATAGCACCAAGGAACCAGGTTCGATTCTATGTCTGTGTGGAGTTTGCACGTTCTCCCCATGTCTGTGTGGGTTTCCTCCAGGTGTTCCGATTTCCTCCCACAGTCCAAAAATGTGCAGGTTAGGGGAATTGGCTGTGTTAAATTACCCATTGTTCAGGAATGTAGTTGGGGTACTAGTCAGGGGTAAATGTAGAGTAATAGGGGAATGTGTCCCGGATGGGGTAGTCTTCCAAGGCGGGGGGGGGGGTCCAATGGCTGTTTCTGCACTATAGGGATTCTATGAACATAAATGAAATTGTATTTTAGTCATGTATGTTGCCTTTTCATTACGTAGTGGTTGCTGCTATGATGACATGGATTTAAGGGCATTGCATTCACTCCCTTTCAGTGTCTGTGGACTTATGAAAAACCAAATTATTGTGCCACATCTTTATCAATGTCATACCTTGAATCCTGCTATGTGTAGAGTTAATGGTTGAGCATCATTTGTGAATTTGAGGCACTCATTTGCCAATCCATCAGGTGGTGTTTCCCTGATTAGTATTTCCCTGAGCCATCTGCCTTTTACTACATTAGTTGTTATCATGTGTGGCACTCAGGCACCCTCCACCAGTTCCTCCTCAGCTGTATCTATACTAGTAGAAGTGCAGGGTTGATGATCCACCTTATACACACGAGATGATGTCTGAGAAAAAAAAACTGCATTGCAATGTCTGTCCAGCATATTCTTTGCAGGACACTCTCTGGTTCTGAGCTTTCTTGCGATTGGGATGCCTATACCTATCATTGGTCAAACTCTGGCTTCTACCCACCTTGGCATGGCGAAGCCAATCCTGTACGACCACAGGCATTTTCTCTTCTCATTCAAGAGTAATGTGCATTGAGGCTAAAACATTGACATGGGAGGTCAAAGCCATGTCCATGTGCCCTCCCTTTTTCACTACTGAGTTTTTCCCTCTATCACATTCAAGAAGTATTCAAGGGACGGCACAGTGGTTAGCACTAGGGACCCGAGTTCGATTCCCGTCTGTGTGGAGTTTGCATATTCTCCCCGTGTCTGCATGGGTTTCCTTCGGGTGATCTGGTTTCCTCCCACGGTCCAAAGCTGTGCAGGTTAGGTGAACTGGCCATGCCAAATTGCCCATCATATTAGGTCCATTAGTCAGGGGTAAATATAGGGTGGGGAATGGGTCTGGGTGGGTTACTCTTTGGCGGGTCGATGTGGACTTGTTGGGCAAGTGGCGTGTTTCCACCCTGTAGGGAATCTAATCTAAAGACCTTTCTTTGCCTTTAAGCTTCAGAATTATTTCTCCCACCCTCTTATCAATAAAGAGTGGCAAGTCAGGATTGTCAAAGTTCAAACTAAATCTAAGGTGTCTCTGCCACTTCTTAAGTTTAAACGGGCCCTCCATCAACTTCTGCACTCTTTCTCTTATCTTTGTGGTTCCAAGAGCTGCCTTTGATTTTTAGAGCTGCAGTAAAATAATTCTTTGAATGTCCCTTGTTCTACCCGTCATTATAGTGATTGTTTGTGAAATCTACACATTTCAAATGAAGTACATGGATTCTTTTTACTTGAAGATCTTTGGTGGGTTTGTTTACAACTAAAACTAGTACAGACAAGAGAGTCACCCTGAGACATGTCCTTCTGAGGGTGTTACAATGCAGAATGGCTGCCTGGTCATGTGAATGGCATCCAGGTACTTCACGTAACTGCACATTGCATTTCTCAGAGGGACATTATTTTAGAGTGACAATATATCGTCCACATTTTTATGAAAGATAGCTCTTGTATGCCACAAGTGAAAATGGGTGACATGGTGGCACAGTGGTTTGCACTGTGAGAAGGGTTAATTTGTTCTGCTCACATATAAAAAATTGGATGTCCCAGTTTTTTTTTCTGTGTCTTGCAGGCAGGATAATCTGTAAATGCTGCAGTTTAAGGAATAAACTAATCTCACATTGTTTTTGGGTGGCATGTGACTATGGAGGAATGGCCAGGGATTGCTTCTTGCGTGCATGACTCTCTGTGATGTAAACCCTGTATAAAGGGAGGACGGTCCCCTTGTTCCGGTAGCCTTGCTTGACACAGTCCGCAAGCATCACAAAGAGTGTTGTGATCCTCCAAAAGCTTGTACTTGCTTAAATAAATTGAAGCTGTTCACAGAGGTTGGCATATTGCAGTTGCAACAAGCGTGTAAGAATCTCAAGAAGGAAACCTAACAGCTGCTGCCTTACAGTGCCAGGGATTGGGATTCGATTCCACCCTTGGGCAACTATCTGTGTAGAATATGCATATTCTCCACATGTCTGTAGGGTTACCTCCGGGTGCTCCGGTTTCCTCCCACAACCCAAAGATGTGCAGGTTAGGTGAATTGGCCATGCTAAATTGCCCAATGTTCAGGGATGTGCAAGTTGGGTGTATTAGTCAGAGGAAATGTAGAATAATATGGTAGGGGAATGGGTCTAGGTGGGATACTCTTTAGAGAGTTGGTATGGACTTGTTGGGCCAAATGACCTGTTTCCACACTGTAGGGATTCTATGACTGAATAACAGCAACATTTGTTTTATAAACATGGGGATTGTAAAATTTGTAAGCACACAGAAAATGAAAGTAAGATTTATGAGTATGAGTTTAAGTTTCCTTACTTTGCTTTGCTGGGTTGGGAACTCTTTCAGATTTTATTAAGGTGCAATCTTCTGAAGATGTGGGATTTGCACTGTTACTCTTGATTCACAGATGTGTTATCAGTGGGTTGAATGGTGTCCTGATGTTCCATCACACTGCCATTGTCTGGTATTATTTTTATGTCCACTGTGTGCAGTTGGCTTATTGTGCATTCCTCTTAGGTGGCTTCTGTTCCTCATCAATATTGTTCAGTTCGGTATTGTGATTTTGTAAGAGCTGATCTCATGGCGCACTTTGGACACGCTTGTGAGCATTCAAGTTTCCATGTTGGGGTGTGTGACACTGATCTTTTGACATACACATTGTAGAGGTAGCCTGCACCTGTGTGCCATCTTCATCCTCTCTTGTTTGCCAAGTCGTGTTTTCCACATCTGGGAAAATTTGGATAAGTGGTGACTTGGCAAGTTCATTCTCAATTGTCTTCCAAACATGATCTCTGTTAGTTGTGTTAACACCACATCCAGACATGTCACACTGAAGTGCAAAACTGAAATGCAAAGATTTCATTTTGTTGTCCTATACTTCGGGATGAGTGATTTAACAGTGTGACTCATTTGCTATGCAAGACTGTTTGATCGGGGTCATTTGCCAATTATGTCACATGGTTCATCCATTTGACACAAATGTCCTTGAAGACTCTTCTCATATAGAGTCATAGAGATGTACAGCATGGAAACAGACCCTTCAGTCCAACCCATCCATGCTGACCAGATATCCCAACCCAATCTAGTTCCACCTGCCAGCACCCGGCCCATATCCCTCCAAAACCCTTCCTATTCATATACCCATCCAAATGCCTCTTAAATGTTGCAATTGTACCAGCCTCCACCACATTCTCTGGCAGCTCATTCCATACACGTACCACCCTCTGCCCCTTAGGTCTCTTTTATATCTTTCCCCTCTCACCCTAAACCTATGACCTCTAGTTCTGGACTCCCCGACCCCAGCGAAAAGACTTTGCCTATTTATCCCATTCATTCCCCTCATAATTTTGTAAGCCTCTATAAGGTCACCCCTCAGTCTCCGATGCTCCAGGGAAAACAGCTCCAGACTGTTCAGCCTCTCCCTGTAGCTCAGATCCTCCAACCCTGGCAACATCCTTGTAAATCTTTTCTGAACCCTTTCAAGTTTCACAACATCTGGAAGGAGACCAGAATTACACACAATATTCCAACAGTAGCCTAACCAATGTCCTGTACAGCCGCAACATGACCTCCCAACTCCCGTACTCAATACTCTAATAAAGGAAAGCATACCAAACGCCTTCTTCACTATCCTATCCACCTGCGACTCCACTTTCAAGGAGCTATGAACAGGCACTCCAAGGTCTCTTTGTTCACCAACACTCCCTAGGACCTTACCATTAAGTGTATAAGTCCTGCTAAGATTTGCTTTCCCAAAATGCAGCACCTCGCATTTATCTGAATTAAACTCCATCTGCCACTTCTCAGCCCATTGGCCCATCTGGTCCAGATCCTGTTGTAATCTGAGGTAACCCTCTTCGCTGTCTACTACACCTCCAATTTTGGTGTCATCTGCAAACTTACTAACTGTACCTCTTATGCTCGCATCCAAATCATTTATATAAATGACAAAAAATAGAAGACCCAGCACCGATCCTTGTGGCACTCCACTGGTCACAGGTCTCCAGCCTGAAAAACAACCCTCCACCACCACCCTCTGTCTTCTACCTTTGAGCCAGTTCTGTATCCAAATGGCTAGTTCTTCCGGTAATCCACGAGATCTAACGTTGCTAATCAGTCTCCCATGGGGAATCTTGTTGAACGCCTTACTAAAGTCCATATAGATCACATCTACTGCTCTGCCCTCATCAATCGTCTTTGTTACTTCATCAAAAAACCCAATCAAGTTTGTGAGACATGATTTCCCATGCACAAAGTCATGTTGACTATCCTGAATCAGTCCTTGCCTTTCCAAATACATGTACATCCTGTCCCTCAGGATTCCCTCCAACAACTTGCCTACCACCGAGGTCAGGCTCACTGGTCTATAGTTCCCCACCCTTCTTAAACAGTGGCACCACATTTGCCAACCTCCAGTCTTCCGGCACCTCACCTGTGACTCATTGTCAGAAAGGATTTCTTCACGTGCACTTGGTAACCTGAAAATGGCACTCAGCATGTCTCATAGTGTGTGTCAGTTATTCTGTCTGTTTTATGACCATATGGTCATGGTATAGTTCTGACAATGTACACAGGCAGAGAACTTCAAGCACAATCACTTGTTCATTTTTTAAAAAATTACACCTCCTGACATTGTAGTCTGTACTTTTACTGGCAGTTGATGCAGCCGGGGTGGTGCAAATGCCAATGATTTATATCAACTCATCTCCAGTGGCTTGTGATTGGCAACTAATTATTCACTGTAGAAGCCAAACAGGTAGTAGAGCAATCTTGTGATCAAAAATTCAAAATCAAGTATTTCAGAAACTACGTTGGGGTAACTGGATTGTCTTTGAGATAGACTTTTGGATCTGAATGCAATGGGTTTGCCACATTGTATGATGAATGTTCCCAGCCCTTTCTTCGAAGTGTCGATTTCCAGGATTGTCTTTGGTCGTAATCCTGTGGCATTCAGTTTTCTATTGACGTTTGTTTGAGAGATTCAAACATATCTTAATGGTACTTCTTTCATACATAAGGTATGCATTTCTATCTAAGCTCACTCAATAGTGGTGCTTTGTTGAATAATTTGAGTTGTTTGGTGCCAAGAAGTTGAAGAATCCAAGGCATCCTGAGAGTTTTCTTTTGTCTTGTCTTACATTTTCAACTTTCCAAGGATAGGGTCAGATTCAACAACTTAGGTATATAGAGTCTAAAACAATTGTTCTGACTTAGATTCACCTGGCACTTCTTGCTGTTGAACATAGTCCTTTCAATTAATGAATGAAGATTCTGATCATATTCTTATTTGGTTTTGCCCATTCCCATAATACCATTGACAACATATACATATTCAGGTACATTTTCTATAATCTGTCCTTGTACTGCTGAGACAGATTTTGACTGACAAAAAAACAAAAGGTAACATCTGGAAGCAATGTCTTCCAAATGGTATTCTTAAGTACTGGCTTCATGTGATTCCTTAGCTAAATGTACCAACCATTATCCATATTTGATAATAAGATTACTCTCAGTTTGAGAAAAATATCACTCCAATGAATTTGGATTTCAAAACTGAAAGAATTGAGTCCTTTGTGGGAAACTCCTTAGAGAAAGATTTAACCATCTCAGTCCTTTTTTAAGTATACACATCATTGAACAACATGGTTCTGAGTGGTAATGAACACAATGGATGATGTCACTGCATTTCATGTCATCCAATGAACACTTAAGCATTTCTTCTATATGTAAGCTGCTTTTTCTGGGAGGGTGTATTGATGGAATTACATCTTCTCTGAGTACAATATTTTTATGACATTCAGCCTGTCCAAATATAAATGCTGCAAGTCCTGGATTGACTCAATGTAAGTATTCTCATTCTTTTCTGCTATCACTGATACAGTTTTGACCCCCTGTGTAGTCACAACCCCATGTTGGTCACCCTGCTACTGCTGCTTCACTGGCTCTCTGTTTACATATTTGGTTTCTATGCTGAATTTCCACAGTTGCATTGCATTATTATTGTACCAATGTAAGGATGAATGATCCTTTAATTTGCAGTTAATTTAGTGGAGGTAAGATTGATTCCATTGTTGTGTTTCAAGTTAAAAAGCAGAACAAAGAAGCAGCAAAGCAGACTTGAAGACGAAGGTGAGAAGCAGCCGATGTGCTGGCCAGATGAATTGGCCATGCTAAATTGCCCACAGTGTTAGGTGTCTTAGTCAGGGGTAAATGTAGAGGTCTGGGTGGATTACTCTTCAGAAAGTCGGTGTGAACTTGTTGGGCTGAAGGGCCTGTTTCCACACTGTAGCAATTTAATCTAATCTAAAGTTACAACAGAAGTCAGAAGTTCCCAGAGAACAGAAAATTGAATGAGTAAAGAAAACAGTAGGGAACAAGGCTTTCTTTACCAACTGTGAATACCTCTGAGCTGAGAAAAGCCAGGCAGGGAGATAACCAATTCAAAATCATGTTATTTGATAGCTATTTAAACATTTAAAGGAAAGAATTCTGGCCCAGAAGCTGCAACAGGACACAACCAAGCAGAAAGTAGGGGCACCAAACAGCATCACAACAGCAACAAAGAGTGCATTAGACTTGCATAAACATAAGCTGATTTATAAAGTTCACAGCAAGACTGACCCAAAGCAAATCGGAACAAATTCCACCCAGAAAACCCATGCAGGTGTTCCACATTGTGAATATAATACATTATGGACAAGGTCTTGCAACCAGAACCTTTTGCCACATCAACAACATTTGCCCAAAGATTAGATTACTTACAGTGTGGAAACAGGCCCTTCGGCCCAACAAGTCCACACCAACCCGCCGAAGCGCAACCCACCCATACCCCTACATATTACCCCTTACCTAACGCTACGGGCAATGTAGCATGGCCAATTCACCTGACCCGCACATCTTTGGACTGTGGGAGGAAACCGGAACACCCGGAGGAAACCCACGCAGACACGGGGAGAACGTGCAAACTCCACACAGTCAGTCGCCTGAGTCGGGAATTGAACCCGGGTCTCAGGCGCTGTGAGGCAGCAGTGCTAATCACTGTGCCACCGTGCCGCCCAAAGAAAAACAGGAAAACACACAGATTGACACAAGAGCAAGTATAAAGATACCACCATTGCCAATATGTCCTAGTACATTGTGGTATCTAAATGTAACAATAAATGAGGTAAATTGATTACATATACTTGAAGATATCTGGCATATTTATTTATAGCTCAAATTGGTTAGGCAGTACCAAATATTCTTGGGACAAATCCTTTGTCTTGCATGTTACAATACAGAATAAAGACATCCAGGTGCAGAATAAGGCTTTGGTCATTTAGGACTGAGGTGATAAATATTATCACTAAGCATTTTTAACCTTTGGAGCAATCAATCTTAAAAGGTTGTATAGTCAATGAGTGTTTTCAAGACTGAAATCAATAAAATTTTGGCAGTAAGGAAAGCAAAGTGTAAGGACATACAATGGAAAGTAAAATTTATTTTTATTCACTTGAGGGACAGAGGTGGCATTGGTTGGGTCAGCAATTAGTGCTTGTCCCTAGGTGCCCCTGAGAAGGTGAGTTACCAATGTAAGAATTCATCCATGATCTTAATTAATGGCACAGTCAGATCAAAAGGGCAATATACTCTGCTCTTATCAATTCTGGCAACTACATTTTAGGAGAGAAGCTTTAAAGCCTTAAAATGTGAAGAGGGTACAGAAGAGGGTCACAACAGTGCTTCCAGACACCTGGGGATTAAGTTACGTGGATCAAGAGGAGAAGATGAAGTTGTTTTCCTTCAAACAGAAAAGTCTAACAGGCAATTTGATAGAAGTGTTTTAAATCATTAAGAGTTTGGATGAAATAAATAAGGGAACATGTTTCTAAATTATCAAAGGTTCACTAACCAAAGACACCAGTTTAACGTAATTGTCAAAAGCATAGGAACATGAAGAAAAAGGTTTATGCAATGAGCAGTTAAAATTTGTATTGTGAGGGATCTTAGAATAGCAGATTCAAAGTCAACAGTATCCCTTAAACATAATTGCGTAAATTCTTGAAGCAAAAACAATTGCAAGATTAAAGGTAAAGAACATTGAAATGGGATTCAAAAACAGAAATTAGTGGCAGCATCTGGGGGGAGAAAAAACAAAGTTAACATTTCAGGTCCAGTGAGCCTTCTTCAGAATTGGATCAAAATGTTAACTCTGCTTTCCCTCCATAGACACTGCCAGACCTGCTGTACTTTTCCAGCAATTTGTTTTTGTTTTTGATTTCCAGCATCCGCAGTTCTTTGTTATCTTCTGTTTAATGGAAATTGAACTAACTGGATAACTCTTTGAAAGAGTCAGCAGATATGTTGTTCTAAATGGCCTGTGCTATCCTCTTCCATGGTTAGTCACCTTGGTAAATGTTTTTCATGACCTTTACATGCTGGAGTACTCGCCCATAAGACTAGTAAATATTAAAACATTTACATAACTAAGGTGTGTACAAATAATGTATTCTGAACTGGATATTTATGTGTTTTGCAGGTGTCTTCGTATGTCTTGTCAAATACTTCTGATCAAGAAAACATTGGTAACGTTTGACAAATATGTATTAGCTTTCTATGTTATCTTTCATTGTAAATGAATCTAGAGAGCACCAGTTTTGATCAGATTCACTTAATTTAATCACATCTATTTGGATTCTATTATTTTTAGTCTTTCTGCTGACTGCCCCCTACCTCCTTGCTTTAGGACTAATGTTTACTTAGGGTTCTAAGTTTCTGCCATGGATCTTCACGTGACTGAACGGATTGATTTTTATTTTTAAGTACATGAGGAATACTCCACAAAGTGATGGAATCCAGAATTCAGGCTTTGTCTCTTTCACTGCTATTGTTTATCACATCAATAAAGCCATGAGTTTCAAATAATGATGCAGCTTAATGAACAAATTGTCATTCTGAGAGATTGGTGATATGCTCCTCAAAGCACAATGTTGACACTATATTTCAAGGAGAGCTTCAGTTTTCCTTGAATCATTCGCCTTTGACAGTTGAGAGAATGGGTCAGAGTAAAGCAGATATTTTTCAGCTATAAAGACAATGCAGCCATTTAGTTGGCAATTATTTTACTGAAGTTTTTCCTGAATGCTCATAGCCCTGACTTCAAGAAATATAAATTCATTGCTGATTAACATCAACTTATCTTCTTTGTTCCCTGTTATTTCTTAAAATTAACAATCCAAACCTGACTATCGGCAGAAAATTTATCAACCATGACCAGAGATCTTTTAACAAAACAAATTTAATTTTATATTTCTATCAAAGAAATATATTTGAGCAACTTAAGTAACTTGGTGAGATGCTATTGAATCATACAGCATGGAAACAGACCCATCGATCCAGCCAGTCCATGCTGACCATAATCCCAAATTAATCTAGTTCCACCTGCCTACACGTGGCCTATATCCCTCCAAACATTTCTTATTCGTGTACTTATCTAAATACCTTTTAAATGTTGTAATTGTAACCACATCCACCACTTCCTCTGGAAACTCATTCCTCACAAGAACCACTATGTGTAAAAAAAAAATGCCTTTCATGGTCATCTTGAAATCTTTCTCCTTAAAACTGTGCCTCCTAGTATTGAAATGCACCAACCTAGGGAAAAACACCTGCCATTCATCTTAGACATAACCCTCATGATTTTATCAACCTCAGTAAGGTCAAAGTGTGTGTCACACTCACACACTATCAAGCACACGAACACACACTCTCTCACACGCACTCACACACAAACACAAATAAGTCTATGGGGTGAATTTGCATTTGTAGAATTATATTTGCAGATACATTCTGTTTTTGGTCAAGAAACACACAACCTGTAGGCAGTCAATCCATATGACATTTTATAAATTCCTACTTTGGAAATAGAGCCAGACAGTCAGAAGGCAGACAGACTCCACACAGAACATAGAACATTACACAGAATGTTGCAGCAGTACAGGACCTTCAGCCCTTGATAATGCGCTGACCTGTGGAACCAATCTGAAGTTCATTTAACCTACACTAATCCATTCTGATCCATATGCCTATCCAATGACCATTTAAATGCCCTTAAAGTTGACAAATCTATTACTGTTGCAGGCAGTGCGTTCCACGCTCTAACTTCTCTCTGAATACAGAAACTACCTCTGTCATCTATCCTATATCTATCACCCCTCAATTTAATGCTACGTCCCCTAATGCTAGCCATCACCAACTAAGGAAAAAGGCTCTCACTGTCCTCCTTATCTAACACTGATTATCTTACATGTCTCAATTAAGTCTCCTCTCAAACTTCTTCTTTTGTAATGAAAACAGCCTCAAGTCCCTCAGCCTTTCCTTGCTTTCCCTCCACACCAGGCAACGTCCTAGTAAAGTAAATCTCCTCTGAACCCTTTCCAAAGCTTCCACATACTTCCTATAATGCGATGACCAGAACTTGTATGCAATATTCCAAATGTGACCGCACCAGAATTTTGTCCAGCTGCAGCGTGATCTCATGGTTCCGAAACTCAATCCCTCTACCAAGAAAAGCTAATACGCCTTATTCCTTCTTAACAACCCTATCAACATAGGTGGCAACTTTCAAGGATCTACGTACCTGGGTACAGAGATCTCTCTGCTCATCGACATTACTAAGAATCTTACCATTTGCCCAGTACTCTGCATTCCTTTGCTCCTTCCAAAGGCTCCATCAAACTCCATTTGCCACTTCTCAGCCCAGCTCTGCAGCTTACCTACATCTCTCGGTAACTACAGCATCCTTCAGCACTATCCACAACTTTTCTAACCTTAGTGTCATCCGCAAATTTACTAACCCATCCTTCTATGCCCTCATCTAGATCATTTATAAAAATAACAAACAACAGTCGACCCAAAACAGATCCTTGCAGTACCCTACCAGTAACTGAACTCCAGGATGAATATTTCCCATCAGCCACACCCTCTGTCTTCTTTCTGCTAGCCAAATTCTGATCCAAACCACTAAATCCCCCTTAATCCCATGTCTCCGTACTTTGTGCAATAGTCGACCATGGGGAACCTTATTAAATGCCTTACTGAAATCCATATATACATCAACCGCTTTACCCTCATCCATCTGTTTGGTCACCTTCTAAATAAACTCAATAAGGTTTATGAGGCACGACCTACCCTTCACAAAACCATGTTCACAATCCTTAATCTACTTATTCCTCTCTAGATGATTATAAATCCTATCTCTTATAACCCTTTCCAACATTTTACCCACAACCGAAAGCTCA
The DNA here is from genome assembly GCF_020745735.1 of Hemiscyllium ocellatum. Classification (NCBI taxonomy): domain Eukaryota; kingdom Metazoa; phylum Chordata; class Chondrichthyes; order Orectolobiformes; family Hemiscylliidae; genus Hemiscyllium; species Hemiscyllium ocellatum. Next base: position 62,282,298 of record NC_083406.1, on the reverse strand, counting down.
CAGGTCTATCATTT